>NC_062566.1:67713106-68016136 GCF_022837055.1 Prionailurus viverrinus
AGGGGCGGAGGGAGGGAGGGAGGGAGGGAGAGAGAGAGGAGAGAATCCCAAGCAGGCTTTGCACTGTCATCACAGAGCCCAACGCAGGACTTGAACTCACGAACCATGAGATGATGATCTGAGCCGAAACCAAGGGCCTGATGCTTAACCTCTGGAGCCACCCAGGTGACCCCAGAATAGTTAAAAAAAAAAAAACAAAAACAAAACTGATATTCTAATTCACTAAGTCACTGGGCTGGAAGTTAGCACTCACTGCTTTTAATACCTAGGATTTGTTATTAGGCAAGACTGAAAAGGGAGTACTCTTCCTTTTTGTACTCCATTTTGTTTCACTGTAGCTCACACCTTCATCAGAGTGACTGTTGAACATTTAGACAAATAGGATGTTACATAAGTAGAACACTTTCATACAAATTAAACGTGTTTATTATTAGTAGGAGTGGGCATATATTACCTCCCCTGAACTGTGGAAGCTTAACTAAGATACCACAACATACAAATTGATAACACTGATTAGGGAACAGATGGGAGACTCCCTACCTTGGGATTTAACTATCCATCTGGTCTTTCTGAACATCTATTTATAGGAACGAAATGCTTTGCTCTGGATATTTAAGAACTAGTTTCTTATTCAAACTTAATTTTATTGAAAACCAATCAGATAACTCAGGTACTGGTCATAAGCATTTTACGCTACATGTTCCATCTGTGGACGTAAGTCTACAAAAGGAAATAAACAGACTAAAAAAAGGTACCTACCATGCTTAAAGACTCCAATGAGCAAGGACTTGTCAGCCTCACTGTCCCACCATGTTGTTGGAACCTCCAGCTGATCCACTACTGGGAACCATATGTCAATCTCACTAAAGGTAGAAGACAGCAGAGTCAACACAGCAATGCAGAGAATTAAATAACAATCCTTGGGAAGATTATTATAGGTATCTTCTTTTATCCATTAACTTAAATGCTCATGGATCTGCCTATTTCCTTCCACTGATATCAAGCGTAAGATTAAAGAAGTGACATACTTTCTTAATTATCAGTTATCCCAAAGACAGCACAGAATGAAATAAATAAACCAATCTTTTCTGGTATAAGGCAAGGCATAAAGAAAAATGTACCATAACTTTACCTGGCAATGGCACCCCCTAACACCTTCTCTGCCTGGTCTCCAATAACCTCCTGCCTTAGATAATAGAGCATCCGTACCCGCAATAGCACCCTACAAGTGAGGGAAGAAGAGCCGGGTCAGTAATAACACAGAAACTTTGGGGTGGAAAATGCTTTAGTCTTTGTTAATTTCCATCCTTACTTGTTACACTGATGTTTCAAATGCTTCTTATAACTCTCATCCTGGAACAGGGTATCAGGATTATATTTCCGGATCCAATCTGCCTTATGGATATCAAAAGTGCTTTGTGATTTTACTTTTTTCCCCTTGCGTCCACGTGGCACAGGGATAGACAGACCTGGGAAAGGGGAGACATTAAAGACTTGGATTGAGAAAAACCCTTGGACCTGAAAAGGATTAGGTGATCTATAGAAAGATAAACAGTAAAGAGTTGATAATTACCTGAATGATTCTGCAATTCTTTTGTCTTGCCATTTTCAGCAGGGCTAATCAAGTCCCAAATGAAGCCTTTGATATTTTCATCCCCACGATAATGTAGAAGACAGTAAACAAGGATGGCCCGGCAAATTGTCTCCACATCTCGTTCAGTCATACGTCGCTTGAAGCGTCCATGAGACAAGATATCTCGCCACCGTCCCCAACTAGAAAAACAGAAAATTGTGTTAATATTTTCCTGGGGACTTCCAAAAGATGGGAGAGAAAAAGATCTGGGGAAAACATCTTAACAGGAAAAAGTTTTTCCCATTATCCCCTCTTTGGTCAGAGCTTCCAATCTGAAAGGCAAACCGAGTGTCTAGCAGGATTAAAATCCACTACCTCTAATGGCAAGACGGGTTCTTACCCATATACCAAGAGATGCTTTTCCACCCGAAAACAGTCAGTGCGCCCATAGGTATGATGACGGTCGTGTCGGCGAGAGCGTGGCCGCTCATCATCTTCACTTTCCAAATCAGAGAATTCCACTAGGTCATCATCTTTCAGGGTGCTGAAGTGCCGGGTCTGTTTTCGTACTCTAGGTGTGTCAATCACCAAGTTATTCTATACAGAGAACAGAAGCAGAAGAGTAACTCTGTTCAAGATAGGATTGTGGGAAAGGAATTAAGACAATTATGGATTGAAATAGCCTAGGATATAACATCTGTAGATACTCAAAAAGAGATTTTTTTTTTTAGGACATGCAAAATAATCTATAGGGACTCAGGAAGCAAAAGTAAGTGGTAGATATCTAAGTAGTTTTCTGGGGCCTCATATGCAGAAAGTTTTTACAATGGCTCTTATATACAATACACCATCATAAACGAAGGCCAGCATCAAAGAATCGGAGCAGCTACAAAGGCTCCTGAAACACTGCTTCCGTAAAGAAAAGGAAGCTTACCTTGCTGTTCAGTAGATCCATGTCCAGGTCAGCCTTTTTGGCCCACTTTTGCCAAAAGTTGGGGTCATCCAGAGAAATATCAGTTCTATTTTCAGAAGCAACAAAGCTTGCCTAGTGAGGAAGGAACAAAGTTGACCACAATACTTTTTTGAGCAAGTGAAACCAGTAACTATATTTAAAAAAAATATATTTAAATTCCAGAAATTCCTGTCTCTACCTCTGCTTCTCTAGCATTTGGCACAGACAGAACATACCTTGGCAAAGGTAGAACCCTTTCCTTCAGACTCAATGGTGATGGTTGTGGTTCGTCTTAACAAGATCTGGTCAATGTCTTCTTCACAAAACTTGGAGCCCTCATCATCTTCTTCCATTATGGCTGCATATGCTCCTTTTCTTAAGAGATCTTCAATCTCTTTCTTGGAGAACTGCTGGATCTGCAAAACCCAACAGTAAGATGAAAAAACTACTAAGAGCATTACCTAACCATATCATAGTAATTTAGTTTATTACATTTTAAGAAATAAGAATTGAGAAATCAAACATGGTGGTCAGATTCCTGTGCAAAAATACCTTTGCCTCCCTCTATTGCTATGACCTGCTACAAATGTATCCACAGACTAAGAGGACTCACTCCAGTAATGTTGCCATCCCGACCACTCATGGACTGAAGCACAGCTTTATCCAATCCCAACTTAAGGCTAGCCTTATCAAACATCTCTCTCTCATAAGAATTACGAGTGATGAGACGGTACACCTTCACAGCTTTGCTCTGCCCAATTCGATGACATCGTGCCTGCGCCTGGTTAAAAAGAAATGGAAAGAAAGGGCAAAGATAACATAAAATTGGGGTGGGAAGAATTCAAAATACCAATTCACATCTATAATGCAGCCATGAGATCAACTCAAAACCAAAAAAGTCAATTTCAAGATGAAATGACTGCCCCACCAAACACAACAGGAGTCAGCAAGCTATAGTTTACCCAGCCACCTGTTTCTGTTAATAAAGTTTTACTGAAACGCAAACCCACCCATTCATTTCCATGTTGTCTATGGCCGTTTTTGTGCTACAAGAGCAGAGCTAAGTAGTTACAACAGAGACCGTATGATCTGCAAAGCCCAAAACATTTACTGACGGTTTGCTGATGGAGACTGCCACCTTTAAACCAAATAAACCATGCCATACTCTTTGAAAGAAAGTCTTTCTATGAGATCTTGATCCTGTTGAAAAACCTCTTACGTTAGGTGGTTCGTCCCTAAGACAATGATTTCCTCTACCTGCAGGTCATTTTGTGGATTCCAGTCTGAATCAAAGATGATGCAGGTATCAGCAGCTGTGAGATTAATACCAAGTCCACCAGCCCGGGTGCATAGCAAAAAGACAAAACGGTCTGAGTCAGGCTTGCTGAAGCGGTCAATAGCTGCCTGTCGAAGGTTACCTCTGACTCTCCCATCAATACGCTCATAAAGGTACCTGTGCGACCATCACAGAAAAAAATTTAATTGGTAAGCAGAAAAAAGAGACCAAAAAAGCAGACTAGGATCAATATCAGTATCTCTGTATCTCTAGTTGACCCAAACCTTATCAGAGAGTTGAGAGTAGGAATCTTAAATACTTCTTTTATCCCAGTCCTAGCCGACTTTATTAAACCCAGACCCTCCTACTCTCTGCAGCTTTACGAAGCTACACTAAACACAAGGCAAGGTATGACTCTTTTCTCACCTCCTCTGAATTAGATAATCCTCTAGGATATCTAGACAGCGTACCATCTGGGAGAAGATCAGAACCTTATGGCCACCAGCTTTAAGTTTTGGAAGCAACTTGTCAATAAGAACCAATTTGCCAGCTGAACGAACCATGGCCTGCAAGTGGAAGTCATGAGGTATAATATGGCAAGCTTCTCGAAATTCTGTCAGGATTTTTTCTTCTGCACCTGCCAAAAGAAAAATCAAACTTGATGGTGAGATCCAGAGAAACATGCTAAGGCTGTAGTTTACTTAACTGAGATAAGGAAGCCAAGAAAAGTCATCTGACTTGAGATAAACATTTTTCTCACAGAGAATTTCAGCACCCAAAACATCCTAAATAATCTTCGACTGTGTCATACAAAATACTACAAATCAATCAGGACTTAAGATTGTAATTGGGTAAAATATACATAAATATGTGGACTAGAACTAGGACAGTACATGATAACAACTATTACCATCCCACTGGCACCCAAATCAGAAACTGCAAAATGGAGTACCAGTGAGGACATTTCTCCAAAGGACAGAATGACTACTTGAGTTCTTGTTCATGAAATTCTAAACAGCAAATTGCATATAATTTAAGATTATGCAGGATGAAGGGGGAAGAACTAGCGAAAGACATTTCACATAAGAGTTGCTTTATCCACAGTTCCTGAGGAGTATCGTTAGAAAGGAAACACAGGCGACAGAGGAATGCAGTATTCTCCAGGAGCTCTCTCACCATTGATGAGATATGGGTGGTTGCAGCATTTGCGCAACTCCATCATTGTATTGAGTAGATTAGGCATGTTAGTGTGACCTGCCCCTTTGGAAAGGAAGGAGAAATTCTTCTCCAAAATAGCCCGGTAGTATTTCTTCTGGATGTTGGTCAGCTCTACTTCAATAATAGTTTCCTGTTTGGGTGCCAGGTTTTTTTCAACATCCTCCTTGAGTCTTCTCAGCATCATTGGCTTGAGAATGGCCTGTAGCTTTTGAACCTGTGCCCAATACAGAGAGAAAAGAAATAAAAACTATGAGGACAAACATGCTTACGTTACTTGGAAACATGAAAAAAACATGAGTTTTCCACTATGAGAAATGTAGATTTTGCACAATGCCACAAATGATGCAGGCACGAGGTTGTAAGTTCAAAAAGGCCCTCACGGCCTATGACAGTACATGCGTGCCTACTACACACTTTACCTTTTTTGTCCAGATACATTTCCTACCTGTTCCTCTGTCTTGAGATCCCCAAAGTCCTTGAGGAACTCTGATTCTGAAGGAAACTGTGAAGGTTCCAAGAAATGAAGCAAGCTAAACAGTTCCTCCACGGTATTTTGCAATGGTGTTCCTGTGAGTAACACTTTGTGTTCCTAGAAATGGAGAAAACAAAAAAATGATAAGACTCAAAAACACAAAGGACATCTGGGGTTTTCTATCAAGTATATAACTTAAGCGTTAATTTCTTTATCTGTATAATTATGGGAATGGACCAGATTACTATCTTAACTTTTCTTTCACTCTTGCTCCCTCTTTTGATAAACATAAAACATTAAAAAAAAAAAAAAAAACACCTTGATATTTAACAAGAATTAACTTAAACATGATTATGAGCAAAGAAATATTCAAAATATTTATTTTTTCAATTACATATGCCTTTCCACGCTCAAATCCCCACAGATATCCTAATATGTCCCCCTCTAGGGAATGTACCTGTGCTGGATTAAATATGGCCATTAATTCTTTGTAGTTCCTCCTATCAAGGTTCACCCCTTGAATCTGGGCTTGCCTTGTGGCTTGCTCTGACAAAGAGAATGTAGCAGAAGTGATATTGTGTGAGTTTCAGAGCCTATAACTCAAAGGCCTTGCAACTTCTGCCTTTGCCCTCTCTGGACACTGCCCTGACTCTACCATGTAAAGAAGCAACGTCTGGCCTACTGAAGGATAACAGGTCATACAGAAGATGACCCAAGAGCCCACCAATTGCCAGCTGCAGCCACATTACTGACTACAGGCAAGATCACCAAAGTAATGGTCTAGCCGAACACAGCCCAAGTTGCTGGGCTAGAAAAATCATAAAAAATAATAGTTGTTAGCCACTAACGTTTAGGGTATTTGTTATGCAGTACGAGGTAACTAATACAGTATCCCACCTCTCCACCTGGTTAAAAACCACTAACATACAATTACCTTCCAATTCTAAAATATACAGGACTCTTACAAGACTTTCAGGTGTCCACTCCCATAGGTCATACCCACCACCCAATACCAGGATTGGGATTCTTTTTTCTTCTCTGGTAATTAAAGTTACATTAATTCCACAGAGAATTAGGGTTATTTTAATTTCAGGTGTTTTTGCCCATGAGTCAATGTGAAGAACTCACCAAGTCCATGTGCTTGAGGCTATCAAGCAGCTTGCAGTTACGGTTCTTTAGCCGATGGGCCTCATCAATGATGACACAACGCCATTCAATCTCACGAAGCTCAGGACAGTCTGACAAAATCATCTCGAAAGTGGTGATCAGGGCATCAAACTTGTATGCACCTGGGATGAGGCGCCCCTAAGCACGAAGGCAACAAAGTTAAAAAAAGGCCTACCATGAACCTAAACAGGGACCTCTTCTGAATTACACATTCTCTTTTCTATATTCAGGCAGGCTCAACAGGAAATACAAACTGCACCACCACCCACCTCTGGTGCTGTTTATCTTCATGATAAATAATGCCAAATCACTGAATGTAAGATACAATGTCTCTTCAACACATTCAGTTTCTTGAGAAAATGACAGACCTCACTGAATGAAGCTGGACATTTTTGACTCTGCTGTATGCCTAGCTCATGTATCTCTAGCTCATGTATCTCAAAACCTAGATCTCTTGATAGTTAACACTAAAATCCACAAAGGTCAGGCACCGTTGAAACATACAAGACAAAAGTGAAAGTGAAATAGGTAATATCTGTTACTGTCTAAAAATGGACAGGAGAATCAGTTTAACAAAATAGCAGCAAAATACGACTAAGAAAGGATGAATAGGTCAAATTTTTATTTTAAAATTTATATAGAAACAGGAATTGATCTTGATGAAAATTTTAGTAGACTTAAGAAAAAGAAAGGAAATGGCCTAAGTTCACCACCTCCATTCTCTCCTAAATAAAAGTTATCAATACTGGTAAAATTCTATTTAAAATCTAAGTATTCATAAATGAAGCCAGAACTCCCACTGGATCAAAATGTTCACTGGATAAAAAGAGCAAAAGTGAAAAAAATTCCTCATGTAATCTAGACAAAATGCCATAAATCACCTAAGAAAACCTCATTAAAAGTCTTTTATTCATAGAAAAGCCTCTAAAATACCAGCTACCTTGGCCTACTCTCTCCAAACCATTACATTCCCATGATATGCAACTCACCCGTGAATCTTTGCAGTACATTTCATATTGCTGAATCATCTGACGGCTAGCCAGACTGCCATGGTATACAATAGTGTTCATTTCTGTCCATGTATTGAATTCTCGCTCCCAGTTAGTAATTGTGGACAGTGGGGCAATGACCAGGAAGGGTCCATGAATGCCCACATTATATACCTCCTGCAAAAAGGCAATGGACTGGATAGTTTTGCCCAATCCCATCTCATCAGCCAGGATGCAGTTTTGCCTGAAGATTCACCATGGAAAAAGAAAAGCATATTAAAAGATACCATCTTTTTAAAAGTACATAACAAAAGAGTAAAAAGAAACTATTTCAACAGAAAATGAATAAAAATCCTCCCAGACCAAGCCTACATTTCATGGGCCCACTCTTTTCTATACCTGTTATACCAATTAAAGAGCAGCCAGTTGACCCCTTCCAATTGATATTCCCGTAACTGGTTTCTGTTTTTATACTCATGTGACAGCTCTAACTTCTTCCAGGCACTTGCCTGTGGACGATTCTACGAAAGAGAAAATTTCAATTAGTGGGGTGAAGATATTAACAAAACTAGGCAAATGTCCCACGCAGTTCTAGTACCTAAAATCAATTCAAAAACGTGAATTAAAAGCATCTTAAATATATTCAAATTCATGAGTTCATAATGTAAGTTTAAAAAACAAAAAAAAAAAGGAAAACATAAAGAGAAAAAAATCCATTGATCACTTCTGAAGGATACTAGAGAACTACCTTGTTATTTTGAAAACTGGAAAATAAAGAAAACAAAGCATTTATCCTCCTTTCTTATACAATCTGTACCTCAGAGTGACCACACAGTAGGTGAGTCATATTGTATAGAAAATTCTGGCTAATAAATGAAGATGTAATACAATTAAAGTATCATCATTCTGAAATCCTTAAAGAACAGTCCGAGGCAGGGGCGCTTGGGTGGCTCAATCGGTTTAAGTGTCCGAATTCAGCTCAGGTCATGATCACGTGGCTTGTGAGTTTGAGCCCCACTTCAGGCTCTGTGCTGACAGCTCAGACTCTGGAGCCTGCTTCAGATTTTGTGTCTCCCTCTCTCTGCCCCTCCCTCACTCACACTCCATCTCTCAAAAAAAAAATAAACATTAAAAAAAAAAAAACAGACCAAGGCAATGATCATAAATGGCTAATACTATCACAAAAGACAACCTGACAGAACCATCTATTAAGTAGATCTGGTCATCTCCCTTCCCCACCTGATCAAGCCTCTAGAATAGTAGTTTGTAATGGAACTGTCCACAATGATAATATTTTATACCTGCCACTAGCTACCTGTGACTACTGAAAGTTTGCAATGTAGCTAGTGGTTACTATGTTAGCACAGCGCTAAAAAGTTCCAGTGGACAGCACTGGTCTGTATCTAACCATTTATGTAAAATATAAGGGCCAGAGAACATGTTAGAAGGTACCGAGGGAAATGCAACTGGCAAACTTCAGACCATGGAAACCCTAGAGAACAAACCACCTGATTTCTTCAAGAGAAACTGCAAAGATGGGAAAGGAGAGACAGGAGGAACTATAATTAAGAGAGATCTGAGACACATTAACTGACAGGAATATATAGACCTTTATTCTGAATCCAATTCAAACAATTTAACATTAGAAGACAATCAGGGAAATTCATATAACGATTGGTTATTTGATGATATTGAGAAATGGTTAAATTTTCTTAGGTGTAAAAATGGTATTATTTATCCTTTAGACATAAACACCAAAATATTTATGGATGAAATAAAAGAATCTGGGATTTTCTTTAAAATAAATTGGGAAACAGGAAAATGAGTAGACAGAGAAATACATGAAAAATCAGCTATCATTAATTGTTAAAAGTTGGGTGATGGGTACATTGTAACATTTCTTCACAATGTACATTGTAACATTTCTTTAACTTTTGTATGTTTGAAAGTGTCCATGATAAAAAGCTAAACAACAACATAAACTTCTATAAATAAAAAATTACATCATTACCTATGTGGGCTTTACACTCTAAATGCAAATATACTTACCACTCTTTTGAGTTCTGGGTGCCTTGATTGGATCCGTTTAAATTCTCGAATCTTGCCCTCATCAACATCCTCTTTCAGCTCCCACGTACTATCCTCATAGGGCAGAGAGCACCATTTCACCAGGTAGTAAATTACAGGCTAGGAGAGAAGAAGCTAACGGCTTAATGAACTGATTCTGTGTTCTCTCCTGTGATCAAAGGATAAGAATTTGACTATCGAGTCAGATCACAAGGTGTTAATACTAAAAAGTACTAGAAAAAAAAAAGATGCATGTACTATTCATGGCTTTGATGATTTTTGCAATTTATCAGAATCTATTCTAAAAGGCAAAGTTCTGGGGCGCCTGGGTGGCGCAGTCGGTTAAGCGTCCGACTTCAGCCAGGTCACGATCTCACGGTCCGTGAGTTCGAGCCCCGCGTCGGGCTCTGGGCTGATGGCTCAGAGCCTGGAGCCTGTTTCCGATTCTGTGTCTCCCTCTCTCTCTGCCCCTCCCCCGTTCATGCTCTGTCTCTCTCTGTCCCAAAAATAAATAAACGTTGAAAAAAAAAAAAAAAATTCTAAAAGGCAAAGTTCTGCCAGTAGTTTCTAGAACACTAAGCACTGAAACATTATGCTCATCAACCAAGCAAATGCCAAATATATACATATACATATACATATATATATATATATATATATATATTTTTTTTTTTTTTTTCCTCCCCTGTATTATGTTGACTTAGGTTGAAATTAAAAGATAGACCTCTGGCTCCATACTAGTGTCCTGGGACCAAATTTAATACAGTGGAAGAGTGGAAGTCAAGCTACTGTTCTAAGCGAGGAACATATTAAACCCGTAAGAGAAAAGCAGGGCTGAAATCACTGGGCTTCGGAGCTCCTGTAGCTCTGAGTGCAGACGCTACATCAAAGAGTAGTCATATGGTGGTAAAGAGATTCCCTTGTGAGCTAGGAGAGAACTAGAAGAGCTATCACTGAGGACAGGTAGGAAGAGAGAAGAGGAAGGGCAAATGCTGAAGCTCCACTTACAGTACTGTGCTCTATGTAGGTGTTCTACTGCAAAGGATGGGCAGTGACCTATGGTAAAATGGCTCCTCTTCTCACTACTCAAGATGATCTTTGCACTGACTGCATTTCCATTTCTGGCTTATATGAAATAAGAATTAGATTGGGCCTAGTGCTGGGACCCCTGGGTGGCTCAGTCAGTTAAGCATCCAAGTTCAGCTCAGGTCATGATCTGGTACATGAGTTTGAGCCCTATATCGGGTTCTGCACTGTTGGCGGAGAGCTTGCTTGGGATTCCCTCCCTCCCTCCCTCTCTCTCTCTCTCAACAAAAACCAAAACAAACAAAAAACTTTATATTGGGCCTAGTGTAACCAATAGTAATCTCTATGATCAATTCACAGAATACCCCTCAAAACAGCAAGAAGTTTGAAGATTATATCTAAGTACCTCAACAGAGTCACAGATCATGGGATCCCCAGAATTAATTTAGTTGCTCCTTTTCTTTATTATAGTGACTCAGGTCATCTACATAAAGCCATTTGTCCAGGTCACACATTTCCAGCATCATAATTTACTGTTCCAAATACTTTATTATTTATAATACTTATTTCCACTATTAGGTAATGTACAGAGGATGACAAAGTAAACTTATTTTGGGGATGGAGGGAAATGGGTATATAGGATGATATCCAATACTGGCAGCAAAAGTTTTACCAGGGAACTAAAACATTTTCTTCTGTCTTGCCATTTCCAACACAGTCCAAAGGGACCAAAGACCAATTACTTCTGGAAGAGTTAAGTATGTTGATAGAGAGCACAAGATTTTCAAGGCTAAGAAGACTGAGATCCTGAAAATGATGAGAAGAATTTAATAGCAGCTAACCTGTCCTTTCTAATAGTTGGGTTGGTTTCCCACTCACCTCCCACAAATGAACAACAAACAGTAACTCCCAGTCCTACCCCCAAAAGCAGACTATGTTATCTGAGGATGCCTATTAGGATATGAAGACATAGTGAACTATAATAGGTCTTGGACGTCTAAGGTTCTGAGTGACTCTAAAGGCTTATACAATAAACTTGGAATTTTACAGAGGGAAGACTTTAATTTTTAGGTCCTGTAAGGGTGGTGTATGGAAACATGTCACTTAACTTGTGAGTGGGCCCAGCTCACCACCTGGCACTGGCATTTTAACAAGGTTCTGTGGTTCTGTACTCGTCACTGGGTAAGCAGTAACTGTCAGACGTGATAAAAACTTTATGAAATATGGCCATACAAAGCAAACCAACAACTGCTACTTAAAGTGCAAAGAAAGCACTAAGTTCTAAGGGAATGGTTGTTCACAGTCTAAGTAAGTTTCAAAAAAATTAAGAGAGGATGTTCAATTCACTGGTGGCTTAGATCTTTACAATTCTTCCTTGGAAAATGAAAAAAGTAATTTATGAATCTGTATTAGCAAGTGTTTTAGCATGTGTAAAATCTGCTAACAGAGCTTTAATGCTCTGATTCCCAATGAAGCTATGCCTGAGAATCCCTTGGAGAACCAACTTAAAAATACAGATCTCTGGGTCCCACCCTAGACCTACTGAAACTGAATCTGAATCTGTGGGAAGGGAATCCCACATTCTGTTTAAAAGTATAGATTCAGGGGCACCTGGTTGAGTGTCCAACTTTGGCTCAGGTCATGATCTCATGGTTCATAGGCTGGAGCCCCACACTGGGTTCTCTGTCAGTGTGGAGCCTGCTTCAGATCCTCTGTTCCCCTCTCTCTCTGCCTCTCCCCTGTGGCTCTCTCTCTCTCAAAAGTAAACATTAAAAAAAAGGTACAGATTCAAATCAGTTTTAATGATAAATCAAAACGCATTAATTGATGGTAAGTTCACCAAATAAGTAATTCTCTGGGGCGTCTGGGTGACTCCGTTAAGTGTCTGACTCTTGATTTGGGCTCGGGTCATGATCTCGCGGTTTTGTAATATTGAGCCCCATGTTGAGCCCTCGCAGCTGGCTCATGGGACAAAGAGCCCTGTGTGGGGCTCTGTGTTCCCAGAATGGAGCCTGCTTGGGATTCTCTCCCTCTCCCTTTCTTTCTGCCCTTCCCCTGCTCACACACACCCACTCAAAATAAATAAATAAACGTTTTAAAAAATCAGTAATTCTCTGGGGCAACTGGGTGGCTCAGCTGGTTAAGCGTCTGACTTCTGCTCAGGTCATGATCTCACATTTTGTGAGTTTGAGTCCTGCATTGGGCTCTGTGCTGACAGCTCAGAGCCTGGAGCCTGCTTTGAATTCTGTGTCTCCCTCTCTCTCTCTCTGCTCTTCCCCTGCTCATGCTCTCGCTCTCCTTCAAAAATAAATAAAAACATTTAAAAATTTTTAAAAACTTAGTAATTCTCAACAACATGAAGAAAGCTAAGAGTCTGTACAGGTATTTTTACATTCATAACTACGAAGATTTGTGAAGTATCTCTACTGCTCTCCCCTTCTCTCACCCTCAACTGAATGTCAGGGGTCTCCCATATAAAATCTGAGAGAAAATGAGATCAAGGTGAATGAGTACTTGTTCATACAGCTCTTGGTACTTATAAATATAGCTCTCAAATGTTTGATTTTATGGAAAGCTTTCCTTTTAGCCTCTCTCCCTACTCCCTTAATCTTCCCAATTTCATTCTAAAGAGCCCTCAGAAAAACTCAAAAATACCTCTTTGTCCCAGGGATTTTTTTAGCCATATCTGAAAAATAAAAGATGGGCAAGCAGACCAGCAGAAATCTAAGACCTTTCATGTTCTTCCATGCCCCAACTTACCTCCCCATTGTCTTTGTCAATGCTGTGAGACTCATCCAATATCCTATCCACCTCTACATAGTCAGGATTGAAGGGCTCTTCATCCTAAAGGAATTATCAAACAAATAGTAAGACCAAAAGATCATTGTCCAATAGACCCAACCTTCCACCCCACCTTTACTTTGATGATCCTATTTCAAAAAAAACCTTTTTTTTTTTAAAGAAGTCTTCAGAAGGGAGATCCCAAATTTCACAGTATCAAATTCTAAAAACTTACCTGAGCCTGCACCTATCCTCTCACCTATTACCAGAGCAAGTCTCCTAAGAGCGGCCATTCTCTCCATATGTGGTCTGGATTCCATCCCTTCTCATCCCTCTCTACTGGATCATTCCCACAAACACATGGATATTCTCTATTAAGGCACATCTTAAAAAGACCTCCTTACTCTTCATCTGCCTGTAATGATTTTTCTGTTCTGCTTCATAGCCAAATTTTCCCAACTGGTTTAAACACAAGGTATCTCCATGTCATCACCTTCCCTGCCCATCCATTCCACTCTTCCATCCACTTTCCTCACACAACTAAACTACTTACTTTTGTCAAGGTCATTAATGATCTCCAAATTGCCAAATATAATGAAATAGTTTTGTCCCCAGTTCGCTTTACCTCTGAAAAGCATTCCACAATTCCTAATTCTCTCCATTAAGCACTCCCTTCCCTGGGATTTGCTGAGACACCATAGTCTCATCAGTAGCACCCCCCCACCCGCCCTTTATTTTGGTTCTGGTTTTTGTTTTGGCCAATTTTCAATCACTTTGGTTCTTTTTCTTCTAAGTCACTGGCATCCGACTCTGGATGGTATATGAAAATATATAACCCGCGGCTCCAAAGATCTCAAAGAAACTTTAAGGAAAAAACTCTTCTTTCTTCAGACACTTGTTGCCAGTGCTTCTTGTGACATGTCTTTTCCTAATCTTTCTCCTGTAACTCTGGCATACAATTCCTTCTCCTTCACCCAGACCTTGAAATTTGGGAGAGTTCTCTAAAAACAAACAAATAAGGGGCGCCTGGGTGGCTCAGTCAGTTGGGCGACTGACTACAGCTCAGGTCATGATCCCGTGGTCTGAGTTCGAACCCCACATCAGACTCTGTGTTGACAGCTCACAGCTTGGAGTCTGCTTCCAATTCTGTGTCTCCCTCTCTCTCTGCCCCTTCCCTGCTTGCTCTCTGTCTCTCTCTCTCAAAAATAATAAACATTAAAAAAAAATTTTTTTAAACAATAAGTAAATTTTGGGGAATTCTTTAAGCATTGGTTCTGAGCTCACACCCATTCTATTAGAGAAGGAACTTTCTATAAGAAAATACAGAACTATGTACAGAAATCCTCCCTGCCCCTGAGGGAACTTTAATCATCATTAAGGTTTTAATAACTATTTATATGCTGATAAACTCAAAATTTTAATTGCAGCCTTAAAAAATTCAGATCTGAATATCTTTCTGCTTAACTACAGATGTGTTAAGGAATTTTAAGGTTAACATAATCTAAACTAATTGATTTCTCCCAAATTGGCTGCTTCTAAAATCTTCCATAATTCAATAAATGATCCCACCTCAACCCATTTGCTCAGACCACAAACCTGCCATCACACCAAGCCCTGTCAATTCTAATCTATCCATTCTCTCCACGTGAAACCACACTATTCCAAGCTGTGATACTTCCTATCTAGAAAACTTCAACTGCTTCCATACTGTTTACTGTACTCTCTTCAATCCATTCTCCAAAGTTGTAAGTGATTGTGTAAAAGTGAACACTGGGGGGCAGCTGGGTGGCTCAGTCGGTTAAGCGTCCAACTTCGGCTCAGGTCACAATCTCCTGGTTCGTGAGTTCAAGCCCCGTATCAGGCTCTATGCTGATAGCTCAGAGTTTGGAGCCTGCTTTGGATTCTGTGTTTCCCTCTCTCTCTCTGTCCCTTCCCTGCTTGTGTTCTCTCTCAAAAACAAATAAAAGTGAACAATGCATTATGTCTTTGACCTGCTTTAAATGATTTAATCATTTTCATTTGTAAACAAAACTAAAACCAAACTGCTTAGAAGATCTGTAAGCACCTGCTTGCCTAAATTTCTGATTTCATTTTGGGCCATTCTCTTTTGTTCATCAATTCCACTGTCCTTTTAGTTCCTCAGCTTGTCTCAGGGCTTTCACATATGCTGTTTCCCATGCCAGCAATACTATTTACATGGGTTCATGTCCTTGCTCCTATTCACAACTGAATTCTCAGAGAAGTCTTCCCTAATTATCCAAAGTAGCCGTTTTCTCACCCGTTACGTCCCCTTGTGCTCTTTTTTGGCACTTATCATGATTTGAATTATTTTTTACTCTCTGTCTCTCCCAATTAGACAGTGAGGTGGATGAGAACACAAACCATGTCTGGTTTGTTCTCCATAGAGACTGGCACATAATAAATGACGAATAAATGAATGACTGATTTGGTTAAATAGCCTACCTACATATGGAGATTTAATTGGCATATGAGTTCATAGAGTTGGTTCAACAATCACAAACTGTACATTAATACCAGCTGGAATGGGATTGCAATTTCATTGTACATTTCACAAATCAGGCATTAAAAGAACAAAGATGAAGGAACACCTGGGTGGCTCAGTTAGTTAAGTGTCTGACTCTTGATTTTGGGTCATGATCTCAAGGTTTGTGAGTTTGAGCCCTGCATCGGGCTTTGCACTGATGGTGCGGAGCCTGCATAGGATTCTCTGTCACTCTCTCTGCCCCTCCCCTGCTCCCTTTCACTCTCAAAATAAAAAACATAAAAAAAGAAAAAGACAAAAAACACAACCCAATTATTTTCATATAAAAAGAAATTATAAACCTAAATGGTCCTACTTGCCGTCTCTAGGTGATGTGAGAAATAACTCTTTTACTGGCAAGCCTGGTAGTATAAAATTAGCTTTATCAGATGTATTCAGGCAGAACTTTTTCTGCTGAAACTCTGCATTATTCCTTCCCTCAACCTTTCCTACTGGACCCTTTCCCCTTTAGCTCTAAGAAGCTTTGAAAAGGAATTGGTCTTCTCAAGGCACTTAGTACCGTATGTACAATAAAGATGAAAAATTGCAGTTTGGCAATGGGATGTGTACACAAAGCTTTCAAAGGAAAGTGGAGAGTTAAAATATGGCTCAAGAGACCCTTATGAATGCTCCAGTGTTTAACCAGTAGTAAGAATGGCTATGGGAAATTATAGCTCCTTTATCATGATTTCTTGATATACTGGATTAGAAATTATAGAAAATAAGTGTTCTCTCTTAACGACATGTTTGCTTATGCCTACAGATACTATCGGCTGCCACAGACTGACATTAGGAGTGCCTCAAATAGACTGTAGGTCAGTTTATCACCCATCTTGAAAATACTCCATGGATACTGAACAAGTCAAAATTAAAATATTCTAGTAACTTACAAAGACTGTATTTAGACCTGGTAAACAAAGCATGGGGCTATAAAGTAAGGAAGGTTCAATGATCAAAATTAAGACTTCATACCCACGTACACAAAGCAACTATAAACCTTGAAGAATCAGTCAAGACTGCTGACTCCAGTAATTTATGCTTCTATGAAATAAATGATAGGTAATACCTATTCCTAATTACCTCATGGAAGAAGTGTCTCATCTGAGCCATTTTGGTTTTGAAGCGCTTTAGTTTTTGATGGATTCTCTTATCCTTCTCTAGTTGGGAGATGGTAGCCCATTCACAGTGCAGATAGGAGCTGAAGGGGATGGAAACAGCCAGTCATGGTGTGAGAAAGGAGAGGTGGTTGGCTAGGTTTGGGGATTAGCCAGAAGCAGGCACAATGAGTACAACATGTTTAAGTGGGAGATAGTCTCTTAGGTTAGTGCTTCTTAAGCTTGATTTTGCACACAAATACCTGGTCTGGGGCAGGCTTGAAAGTACACATTTCTAACAAGCACCCAAATGAGGCTAATTCTTTTGGTCCATGGACCATAGTCTGAGCAGCAAGGTCTTAGTGTCAGACTAAGGTATAGAGGATCACAAAAGATTTTATCAGGAATCACCTTTATCCTACCTTCCTGCCAGGAATAGTAAGATTCATGACAATTCCTGAATTTCTCTCTGAATAGACATTTTCCTCAATGAAAACAATTTAGGCTAGGAGACTTCAAAAAGGGGACATATTCCCACCCAGGAAAGACTATACAGGAGAACTTTTTACAACCCTGTGGAGATTAGGGTGAAAAGCTTTTTGCACGGATCACATACTAGTTCTTGTACTTGACAAAGAATTCTTCTGCTTCAGTATATTGTCCAGAAGGAAGCTGAGAAGAAAAACATTATAGTTATTAATACTTTATTTGTCAAAGAAATAACCCTTAAATTCCACTACTTCTAGTAGAGCTTCATACCAATGCCCCAAGTATATTACTGACTGAGGGATTAAAGAACTAATCTGGTACTTCAATATAAGAGGTCTCATAGTTGGAAAAAATAAGCCTTCATCCATTTTAAACAGATAAGCAAAAGAGGAGGCAAGAAAACAGTTCTTATTTTCTAGCTAATTTGCCTCCACCATATTTCATAATTACACTGCAGTAATTTATCCTGACATCCAAAGGTGCTCATTAAATAAAGTCTGTGAATGTAGCATTATGAGCTGACATTAAAGGTTAAGGCCTCACCTCCTTCTTCACAATCCGCATGGAAAGCACTTTGTCTACTATGGCTGCATCTTCTTCACTGGGATTCTCCTGTAGCAAAAGATGCAGTCAGTCAACAGAGACTCTGAGGAGCAGGACAACCTCTCATATTGCTTAAGTTCTCAGCTTACCACAAAGAACTGCATGGAAGGCAAAGTCTCGCCATCTGGTTCCTGCACTGGTTCAGGGAGGATAGGCTCAGTTTTTATTGGTCCAGTTACATCCACTTCTTCTTCTTCTTCATCATCTGTGATCTTTATATCCAGATCCTCTGTGTATTTTTTTCGCTTAACTTGGCGGTTTGAGCGTCTCTTCTGTAGAGGCAAGAATGGTTAAAATAACTGTATAGATCTCTCAAAGAGAAAACCTTTAAAAAACTATTTGCCTTTAGTCATATACTTAGACTTTACTCTAAAATCCCTATGAAAAATCAAACCAAAAGATAAAGAACTTATTTACCAACTTATGTGATGTCAAATCACATAATTTATTTTATGTACCAAATTCCTATTCATTTGCTGAATTTTTTTTTTTTAACATTTATTTATTTTTGAGAGACAGAGAGAGACAGAGCATGAGCAGGCGAAGGGCAGAGACAGAGTGAGACACAGAATCTGGAAGCAGGCTTCAGGCTCTGAGCTGTCAGCACCGAGCCAGTTGTGGGGATCGAACTCACAAATCACGAGATCATGACCCAGGCCGAAGTCAGGCGCTTAACTGACCAAGCCACCAGGTGCCCCTGAATTTTTTTTTTAAATCAAAGAACAAGAATCCACCTGAAAGTAACCTGGGTACTACTGGCAAGAAGCTCTAATAAACTGCAACAGGACTCAACCTGCAAGGTGCAATGTACTTTCCACAAGGAGCAAACCTGAAGTGCAAAGGTGCAAGAATGTTTTGTTTCTAGTTTTTGTTTCTTTTCATTCTAGGTTTTTTTGTTTTAATAAATAGAATCATACCATGTGATGATTATAGTATTGTTCTGCCACTTTTCTGTTAATAATATTTCTTAAAGATGTTTTCTGTATCGATACATTTAGATTTACCTTACTCTTTCAAGTGGCTGAGCAAAACATTTTTTAAGTAATACTTTATAGCTCATGATAAAAAACTGGGAAGGATGGAGAGATAAAATTATTATTTTTCAATCATGACTATACCCCTGAAAAACCCAGAAGAATTAAATGAATTATCAGATGTCGAACTACTGATATTGAGCAAACTTCCCTGGGATAACACCAATTTTAAAAAATCAATATCATTCTTATATAGACTGAGCCATAAAATATATAAAAGAAAAGATGCTATATATGAAAACAAAAAGATTATTTTTCTAAACAATTAAATTTAGTAAGAAATATATAAAATCTATATGTAAAAAACTTTAAAACACTCCCAGAGGACTTAAAAAAAACTTGAATAAATAGTAAAATACATTGTTCTGGAATAAGAAGAATCAATTCCAATTACATAAATTGGACAAAATAAAACTTCTTAATTAGATAAGCTGATCCCAAAATTCAAAGAAAGAAAAAGACATCTAAGAATAACCAGAAAAAATTTAAAAAGTGTGCTTGGCCTTACCAGATTTTAAGGACAATATAGAGCTATACTAATTAACAAAGGTTGGTACCTCTCCAAGACAAACAGGTCAATGAAATAATGTCCAAATATAGACTAAAATACTTTTGTGGATTTAGAACATAATAAAAATAGCACCTCTAATGAGTGAGGAAAAAGTAGATTATTCTATAAATGGGAATGGAAACAAATGGCCATCCATCTAGAGGGTGAAACTAAATTACATAAAAATAAAAGATTTAAAAGATCTTAAAAATCTTATAAAGAAAAAATATAACATTTCTTTTTCTCTTTAAGTTCAAGCTTCCTCCCCCACCCCCGCCACATGGGACTTGAACTCACGACCCTGAGATCAAGACCTGAGCTGAGATCAAGAGTTGGATGCTGAAATGACAGAACCACCCAGGCACCCCAGAAAAGACGTAACATTTCTGAAAGAAAATGAAGAAGAATTTTTTAATAATCCTGTAGTAGGGAAGGTGTTTCTAATAAATTGATCAATTTGACCTTGCAAAATTTAAGATATTTATATAATATCGTAACAAAGCTGAGACAAATAATGAATTGAGGAGGAAAACATCACATGATACATATCCTAAGCAGTTCTTTTGAGTAACTAAGAAAAGATCCATAACACAACAGAAAGATAGGCAAATAACATGGATACAGTGGAAAAAAAAGGTCTTAAATGTAAAAAGATGCTCACACTCATAATAATAAAACAATTACAACTGAAAACTAAACGGAGATACTTTTTTTTTTTCACCTAACAGACTGGCAAAAATCAGAAAGTCTGATCAAATATTGAAAGAGGAACTCGGTGAGAATGCACATGGACATAACCTCTATAAAAGAAAATCTGAAACTACCTTTTGGTCCAGCAATTCCACTTCAAAGGTATTAGCCTACAAATAAATCTGAACATGTCTACAAATCTTTGTAGCATTACTTGTGGTAGTAGAAGAGCAGAGAAAACCTAAATGCTCATCAATAGGGGACTGGTTAAACAAATTACAGTACAGTCAAACTGGAATGCTACACAACTATTTACTGTTTTTAAGGTTTTTTCTTTCTTCTTCTTTTTTTTTTTTTTTTTTTTTTTTGAGGGTGGGAGGGGAGGGGCAGAGAGAGGAGGAGAGAGAAAATCCCAAGCAGGCTCAGCACTCACTATAGGGCTCGAACTCACAAACCGTGAGATCATGATCTGAGCCAAAATCCAAAATCGACGGAGTCACCTAGACGCCACTGTTATAGAACTATTTAAAAAGAATGGGCTCAGTTGGTTAAGTGTCTGACTCTTGATTTCAGCTTAGGTCATGATCTTGAAGTTCCTGGGATCAAGCCCCGCACTGGGCTCTGCGCCAACAGTGTAGAGCCTGCTTGGGATTCTCTCTTCTTCTCTCTCTCTTTGCCCCTCCCCCACGCACAAGCACATACACACTCTCTCCAGATAAGACACTCTCCAGATAAAATGTTTAAAAATCTCCCCTGCTCACACAATCGTGCATGCATATGTGCACATTTTCTCTCTCTCTCAAAATAAATAAATATGTTTTAAAAGAAAAAAAAGAAAAAGAAAAAGAAAAAAAAAAAGAAAAAGAATGGGGTAGGGGCGCCTGGGTGGCTCAGTCAGTTGAGTGTCCTACTCTTGATTTCAGGTCAGGTCATGATCCCAGGGTTGTGGGATCAAGTCCCATGTTGGGCTTTGCACTGAGCATGGAGCCTGCTTAAGATTCTCTCTCTCCCTCTGCCCCTCCCCACTCTCACACTGCACCCACTCTCTGTTTTAAAGAAAAAAAGAAAAAAAATGGGGTAGTTGACAACACCAAATACTGACAATGTGGAACTGGAACTCTCATTAGTGGTGAAAATGTAAAATGACACAATCACTTTAGAAGTTGGCAGACGTTTGGGGTGCCTGGGTGGCTCTGTCAGTTAAGGGTCTGACTTCAGCTCAGGTCATGATCTCATGGTTCATAGGTTCGAGCCCTATAGTGCTGAGCTGCTTGGGATTTTCTCTCTCCTGTGTCGGGCTCTGTGCTGACAGCTTGCTCTGAGCCTGGAGCCTGCTTTGGATTCTGTGTCTCCTTCTCTCTCTGCCCCTCCCCCACTCACACTCTCTCTGTCTCTCAAAAATAAATGTAAAATAAAATAATACTAAAAAAAGTTGACAGATTCTTACAAAGTTATACATTTATATGTATAACTACCCTCTGGTCTATCAATGCTATTCCTTAGATTTAGCTATGAAAAATGAAAACCTGTGTCCACAAAGTACGACTAAGACTGTTCACTGCAGCCTTATTCACAACAGGTCCAAACAGGAAACAACCCAAATGCCCATCAATAGAAGAATGGATAAACATTATGCTGAAAGAATGGAATCATACTCTGTCATTCTGTTTACATGAAGTTCAAGAATAGGTTAAGTTTAATCTATGGTAAAGAGAAATCAGAACAACGGTTGCCTATGGGAAGAGGGTAGCCTAACTGAAGTGAGTACAAGAGAATTTTTGGGGTGGTGGAACACAGGACTTCATTAAATTACCTCTCTACTCTGGTGTACATTTCAAATTTTCATAATACAAACAAGGTGGGCTAGACTGATCTTTCCTGATGAAGAATAATCTCCAAGATATATTGTTGGAGAAAATAAGGGCTGTATAGAAAAGTACATATAAATACAATATTCCCTATTAGTGGAAGTAATGTTCATGAAAGTAAAGAATATTTCTGGAAGGATACACAAAATATTGGTAACAGAGGTTACCTCTGGGGAAGAGAAGTGGGGGACTGTAAGGCTGGGGTCTAGACTGGGAGATATTCATAGTGTCTACTTCTGTGCCCTACTGTAATTTTTCTCACATATATATTTTTTTAACCTAAAAAACAAAATGGCAAATGGTCATGAGGTTTAAAAGTTCCAACGTACAAAAATGAGAGCACGGTAATCATGACCCACCTACTCTTCAACATTCTCCTAAAAATATTTGTGCATCCTTCCAGGAAAAAAAAAATGGATGTATAAACACGTATTATTTGTATACACACACATACACATACACACACACTCTTTAAATGTTATTAAAGAGAGAGTATATATATTATTCTACACCTAGATTTTTTTTTCATTTAATAGGGAGAGTTTTCCACAATAAGCACACCTACTCTACTTCATTGTTTTTATCTTATTTTTAAATATTTATTTTATCTTAAGAGAGAGAAGCCAAGTGCACGCACAAGCAGTGGAGGGGCAGAAACACAAGGAGAGAGAGAATCCCAAACAGGCTCTATGCTCAGCACGGAGCCCGACACAGGGCTCAATCTAACAATCCTGGGATCATGACCTGAGCTGAAATGAAGAGTCAGATGCTTAACTGACTGAACCACCCATGTGCCCCTTTATTTTTTTAATGCTTTATTTGTCTTTCTTTCTTTTTAGTAATCTCTACATCCAAAGTGGGTCTTGAACTCAAGACTCCAAGATCAAGAGTCACATGCTCTACTGACTGAGCCAGCCAGTCGCCCCTCTATTTCATTGTTTTTAATTGCCAGATAGTATTCCTTTTTTTTTTTTTTTTGAGAGAGAGACAGAGACAGCCTGAGTGAGGGAGGGGCAGAGAATCCCAAGCAGGTTCCATGTGGGCAGCGCACAGCGTGGGCTCAACATGGGGCTCAATATCATGAAATTGCGAGATGATGACCTGAGCCGAAACCAAGAGTCGGATGCTCAACTGACTGAGCCACCCAGGCTCCCTGCCGTGTAGTGTTCTAGTGCATGGATTTTCAGAATTTTATTAACTATTTCTCCACCACAGACAGTGAATTTTTGGAATTTCTGCTATTGCAAATATTGCTATGATACACATACATCATTACATACTTTTGAGTTTCCTAGATGCAGAATCACCGAGTCAAAAGGCATTGACATTTCAAATTGTTACATACTGAAACACTGACTCACCAAAAAGATTGTTTCAACACTCCCATCAGCTGCTTGCTGTTCCTTAAATCCACTGCCAACACTAGCATTACCATTTATAATGGGCTGAATTATATCCCCCAAAATTCTTATGTTGAAAACCTAATCCCTAGTACACCTCAGAATGACTGTATTTGGAGACAAGAGTTTTAGAGAAGTAAGTTAAAATGAGACTGACAGGGTGGGCCCTAATTCAACTCAACTGACATCCGTAGAAGAGGAAATTTGGACACATGGAAAGACACCAGGGATTTATGCACTAAGAAAAGACAAGGTAAGAACACAGTGAGAAAGTAGCCATCTACAAGCCAAGGAAAGAGGTCTTAAAAGGTAACCAAACTTGCCGACCCCTTGATCTTGGACTTCTAAGCCTTCAGAATCGTGAGAGGATAAATTTCTACTGTTTAAGCCACACAGTCTGTGGTATGTTATCATGGCAACCCTAGCAAACTAATCCACCACCTTTAAAATTTTGTATTTCTTGTATTACAACGATTTGCCTTTACTTTTTTAATTTAGCCCTTTATTTAACATACACATACATAACTCTTTCTATGCTCTCTTACCATGAGCTAAGCACTGTTCTCTGTCCTTCATAAATGCTTACATTTAATACTCCTAATAACTCTACTTGGTAGGCATTATTACTTGCATTTTAGAAATAAGGAAATTGGGGCACCAAGAAGTTAAATAAACTTGCCTGAAGTGACAATATTAGTAGAGTTAAGATGAGAATCGAGGAATTCTTGCTCCAGAGTTTATGCTCTTAGCCACTACATTATTTGTAGAATTATTTGTTATACACGTATAATTTTTATATAGTCAAATAAATGTTCCATTTATGAATTATGAATTTTAATGCCCCCTTACAAAGATCTACTTTACTTGATAATTATTTTAAAAATCCATCCATGTTTTATAGAAAGTTCATGATTTCAAGTTTTACATTTGGACCTTTGATTAAACTAGTATTTGTTTGAGGAATGACACAAGAAATCCAGTTTTTTTTTCCCTAATTTTTTTTCCAGTTGTTCTAACATAATTTAATATTTTTTTCTTTCCACTGATTTAAAATGGCATTTAAATTCATATACTAAATTCTCATAACCATTTGAATCTATTTCTAGACTCTATTCTCTTTATTTTAAATGTTTATTTATTTATTTTGGAGAGAGAGAGAGAGATAGAGAGAGTGCACGAGCAAGGAGCAGAGAGAGAATCAGAAGCACGCTCAGTGCTGAGAGTGCAGAGCCTGATGCAGGGCTCGAATTCAACAACCACTGAGATCATCACCTGAACCGAAGCAGGAAAGCTTAACCAACTGAGCCACCCAGGTGCCCCTCTATTATCTTTATTAATGTTATTTCTTCTCTGATTCCAAACTCTTAGTAATTATTACATCATAATATGCTCTAATGTCTGTTAAAGCTAATTTTTGCCTCAATTTTCTTTTCAATAATTTCTTGGCTATTCTCACATGTTAATTTCCCCAGAAAAACCCAGGTATCAGTTAGCCAATGTACTGAACGTGTATCAAGAAAGAAGGTACGCATTTGTAAATATTAACAGCTAGAGAAGCACTTAAGGTTCGTTTAGTCCAAACCTTCATTTACTAAGGAAAAATTCAGACACAGACATAGAAGCTAAGTAAATCTGCCAGGCCCACAGTGCTACTTAGAAGAACCATGGGTCTCCCAAATCTTAATACCAGGTTCTTTGTATGGTTGGAAACTAGAGCCAAAGGTGGTACCGTAAAGCAACAATGAGAGACAGAGGACTAAGTTTAGTCCAGCTTCTGGTCCAGCTTCTTTTATTTTCTTTCAATGTTTCTCATCTTCAAAAGGTAGGAAAAAACACTGTGCCTAAGCACCCAGTTCAGAGAGTCAGAACCCTGAAGTGTAGAAAAGGTAAGGCAAATAGATAGATGGACAGTTCTAAGAGAAACCAAAGTACTGACAGAGCCATAACAACAACCATGCACATTATTTCATACTTGCTTAGTTTTTGCAACGCCAGAATTTTGGAAATGAGTATTGTTATTTGTATAGTAATTGCTTTTTAGCTAAAAAAAACCTCAACATTTAAAAGAGACGACCATGACCAGGCCCCACCTCTTTTACCTTTTAGGCCTACCTCTCTTATACAAAAATTCTTAAAATGTACATAGGCTCATAGTCTCTCGTATCTATTCCTGGTTTGTCTGCCAGAATTAAACATGATTTATCTACTAAGTTCATTTGGGATCCTTTTACCTGAATGCTGCTTTCTTCATCTTCCCGGGGTGACTGGGCAGGCATGACTTCTACATCTGAATTATCAGATGAAGTATTACGCTTTCTCTTTTTACCCACCACAGGGGTGATGGTGCTAAAAAAGGAAAAACCAAATTCATTTTCAGTAAGGGCCAAATTCATTTAGGAGATAAAAAATGTAATTAACCTAACCCATCGTATATGAATGAAACTTCCTGATAGAAGTCTCTAGCTCTTCAGTTGAGGGGACACACAGCTATTGAGCAAGGTGTCTGAAAAAAGAAGATATTGGGGTATCTAAGCCGCGGGCTGACCTTTACATCAGATGTGACAAATCCTTGCTACTACTGTACTCACAAATACCTGAAGAAAGGTGGCTAAGACAGTGGAATAAATACTGGGCCAAGAATTGCAAGGCCTCACTTTTAGTTTCAGTTCTGTCACTAGCGGGGCATTAGCTTCCTTATTTATACAATAAACACTGATGAGAATACCTGGTTGACAGTTGTTGAGGATGAACTAAGATAGGACACATGAATTTTTTCTTAAAAGCTGAAAAATCTTCTGCAAATATAAAGCATTATTGTAATTCCACCACAAAGCCTGAAGACTCCCAGGGGTAGAAGTTAGGGAGAAAGGAATGAGGCTACAAGACATGGATGAGAAAGAGGGGACGCTCAAACGTGACAAGCCCTGGTTCTGACAACACTGCTCCAGGCTGACACTCATTGCTGAAATCTTCTCTAGTTCACAGATGAGATGCAAGAACAGGGCAGCTACATCTCCAGCTCTTTTACTGATGTGGGTGGTAGAGGGGATAGTGAGAAATCTCACACCACGGCGATATAACATCAGGAAGACATATACAAACATAGTCAACTTTTAACATAACTCCCAACACAATAGTTGGCTATCTTTCCTGTGCCTTGGTGTTTCTCTTTCAAAATACGCTAATTTGCAAATTTCTGTTTAACAAATCATAAAAGCATTGGGACAGAGAAAAGAAAGGCCTTATTATCCTCTATGACAAACAGATTACCTTGAACCATGTAGCTGCTAAATACAAGTAGTTCCTCTCAACAGTAACTTACTTACTTACTTAGTTACTTATTTATTTTAAAGATTTCTTTAATGTAATCTCTACACCCAATGCGGGGGTTCAAACTTATAACCCCGAGATCAAGAGTCACATGCTCTAGCAACTAATTTAAAAACAAGTGCGCTGGGGGTGCCTGGGTGGCTCAGTAGGTTAAGTGTCCCACTTCGGCTCAGGTCATGATCTCGCGGTTCATGGGTTCGAGCCCCACATCAGGCTCTGTGCTGACAGCTCAGAGCCTGGAGCCTACTTCGGATTCTGTGTCTCCCTCTCTCTCTGTCCCTCTCCAGCTTGCGCTCTCTCTTTCAAAAATAAATAAACAATAATAAACATAAACCTTAATTTTCATTTAAAAACAAGTACACTGCCCTCAAAGGCCCCAACAAAAAAGCAGAGGGTTGTACTCACTTCAGCTTACTCTTGCCCTTAGTTTTGGAGGTACCCGATGTTTTGCTCTTCTTTGGCTTTTCTTCCTTGAGCCTCTCCCCACTGCTCTTCTTCCTGCGTTTCTTTTCACCTTCTTCCTCAGGCCGAACACTGGGCAACTCATCCTCATTTAGGACTCGAGGTATGTTCTGCTCACCCCGGGCACGGGCCCTAGCAATAGCCTCTGCTACAATCCGATTTGCCTTCTCTTGCTTCTTCTGGTGCTCCAGCCTGCGGTTTTCCTCCATTCCTATCTTGCCCCCCGTATGAGGAGCAGAGCTTGCTGGTGAAGACAGAGCTGCCACTTCACTGGCACTTAGAACTTTAACTACGGACAGCCCAGAAGAGGCCCCTTGGGAAGAACCAGCCTACAGAAATAAAGACACTAAAATTTCAACATGCTTGTAGCTACATGGCCTAAATAAAATCCAGCTCTAAAGCAGATAGGCTAGAAACTTTTGATCTCTAATTCCTCAAGAACCAGATTCAGACCAAGTGTGACTGAACCTAGACACATTTAAACAAACAAACAAACAAAGGTGTTTTTTAGTGGGAAAGAGATGAGAAAAGGCAAGAATTATGTCAAACTTCAATATCCTTTAGACATGCTTCTAATGTCAATACCCATCTCCATTATTCTAGAAAATTTTCCAACAATATAACCAATACTAATCGCTAGACCAAAAGTAAAAAAATTCAAATTCTACTCTTGGCCTACCTTTACCTTTCTGGAGGTGGGGGAGGTGGGAGAGGTGAGGGAGGGAGGAGTGACAATCACCTGGCCTCTTTAAAACAACTTTTAAATGAAAGAATATTGCCATTCATTTTTACTCCACAATAGTAGGAAAAGATTGTAAATAAAACAGTTCAAAGACTTATATTAGACAAATCATCTCTTAACCCGAACCCAACAATAACCCTCAAATCTTTTCATGACATAATTAAAAGAAAATTTCCACTGGTAAAAGGAATAAAAGACTGCATTTCAGTTCAGAGGCGTGACTCTAGAGTGACCCCACATTCAACAATGAGTGGTTGTGGAGGGTGACAGCAAGGGGCCAGGAGGTTGGTCCTCCCTGCTCCCTGTGGAAGTCTCACCTGTGGCTGCAGCACCACCTTGAGCGGTACTGAAAGTCTTTGCCCTGGGCTCTGTCCCGGCCCCATTATCTGAGCCTGCTGCACAGAGGAGAGTGTCACTGGCTGGGTGGAGGGTGGTGGCGGTGGCTGAGGCTGCGATGATGGAGGCTGTGGTACGATCTGGATTTTCTGCTGTGGCTGTTGCACCTGCAGCTGGATAGTTACTACTTTGGCGGGCTGCCCCTGAGCATTCTTGGCTTGAGTCAGGGCTGCCAGCTGGTTGCCCTGTAACACTATCTTGCCTGGTAGACTCCCTAGAACGACATGCCGGTGTCCTTGGGGACCTCCAGACTGTGGCTGCTGGAGGACCAGGGTGATGCGTTTCGATTCACCCTAGAGTGAAGAAAGGAAATTGCAAGAGAGGCACGACATTAAAGAATGGTATACTCTTAAATATTTACACCAATTTTCCTCATCCTAGAACCATAAAAACTGAGAGTCAGAAGACAGAGTACATTTTATTTTGTCCATCCTCCTAGCTGTCCTGACTGAGTCTTCTATCACCTCTGCCCAGTGGGTGTTAGGCCCTATTTTTGACAAACTCCTCACAGAAGGCTATCTTCTAAGGTAGTCATTCCATTTTTTGGCAGTCTGTTGGAACCGAAGTCTTTATAACCAGCCTCCTCATACCTTCTTTCCTCTGATCCTACTTATCTTAATACTACCCCCTCCCCCACAAACTCATCTGGCCCTTTATTCAGAAGCTAGAACCTCTACTTTCTTACAATAGAAACAAGCCTTTTCACTGGATAAAGGACAATCTCAGTAAGAACAGGGAAATCATATACATAGCTTCTGTAAGTCTTGTAAATATAAATAAATAATGACTGTTCCCACAGCATCCAATATTTCTCATAAAACTTTATATTATACAGTACTATGAATTCTTATTTAATGTCTGCCTTCCTGGCAGACCGTGAGCTCTGTAAGGACAGGGACTGTGTCTGTCTTGTTCAGCACCAGCTAGGCACAGTGTAAACACGTAATAAGAGCTCAAAAAATGTTAACATTAACTGCTTTCATCTAGTAAGTAGTAAATATGGGGTTGTCAACATTTACTTAAAAAAAAAAGGAAGCAAAGGTAGAATTTAAACAGGATTTTCTAGAGATTGGTCTCATGTGCTCTCTTCTCACACAGTTGCTGGGCCCTCTACTAAACCAAAATTCACCTCCCCCTTTCACTCAAGTCACCTGGGTAGGTGTAGAGGTCAGTGTAACTGCAGGCTTCAGTGGGGGCCCTGTGGCCCCAGGGTTTCCAGCAGGAGCTGAACCCTTAACTGGCTGTAGGACCAGCTGCTTTACTGGTCGGCTGGGCTGGACAATGCGCTGAACAGTAGCCTGGTTCCCAGGGACCTTGGCGGCCAACACTGTATTACCAGAGACAATGGAAACACCTGGTCGAAGGGGAGTGCCGGTTAGCACTTTGGTAAAAGTAACTTTTCCACCATTGGCTGTGCCAGCCACCAGGGGCTGAGCTGTGCTGGTGATACCTTGGGCCTGAATTTGTGCCACATGGGCACCAGTGACTGAGGAGCTTGGTGGGGCCTTAAGGATAACAATCTTAGGGGCTGACTGAGGTGGTTGCCCTCCAGCACTACTGGAAGAGACAGCTGTGGCAGAGACACCCATGAAAGGATTCCCTTGGCTCAGGATCTCCTGGCTCTTGGAGACCTGCAAAAGTCCTGATGTTGGCGTCGGTGTCTGTAATACAGGTTGGGCTGGCTGCTCCTGGCTGACGGGCTGAGTGGTATAATCATGCAAAGTTAAAGATTCTGGAGCTGGAGCTGTTGATTCTTTGGGAAGTTCTGTGGGGGCTGTCTCATCTGGTGGGGGGACCAGGTCACTTGCTGATGAATTCCCCACATCACCACCTCCACCTTCCTGGTTCATCTGATCCAAGGAGTCCAGAGAGCTTGGCAGTCCAAGGGCTTCCTCAATGGGGTCTTGTGTGACCTGGTTGAAGCTGTCATCAGTCAGAGAGTCCAGGCCAAATAAATTTGGGTCATCAAACAGATCCATGATGGGGTCTGCCATCTTGGGAAAGCAATGGAGGGTACTTCCCCAAGGTCTAGGGAGGGAAGGGGAGGGGGGGTACTGTCTCTCCCCTCCCCTCCCCTATTAAGAAAAAAATGTACACAATGGAAGAGGACTACTCTTCAGGTAAAAAGAGGCAAGAAACAAGTGCATGTCAGATTGTCCTGACCTTCATGGAGCAAGATGGCTAGGTCTTCAGAGGAAGATGGTGAAACTCCTGTTGTGAGGAAGACAAATGAAAAATAAGCAAAGTTGGTGCCCTCAAAGAAAATCTCTCCTTCTTAGGTACTACCCTTTATATCAACTGGCATCAGAACAAGAAAAGAGGGAAACGTGAGGTAATCTGAGGACAAAGACATGGCAGAGAGAACACCCACATTTTTGCTTCAAACTAAATCTATAAAAGAAATAAAACCCCCTGTTTGGGCTTACACCTACACACTCTGAAGTTTCTGTCTGTCAAGAGCTTTGCTGTCTGTGTCCATTTCTTTATAATTATCATTCTTGGGTAGAGATCAGGAAATTTAACATTCATTTGCCTTCTATTTGAGGTTAAGTTGACAGAGTTTTACAAGATACCAGCAACATTTCAATGAATGTAGATAAAGGCTTCTGAATGTAGATAAAGGTTTCTGAATATATTGTATTTCATAAATTTCCCTTGTATTTTATATGCTTTTACTTACTACTGGCAAAAATAACAGCTTTTAACTAAAGCTCACAGTATAATCTTGCTACACTTATAGTGTAATTTTACCCAGGAAGTTTCCCAAACTTTGTGCTAATTAACATATCAATCTATGCATACTATTTCTGTTCTCAAGTCCCTTCCCCCCTTTCTCATATTTAAGATCAAAAACTTCTTTGGCAAAAAACTCAAAGAATTGTACATTTTAGTTCCACTTATATTCCCAACTTTCTCTCTCATCGTTTCCTATATACACCCTACATTCCAGGCCAACTAGACTACACAGTTCCCCTAATGTGATTCCTATCTGCATGACTTTGCCTATTATGCTGTAGCTTCTGCCTAGAACACCCCACCCCCACTCCCAAGCATGTCTCCCATCTGAAATCTTTCCCACCTTCAAAGATCTTCCTTCTACTCTAAAAGAACCCTGAACCTCCGCCCCTTTAACCACAAAGCAATCTGTGATGACTTGGTCCTCCCACCTTCCTTAAATACCCACCAGTGTTATTCGCACCTGATTTAAAGCACTTATATTTAATAGTTAACTAAAATGACCAGTCTCTTGCCCATATCCTCCGAAGGCCCAAATGTTCCTTTGTGCAAATTATAAAAAGCTGCCTGCTCCTTAAGATGCTTGTCTGCCATCTGCTGGAAATTGTCATACTAAACATGTTATCAATGATGATAATGAATATGTGCAATGCACACCCTGCACAATCCTGCATGGTAGCCCAGCTGCTCTTTCCCCAAGAGACAAAAAGTTCCCGGATGGTAGGAACCACATCTTATTTATCTGCAGATCCTGAAAGAACCAGGAGGATATCACATACATGGTAGCTACTCAAAAAAATAGTTAACGAATTAATATATTTGCTTGCAGTATATGGAATGAACCATTCAGTCCTTACAAAAATTCTATAGTACTCCCTATTCTAAGAGGAGACAGTAGTTTCCCGTCTTGAAAAACTGTCCTACAAATAACTGAAAGCATGTTTACTAAATCCAAGTCTGAGGATTTAAGTTCATAAAAATGTTAGAATAGGTTACAACTAAAGCAAGGTATTGTAAGTACATCAACCATATAGCTAAAATGCATGAAAAACTGGCCTTTGTTCTTTGTATATGATATCAACACTCGACAATTCAGGAAAGCCTTGCTTGATAAGACCTTCGGTCTTAACTTTTAAAAGACACCAGAGAAAAAACTTGTCAGTGGCACAGTACGCAGACTTTACTAAAGAATTTTCCACACAACCCACAAACTATTTTTCCCCTCAACTTATTCCAGTTATTGTTATAAAACAATATAATGTGGGTAAATATCCCCGAAACCCAGATACAAAGAGAATAGACTGATCATAGTGTACACAGGGCATCTCCACCAATGTTAAACAAGATCTCCCTTGCTTCAGTAATTGTATACCCTTCACATCTCCCCCAGGATTCATATCACTTCCTACTTTTGGCTAAACTATTCCACCAATTCACTCCAGCCTCTTCTATTTAATGCCTGTCCCAAAGTTGCTCAAAATGACAATCATAAAAGTTATACATATTTCTTGATTTAATAAAAATCTACTCAATAGTTTTAACTACATCAGCTTTTTTCTAGTTATGCCCTACTTTGCTGCTAGCTTTCATCTCCTATTCACTGTCACAGATGTTGCACTAAAAAAAAAATCTAACAGGTGTCATATAAAAACTATAACACAAGTTTCCACTACTTAGAAGTTTATAAACTGCCTCTTCTTCCATGGGCAATTTTGTCCTTCCCAGTACTCCTTACTGGGGCAGAGGGAGTACTCCTTACTATTTATTCCTCCAAATGCTCTTCCTTTCCTCCACAGCAGTTCAATCACAGACAGAAATCTCACCTTTTTCATGGGAAAAACGCAGGCTAACAGTTTCTGAAATATTTCCTTACCCTCATACAACTCAAGTATAAGTTTTCAAAGGTCAATCAGTGCATTTGTCATTTATCCCCATCCCCAATTTTTGAGCCAAATTTCTTCTTCCCCTCGTTCAGTCTGGGCCCAACAGTTTAAAAACATCACCAGTGGGGCGCCTGGGTGGCTCATATGGTTAAGCGTCTGACTCTTGATTTTAGCTCGGGTCAACATCTCATAGTTTGTGACATCGAGTCCTGTGTCGGGCTCTGCACTGACAGCATGGAGCCTGCCTGGGTCTCTCTCTTCCTCTCTCTCTGCCCCTCCCCCTGCTCATGCTCTCTCTCAAAATAAATAAACTTTAAAAAAATTTAAAAAGGGGGCACCTGGGTGGCTTAGTCAGTTAAGCGACCAACTTTGGCTCAGGTCATGAGCCAAAGTGAACTCATGGTTTGTGAGTTCCAGCTCTACACCGGGCTCGCTGCTATCAGTGCAAAGCCCACTTTGGATTCTCTGTCCCCCTCTCCCTCTGCCCCTCCCTTAGCTTGTGAGCTCTCTCTCTCAAAAATAAATAGAACACTAAAAATAAGTAAATAAAATAAAAATAAACATTAAAAAAATCAAAAATAAAAACATCACCAGTGACTTAATGCCACACCACCAAGTTTCACCACTTCTCAGTCCCGTCACATCAACTCACCTCTACTGACCTAATTCATCTTGTATGTATGTTTTTAATCCTAGTCTCCTGCTTCTTTTCTAACTCCCATGTTTAAGTTGTCCTTGACTCTCAAAAGATGAAACCTTCTCCCAACATATCTCTAATTTTCTTCACCCCTCCATCTATTCCTACTTCATGGGTCATCCTGGCTATATCCGCATCTGGTCTATTCTACCAAGCTCATGTATCACATGAATTCTCTTTCTATGGTTGAAATCCTGGTAGTAACAATAAGTAGATGTTAAGCATTCAAATACACGAAGCACTTAGATATCCCTCAGTAAAACAACTGCCTAGATAAAGAAATCATATCAGCCTTTTTTCATAGCGAGAATGAAAGGCTGGTCCTGGCCTATCATTGCCCCAAACAGAAACATATGTATATGCTCAAAAGGAAAGACAAGAGTTTGATGATTGCACTTAATCACTTACTATAATTTTAGTTTTTTTTTTAACATTTATTTTTGAGACAGAGAGAGACAGAGCATGAATGGGGGAGAGTCAGAGAGAGAGGGAGACACAGAATCTGAAACAGGCTCCAGGCTCTGAGTGGTCAGCACAGAGCCTGACGCAGGGCTTGAACTCACAGGCCACAAGATCATGACCTGAGCCAAAGTCGGCCGCTTAACCGACTGAGCCACCCAGGCGCCCGATCACTTACTATAATTTTAAACTAATGACAGAAACCTTGGTGGGGTGGGTAGGAGTTGGGGAGAAATGGAACATGCTAGTAAGTTAGAATCCAAGGCTACCTATCTATAATCTCCATATAACAAGTCAGTTAATGCTAGACAAATACTTTATACAATAGCCTTTCATTTCACCTCCAACTATTCCTCCTCCATGAAGTAAGGATAAACCGATGTTCTTCTGCAGATTTATCACCTTTACTATAGCTCTTCTTGGTTTGTTTTTGTTTTTTAAGGAATCTACAAAGTCTCAACTCTCCTGTTTTTATTTATTTTACAGGTCTCCTTCTCCTGGCCCATTTCAAAAACACCTTGTCTGATCATAAAGGACTTTGTTTCATACTATTATCTACTTTTCATTGCAATCTCCCCATACCTTTCAACAAAGCAGTGATTCTCAACTAGGGGCTGAAAAGTATGTGCAGTTTGGAAATGTGTACTCAATGTCATAATTTTATATTTATCAAATGGAAGAGGAAAACACATCTCATTGTTTAGGTATACTAAGTGAAACCAAACAAAATCTTGGCCACTGAAGATCTGTAAAAGGCAACCGGGGGATGGGGAGATGGGGGAGGGTGATGGGAGAAGCATGCCTGGTTTAGAAGGCTTACCAAACATCTCTCTGGTAGGATAAGATTTCTTATGGTCTCTCAAAAGGGAGTTTATCATAATTTATTGTTTACGATGGATGAGAAACACTGCAACAGAGATTAGTCTAGCTGTCTAATAGATAAAATTACATAAAATGAACTACAAACATCCATTCTCCAGACTTATCTGTACTGCCCACCCTCTTAGAATATAATGAACTAATGCCACAGTGACAAATACTGACATTTTTTGGGTAATATGCACTTCCAGAAAGTACCACCCATGCCCAGTTAACCTTTTGACTGCTCAAAGATTTGGAAAAGAACTATTTTACTTCAAAGTACAAATGTTGTTATTGGAAACTGTATCCTTTCAAGAGGATCAGCTGAAGACAGACATATACACATGTTATTGAAACACAAGATAGGTAGAAGCAGCTCAATCTAAATGAGAAATCCCTTGAAATAACCGGAAGGCCTAAAATGAAAATCACCAACGTAATTTTTGAAAAGAAGAATTTAAAAACTGTACCATGGAGACATTTATAAGACTCAAGGAGTCTCAAATCTTATAAAGAAATGGGAAATAAGCATCCAAGGTGAATGTAATCACAATTTAGGGTCAGCAAGGGATCAGGATGGAAGGACACAGACCCTAAGAAATGGAGCTCTCAACTTGGAGCCACTCAAGATTTCCTCAAGAAGATCAGGATCCTAGGCCATCTTCTATATCTTCACCATTCCCAATGCCAAATGTGTGGCTACTCTGTTTCTGTTTTCCCAATTACTGAAGGAAAAAGCACTCGCACCTCAATCAGAGGTATAGACATTTGGGGGCAAACATGGCTGGTAAAGTGAGCCTTTCTGAATAAACAGGGAAAGAAAGTAAAATAGGCAACTATGAAAGCTAAAAGCATGTACGTATATTCAGGGGTTAAAAGAGAAACTATAAAAATTATGTACTCATATGAAAGAAGAGAAGAAAAAAGGTAAGGAAGTGAGGGGTTGATTGAGAGGGAAACGCTACTGGAGGTGGGGGTGGCGGGGACCCGGGTACATTACCTGCTCATACTGCCGGGGTTGGTGCCAGAAAGGCCCATACAGCAAAGGGGGGAGATTTCAGGCAACTGGCGCCTCCAAAATGGAAATGAGGTACATGCACTTGACGGAGGGAGCTAGCGGGGTGCCCTCCAGGGTGGGGATGGCCAAGACGGGAAGATGCGGGGGGGGGGGGGGGGGAAGGGGGGGTGTGGATACCCGGGTGGGAGCAATGTTAGGGCGGAAGCTACAGGCTGGGAGGCCCAGCAAAACCTGAAGGAGAAAAGAAGCTGTGCCTCACCCCAGCGGGGTAAGAGAGGTGCCTTTACCTGCAGTGGCCGTGGGGGGCCGGTTCGCCCCTCTCGCTGTCTCTCCAGCACCAGTTCCCCCCCTTCTCCTGCGCAACCTAACTTGATGCTCCCGCCCGCCCCACGTCCTCACTGGCCAAACCCTACTGCCACTCACCAAAGGCGCAAGGACGCAAAACAGCGCAAAGGGCGGGACTAGAGAGAGCTTCCCCCTCCCCCGCCACCGCGGGTTAGGTTGAGAACGCACGGAGAGGCCTATCCGGTTTCTAGGGCCGAGGCGAAGCCTGCAGCTTGCTTGAAAAAAAAGGGGCCTGGCCAGAAGCACAATCTCCTGCTGCGGGAAACTAGTCCTGGGGATTAAATTCCCTACCACCTACACTGTATTCTGAACACCAAAGAGCGTAAACTTGGGAGGGAGGGTTCCACACTATGCCAACTCCGCCTCCCAATGAATCCCCTACCTTCTAGCAGCCCTGTCTATCCCTCTCTTATAGTGACTATGCCGGATCCCACTCCCCATTAAAAGGGGCCAAATCTTAACACCATAATGGGAATGAGTCAGCCTAGTTGCTGGAATATGGGGCCTTTTACCTTTAAAAGATAAGTACTCTTTCTGCCAAAAACATAATGCTGGTTTGTATTCTTGATACCCCAACCTCTGGGCAGCAGTATCACTTTCTGGAAATTAATCCCAGGTGCCCTCTAACAATTCCCAGACCCCTCCCTTCCAAAACACACATCCACTCCTCACCCCTAAACCTGATCTCTGACCCCCACATCACTTCTTTTGAAATTCAGCCTGTTTGACATATTGGCCAGTATCCACTTTGCAATGTCACTTCGAGGCCACTCTAATTCCCAATGAACCTAGCCAACCCCAGAATGATGGTGCCCAAGCTTAAATCCCTCAAAAGTAAACGATTGCTAAAAACAGCTGCTTACCTCCTGACCACTAGTTTCCCCTGAAATGTAACCAGCCTCAACAATGAAATCCTATTTTCAGTACTCTAAGACACAACTGAGGAAAGAGATCAACTTGGCCTTAGATTTCCTACTTTTAAAGATCCTAGCATTACTGGTATTGTTAGGAACACCCAATAACACTCCTGTAAATAGCAATTCTGTTTTCCCATTCGCTCAGACTTAAAACCTCAAAGATATCTCTGAAACCTCCTGTATCCACCATCCAATCATTTGCCAGGTCCCACTGACTCTTGCAATATATCACACATGGATTTTGGAGCTGGCAGGGCCTTTGGCAATCATATCAAGTCAACCCTCTTGTACAGATGAGAAAACTGAGGCTTACAGAGATGAGTGATTCAACTATTAAACTAAGAAGAAAGTTAGGATTCATTATCTGACTCTCTTATCTCTGCTGTCACCTCTTTATTTATGCAGTTGCTTGTGTAAAAAAAAGAAACTTCATAACTGATCCCTTTTCCTATGAATCCATTCTGCTACCAGATTAATTTCCTAAAACACAGTAAAGTCAAATCAGTCTCTTGCTTATAAGTGTTTGAAGGTTCCCTGTTACTTAAGATATAATCTTAAGACTACATCTTGCTTTTCCAATCTTATTTCCCATTATTCTACACATATACTAGCCAAAAAACAAAATAAAAACCCCAATTTATTGTTGTCATATATTTTTCTCATATCCTAGCTAATGCTACTGCCTTCAAATTATATTCCATCCTTCTTTCATTTATTTGCCTTATCAAAATCTTATTTATCCCTTAAGATGGACATCAAATAAATACCTCTTCGTTATGTCTACATTTATTGAGTGTATAATACACTAATGTGGAAATATTAGAGAATCAAAGGTGAATAAGACATAATTTCTACCCTCAGAGAACTCACAACAGGTAGGAGTGTGTGTGTGTGTGTGTGTGTGTGTGTGTGTGTGTAACACACACACACACACACACACACACACACACACAAATATATACACACAGACTGCCATTAAGTCTCCTACCTTGGGCTATTCTGCAAATATAGGAAAGGGGCTTTTGGTTGCTGAGCAGAAAAAAAATCAAATTTCCACTATACAGCTTTTTTCTGGACTACCACAGCAGCCTCCTAAAGTATTTCTGTGTCCCTAAACCCTCATTTCCCAGATGTATTCTCTATTCAGTAGTCAGTTAGCTAACTGAAACGCAGTTCTGCTCATGTCATTCTGTTTCAGTGGCTCCTCATCCGCCCATCAGAAAATGCTTTAACATGGCATTCAAGGCCTTCCTTAAAGGGTCTGGCCTTAATCTATTTTTTCAATCTCCTCTAATTTTGTTGTGATTTACACTTTGGTAATACTGAACTACAAAGTTCCTTAGTTTCCTCTAATGTCTCATGCTGTTTGCCATTTCTGTGCTTTGTTTTGACTTTCCTCTTATCCCTACTGCCTGAATACTCCTTTTTTGTGACCCACTTTACTTCCTTAGTTAACTCCTCCTCATCTTTTAAGAAATTACTTCCTTGATAACCTTTTTCTTCTACCCTCTCCATATATATGTGTGTGTGTGTATATATATATATATATATATATGGACAAAAAAAGCTGTATAGTATAAATTTGATTTTTTTTTTTCTGCTCAGCAACCAAAAGCCCCTTTTCTCCAGGCAGGAGTCTCAATGGGAGGCTGGATCTTACCTCCCACTATAGGGGAGTGGCCTGTTGGAGAAGATGGGAAATTGGATGGTGGGGGGGTCACCTCCTTTTCCTGGCAAAGACAAAGTACACATGTGACCCAAACTACTTTAAGTGGACAGTCCTATAGGGAATTTTGACTTTGCAGAGGTAATGCAAAGACCCAGAACCAACTCAACAATACTCAGCAATGGAAGACACTTGAGTTCTACTATAGCATCCTGAACAGACTATTCAGCGGTGTTAACCCTGGACATGTTCTCTATGTCTCTAACCTCCCTTAGTTTTCAGATCATTTTCTAAACCAGACTGTCTAGCATTCCCACTGATTTTGTGAGCTGCACAGTATCATTCCAATAAATCCCCTTTCTGCTTAAATTAGCCAAAAGATGATTTCTGTTGTTTGTAACCAAGAACCCTAACAAGGAGATTAGTGCCTGAATCATAGCAATGTGGGTCAAAAGGTAATGATAAGAAAGAAGGGACAGAGCTGAGTAATATTTAGGGAATAAAAATCCATAGAACCTAAAGTTTAGAGAAAGAGGAGTTTAGCTATGTTTAGTCCAGCCATGTTGAATCTGAGTTGCCTAGAGCAGTTCAAGTTAGTAAAATTTGATAGGAGATTGGATGTATAAATCGGAAAGTTGGCTTGGTGATAGACTTAAAGTACTCAGTATCTAACTAAAAGTGCTGAGTGGAGATTGCCCAGGGGGTATGTAAAGCAGAGCAAGTATACAAAAAACTGCATCAATACCATTGAGAGACAACAGAGAATGCTGGAGTCTGTGAAGGACTGAAGAATCCAAGAGTGTAGCTGCTAGTCAGCTCTAGTTAATTGTTGGCATATGGAAATGCACACCCAAGGTTGAGAGAGAACTTCAGATTTTTCAAATGCCAGAAATAGAGTTTTATGTAAATCTAGGTTTTAAATGTAGACAACTAATTTTTAAAAAACACACTTTAAACACTGCAGGCTAACCAAAACACGTAGTTGGAAACCCAAGTGTTGAGATTTTTGATTCAGAGTGAGAAAAGTTAGGAGGAACCCAGGAGAACATCAGGATTTAAGAATTGGAATAAGCGGGCAGCATACAACTCTTGATCTTAAGGTTGTGAGTTCAAGCCCCATGTTGGGCACAGAGCCTACTCAACCAGTGGGTGGAGGGATGGGTAAAATAGGTGATGGGGATTAAGGAGTATATTTAGTGTGATAAGTACCAGGTGTTGTATGGAAGTGTTGACTCTCTATATTATACACGTGAAACTAATATTATACTATTTTAACTAGAATTTAAACAAAAATTCAAAAAAAATTTTTTTGAAGAGTCAAATAAGCTACACCTAAGTAGGTAGAGAAGGAAAAGCTAGAGAAGCAAACAGTGCAAGTCACAGAAGCAAACAGAGTAGGGAACTGCAGGGGGAAAGAGTGACCAATTATATCAAATAAAGCAAAAATGTCTGACAATATAATAATTTTTAGGGGCGCCTGGGTGGCGCAGTCGGTTAAGCGTCCGACTTCAGCCAGGTCACGATCTCGCGGTCCGTGAGTTCGAGCCCCACGTCAGGCTCTGGGCTGATGGCTCAGAGCCTGGAGCCTGTTTCCGATTCTGTGTCTCCCTCTCTCTCTGCCCCTCCCCCATTCATGCTCTGTCTCTCTCTGTCCCAAAAATAAATAAAAACGTTGAAAAAAAAATTTTTAAATGTCCACTGGATATAATAATTGAAAGCCTTCTTAATTCCTACTTTTCACTGTCAAACCCAAGTAATCAGTCCCTTTTGAGCTTTCACGGCTTTTTTTGTTAAGTATTCTTTTAGGATAAGTATCTTCTACTTTATTATTTTAGTTATATTTGTACATGGAGGTATAATGAACATTGAATTCAGAGGGACATGGATTCAAATTTCTGTCCCACCAAGTACATTAACCTTTCTGAATCTAGTTCATTCTTCTGTACAAAAGGGAATCAAGTTACAGTGCCATTAATGAGGATTAATGAAACACCTAACACAGTATTTGGCACATAAACACTATGTCCTAGGAGGTACTCAACTAATGTTGCTGGATATATCGTCGGGAAAAAAACTTACCTACCTAGGAGATGCTAGTCAGTCTTAGAGGGGATCACCTCCCAGATTAATGGCCTCCAAAATAATTTGTTAATTTCAGCCAGGTAATATCTATATTACTTGAATGTACACTCAGGCTCTCTTCCTCTATATTATATCTAACTTAAGGCAAAAAGGAACAACTACAGTTTAGATTCTAGAGTCTGAAGATTATGTTCAACTAACTGGCTTTAGTCAGCCTAAACCTGCTCTAGATAGATGTTCTAAGTCACTAGTATCCAACCTTAAGTGGTGAGAGACCTAAATTAAGAATCTCAGGGATCCAAGAAGGATCACATAAATTTTAGAAAAACCATTCCCACTCTCACACACTTTTTTCAGACAGCTTCCAGGACATCAGGATGACTTTTCTGGTTTTCTTTCTACCTCTCTGGCCACTTCTGCTTTGCTACTCTTCTCTACCAGCCTTTCATTGTTGAAGCTCACCAAGGTTTGGTCCTAAGCCCTCTTTAATTCTTTCTGTACTTTCTTTTCAAGAATGTCTAATTTACATACATGGCCTCAACTATTATTATTTCCTTCAACAAATGATCTATATGCTTATATTTCTCATTTATATCTCTGGGCAAGAGGTCAACCCTGGACTCTGGACCCCATACATCTACTTGCTTACTCAATGGCTTTTCTTGGTAGTGTCTCCAATCTCCTTGGCTTACTCACTTGTTCAATTCTCCCTATAAAGGCTTATTACCTCAAGGAGGCTGATTCCTTGGTAGTCTGCCTAGTCTCCTTCATCCCCACCACCACACATGCACACACACAAAGAGGGTAATCATCTTCCAACAGTCACGGCTGCAGAGACCAGAAAATCTCTTCCTTACCATCATATACATTATTTTAAAATCCTACCTTTACCTCCTAAATATCCCTCAAATGCATCCACTTGTCTCCACTGCCATTCTAGATCAACTTACCATCCCTACTTCCCTGAACTATTATTCCAAGTGTCTTCTAACTGCTTTTCCTCCATTCTGCCTATTTAACTCTAACTTACCCTTCAAAGCTCATTTCGACATCATCATTTCAAAGAAAAGCTTTTCCTGATGTCACAACCAAAAACAGCCAAATTTATTGAGTGTATATTATGTGCCAAGCATTCTTCTAAACAATTAAAATTCATTAACATATTCAATTTTATTAAGTCTGGAATCTCTCTTTTTTTTAACAGACAAGGAAACAGGCACCAAGAGATTTGCCAACATCCCACAGCTAGTGAAAAATAGTACCACATTCAAATTTAGGCAGTGTGGCTTCAGAAGTCACATTCTTAATCACCTTACTGTAGTATGCTTTAGGTTAGATGCCCCCATGATAAATTCTCCTGTAATATCCATAACTTTATTTTTGTAGTGAGATTAAATAACTGATTATAGAATCAGTTGTTTGATGTTACTGCCTCCGCCATTAGAATGTAAGTTCCACAAAGGCAAAAACTGTGTATGACTTATTACACTATTTCCTTTGCTTCTCAGGTGGTAATAGGCATTTAATGCACTTTTCTTGAGGGACTGCAATTTCTTTCCTTTTTTTTTTTTTTTTTTTTTTTTTTTTAAGATTTTATTTTTAAGTAATCTCTACACCCAATGTGGGGCCTGAACTTACAACCCAGACATCAAGATATCAAGAGTCGCATGCTCCACCAACTGAGCCAGGGAGCGCCCCGGGAGTGCATTTTCAACTTCTAGCCAAAGGTGTGTGGGAGTGGGGCTGTGGAGAGGTAATGGGGAGGTTTCTGAGCAAGAGCAAGGGCTTCCCTCAGACTGCAGATAATAAATGGGCAGAGGCATGTTTCCTACCAGAAACATTCATTCAGAAGACGCATTATAGAATCTTCACTTTTGAGAACGTGGAGTTGACACAGCTTTTACATATACTCAAAGGGGTTACATACAATATACATAAAAGACTATTTTCTATAGTGTGATAATCAGTATTGAAAATAACGAAATTTTAGTTACCTCCTTTAGGCTTGGGACCATAAAGCCTCAGTGGCAGCCAATTTAAAACTGCGGCAAGAAGCAAATAGATGACACTATACCCATATGACCCAACTAGGGCATGGATTCATTTTCAAATCAGCCTCAATGTAGATTTTTTTTTTCCAGTAAAACTCTAGAGTTTTCCCTATGTCTGAAGACAGAAAATAAGAGCCTGATCTTTAAGGATCATGGCCCATAGGTCGAGTTAGACTGATCTGGAAAAGTACTTCTTTGCTGGCACATGGTCACCAAGGTGAAAATAACATTCTGGGTTCCAGCTGAAGAATATCTAACTGGATCAACATATCCACCTTGTATGATGCCACTTTTGGGCATCTGGTATAAGTAACAATATATACAATTTAGGTAATAAAGTCCTGGGCCTCCGTATGCTCCCCCCATCCCCACACACATAGCACTCTTGCAGGCACTTTTTTAACTGAGCCAAGTGTACATACATTTGCTCAGCCTAACAGAAAAATATAAACTTTTACTTAATTATTTGAGATATTATTTTCACTGCAACATTTATGTTTAAAAAAAGTGTATGTGGCGAAGGGAGGAGAAACATTATAAACCACTGTTGTTATCACACTTGGGCTTCCAGGCACAAAAATGACCTCATGGGACATGGGACTGATGAAAATTTAGTGAGCTAGTTTGACTTGCATTGGCTAAAAAATGGAGTTATTTGGAAGACTGACCAAATGTAGTCTTTGTACATTTGTACAGTAACCTCTGTAGAGCTTAGTACTTCATATATCTTATCTTTAAAATAACTTAGGTTAAATAAAAGAAACAAACTATTATTCTTTTTTTTCCCCTTTTAACAGAGATACAAAGACAAAAATTAATTTTTGAAGAAAGGTTCTTCAACTGCTTAAGGTACAGCTTTAACAGGCTACAGAATGCTTACCTGTCTAATGTCGTGGTCAAAGACAGTTCTCTCACAGGGGTCAGCACTGAACTTTTCAATGGGGGGGAGGCTGGCTAATGAATGGGGTTTTGAAGTCGGACAGACCAGAGTCCCACTCCTGGCTAAGTTACCTAACCTCGCTAAGTCTTATTTTTCCTCTTCTGTAAAATGAAGCTACTAACGTCACATACATTTCAGGGTTCCTCTGAAGACTAAAAGATAAGGTCCACTGTTTGGCACATAGTAGGCAAATGAAAAGGAGTTTATTATTCCCTATGCAATAATTTGAAAGAGTACCATTAAAGGTTTCTCTCAAAGCAAAATCACTCCTTAGAGACTTGGCTGTGCTGGTCTACTAAGCAGAATGGTAGGATACTGAAATAGATGTAAAAGTTTCACAATTAGAATAGCAGGACTGCTGGGCGAGATGAAAAGACTCTGAGAAAGCAGTATAGCCCTTTAACCTTAAAACCACGGAACAGACTTCAACCAGCACTGGTGTCTAGGGCAACATTCAGGTAATTCAATTAATCATTTTTTGTGTTTGTAGGAATGATGCCAGTGTCTTTCTCACAGTACTCCATTTACTTCACAATGCCTGTGGTGGGAACATAGAAGCCTCCAATTGACTAGGCTGCCCCTTGGTAGTTCACATGCTTCCATCTAACTGCCTCAACTTTTGACTCCCATGACTTTCAGAAGAGCAGTGAATGGAAACAACCATTATATATATGTGTGCGCGCGCGTGCGCGCGCGCACACACACACACACACACACACACACACACACACACACACACTTAGGCCTCATGAAGAAGGTGCCCCCCAGTAGGAGGCACACCTGAAAAACAGGCACTACATTTTATAGGAGAACTGATGTATAAATAAAGAGCTGACTCATATGCTCCACTCCGCAGACAAGAGGAAAAAAGAACTTTACTGAGTAGAAGCAATGAAGAACGTAACACGGATGAAAGGTCCATGCTCATGCAACTTGGTAGCCCCTATTTAAAAATCCAGAAAAATCAGGGCATCCGGGTGGTTCAGTCAGTTAAGATTCCAACTTTAGCTCAGGTCATGATCTCGCAGTTTGAGAGTTCAAGCCCCACGTCAGGCTCTGTGCTGACAGCTAGGAGCCCGGAGCCTGCTTGGAATTCTCTTTTTCTCTCTGTCTGCCCCTTCCCCGCTCACACTCTGTCTCTTTCAAAAATAAATAAATAGGGGCGCCTGGGGGGCTCAGTCGGTTAAGTGTCTGACTTTGGCTCAGGTCATGATCTCACAGTCTGTGAGTTCGAGCCCCGTGTCGGGCTCTGTGATGACAGCTCAGAGCCTGGAGCCTGCTTCAGATTCTGTGTCTCCCTCTCTCTCTGCCCCTCGGCTGCTCATGCTCTCTCTCTGTCTCAAAAATAAATAAAAACATTAAAAAAAATTTTTTTTAAATAAAGACATTTAAAAATAAATAAAAATAAAAATCCAGAAAAATCTTCCTATCAGTTTACGTAGGTAGATGTTTTACTGATGTGTATCTGATATCTGTATCAGAAAGTGAAAATTACATTCTATTAGGAAATTCTGTTATGATTTGGGCTCTAAATAGACAGCTAAACCACTGAAACCACTGATTTCTTCTAGAACAACCAAAATGAAATTCCCATGTCACTAATAGACAATGTACCTCTGAATACCCATGTCCCAAAGGAATAAATCCCCAAGATGTAGTGTATCCCTAAAGTATGTCATGGGAAGAAAAAAAAAAAAAAATGAAAAGCAGGATATTCCAAAGGTTTCTATAACACCATGAGAGACAACTTGAGAAACTTGAAAGACTTTACAGCTCCTGAATGATGAAATTAAGAATTCAGTTAATATATCCTTTCTCAGAAAGATTGAGTTTTAGAAGAAATGTAGACTCTCAAAACAAAAAGGTGTTTTTATGGAATTACAAATTACTAGAATATTGGGACATTATCAAAAGGATTAGAACTACTGACAAAAGGATTAAGTAGCTGACATACAGAGGAGGAAAAAAAGCAGTCTTATTATTTTGTAGTAATTTCAGTAGTATGTCATTTAATTACCTTTTTAAAATGAAATAAACTTTGAAAAGACCAAATGAAATGAAGCCATACACAATAAACTTCTATGGAAATGTACAGAGGAGATAATTCAGGGATGTTTCCATTCTTTCAATGATAAAGCCAATCTTTTCCTAAAAACTATGCATAAGAATAAGTAATTTTTAAAACTTTTTCTTTAATGTTGATTTATTTTGGGGAGACAGAGAGAGTGCAAGCAGGGGAGGAACACAGAGAGAGAGGGAGACACAGAATCTGAAGCAGGCTCCAAGCTCCAAGCTGTCAGCACAGAGCCCAACACAGGGCTCAAACCCATGAAGTACAGGATCATGATCTCGTCCGAAGTCAAATACTCAACCAACTGAGCCACCCAGGCTCCCTAATTTTTAATATTGTCTTTGAAATCTTTTTGTACATTTACTTGATGAGTGAGTGTGATGCTCTGGAAATTCTTATCAAACAAACAAGTGAGAATATACTTGGATAGTCAGAATTTGAAGGCGCTAGAACATTGTCTAGATTCCCTGTGCTGCTCTACTGCTTGGAATATATTCCAATATATCCACTGCTGCTGAACACAAATGTAAAACAATTATCTATGCCAGTCTACTTTCTGTTTGTGCTGCTGGATATTTTTTTTTATTATATTATATCATACATGGGTGGGTAAAAATGACTTGCTTTTTTTTTTTTAAGTCTCCTGCTGCACTCTTAAGGCAACAATTAAGATATTTTAAAGTTAGTCTAAAAAAACAACTGAATAAAAGGCATAGAATATCAGTCTAAAAAAAAAGATACTTTAAAGTTGACCACTTATGCTACATGTGACATTAAACAACCAAGAGCCTATGTGAAGGATAGAAAGTAATGGATCATAAAAGGGCAAAAGAAACATTACCTACAGAAGAGCTTAATGACAAATCTGGAGACTAACACACTTTGTAGTTTAAATTTAAAACACCCAGTAACTACAAAGACATAGACTTACTTTGCAACATAAATACAATGAAAATCTTAAAGGCAATATGAAATAGAGTGAAAGAACACACACAAAAAGCTACATTACAACTTGATACACTTGCACAAACAAAACAAAACAAGAGGTTAAGGTGAGGAAAGGTTATCCAGGATAAAATTCAGAATGTAATAAAGGATTAAATAAACCTTTAGGCCAAAATAAACGGTTGATACAACAGCTTTGTTTTAGAAATATACAACTGAGTACAAGGTACCAAAAGAACACATCTTAAAAACTAGGGTCTCTTTACATATCTTAAAAGGCTTCAACAATGGGGCACCTGGGTGATTCAGTCAGTTGAATGTCTGACTTCAGCTCAGATCACCACCTCTTGGTTCATGAGTTTGAGCCCTGCATCAGGCTCGCTGCTGTCAGAGCAGAGCCTGCTTCGGATCTTCTGTCCCCCTCTATTTCTGCACCTCCCCACGCCCCCCTGTTTGCTCGCTCTCTCTCAAAAATAAATATTTTTTTAATAAAGGTCTCAACAAGACATAAGCAAAAAAGGCACAATATCAGTGAATTAAAACAAAAAGCAAAGTGAACAAAATCATAATAGAAGGATGAAAGGAAAATCACCAACTTTGTGAGGAAAAGACAAAAAATCAACTGAAGAGATAATGAAAAGTTCAAGTAAAATATGAAATGATACTATATCAATGAATCGACTGCTAAGGTAAAACAGTAAATACAGGTGAGTCACAGTAGGGCAAGGTAGGTCACGTGAAGACCACAGATCAGGGACTCGCCCAAATGCAAGTCCAGAAGTAGAGTGACTCCTAGGGGTAAGGGCGGAGGAGCCAGAAAATATTTGTCTTGTTTATTCTCCTAAGCTCAATGTAGGCTTAGAAGACAATTTAACTCTTGCAAGGCAGTGGACAAACAGTATCTTCAAAGCATAAACATTTATCCCCATGCTATGTTAAAATGTTACAGTCCTTCCACAGATGAGAATATCAAATCTCATTCTTTCAGTAAGCAAATACAGTTAGTTCTTGGCACCACAAATTAATCTTAAGTGGTAGTTTAGGTTAAAAACATCTCACCCTTTTCAAAGGAGATGGGTACATTAGTTTCTCTGAAAGACTGATTCCCCCTCACCATCCTACCTAACCTATCAGAACTCTATCTTACCTATCACTATCAGATTCTTCAAATAAAATGTCAAGTTTTTTCCTGTTATAACTAAACTCTGCAGTGGTGGTGACCACAATGCCAAGATTCTTCCACCTCATCACCTGGTGGTGCTGTAGAGAAGACTGTCCCAGAAAATACAAGGTCTGTTTCCTGGTGATTCACAATCAGCTCGGTAGATTTCTCTCCCTTTCTATCATTTTCTAACCATGTCAGTTTCCAAACTGACAAAATCAAAAGGCCAGATGCACAGGATAGATCAAACATGGGGAAGGTGTGTGAACTGTGCAAGTACCCCTACACTGCCCCATCAAATCCCTGATTCCATCCATTACTCCTTCACCACTTCAGTTTTAACCCTTCCCCCAGGCCTGTCCCGTCACACTCGCCCACCCTCTCTTTGGGCCAATGTCCTTCATCATGCCTTGCAGACCCACTTGTGTGCCACTCTTGTAACCCAGGTCTTCTTAAGTAGAAAATGTTTTATCATAACTCTCTTTTAAGAGGTGGGATAAGTCCAAAACACCACAATTTGTCCTGAAAGCTATTTGGTGACCACTACAAAAGAAATTCCTAAGCAGAGGCATGATCTAATTAACTAGCAGAGGAACTTATTCAAATCCGAAACTCCCCCTCTACCATCCACCGTGTCCCACACCAGATAGGGCCTCAGCCGATTCTAAGGATAACCCTGTTAGAGAATCCCTGACTGAACTCAAAGGCTAGGAACAACGTGAAGAGTAAGTAATCTGTGGATGCTAGTGTGAGAGTAGGATGCAGTAGTTACCAATAATGCAGCTCCTGTGGCTTCAACGTGGGGCGTTCCACTAGGACAAGACATCGAGTTCTAAGTCTTCGACCCCTAGCTCACTATGCTCAGTCATTGAAAAGAGATTGGTCCATCTAGACACCCCCACTATAGACCTCTCTGAAGACCTTAATCACTTCACGACTGTCCCTTAAGGGCAAGAGCCGCTGCACTTGCACAGTTGCTGCAATGGCTGGAAAATTTCCTGCGACACTAGAGACAGGTAAATAAAGAAATTGCATTCGCTCCGAGGCAGGGGGAGGGGTCTTCTGCTAGTGAAGAGTTTACATAATGCAACAGAAGACCAGTAAGCTCTGCAGACCTGTCAATGGAGACGCCAAGGCTTGAGCTCCTCTCTTCCCACCATCTCTAAATACTCTCCAAAAACCCGATCTGCCCTCCCAGAGACCCACGAAATTACACCTAATAATGTATAACAATATGCACACGCTCGCCCTAAGCTTTCCTACCCACTTTTGTTACTAAAATACAAAAAAAGCAGACAAAAAAGAAAAAAAAACACACAAAAAACCCTAACCTCCCACTTCTGAGTCCAAAGTATGGAATAACCAAACGGAGCCGGGGAGTTTTCTCTCCGCTAAAGGGGCAAGCAGAACAAGGAGCTGCCCCAAATCGACACCACGCCCAGTAATGCAATGACAAGCCCTAAAAACCCCACAGCGGCGGGGCAGCCCCCTTCGCGGCTTGGCCCGGCTGGGGCCCCGCGGCCCAGCAGCCGCCCTCTCCCCCGGCCTTTCACAAAGGAGAATGGTTCAGTCCAGAGCATCACCCAGCACCTGATCCCTCACAACTGGGGGACGGGCAAGGAGCGGGGGAGCGAGGAGGAGGATGAGTTATGGAAACCAATTCTAAGAGCTTTAGTTTTGCAAAGACTCTTGGACCAGCACTGGTGAGCAGGCATGAGCGGGAAGCCTACCTGAACAAGTCCTGGTGCTTCCTTTCCAGCCAGCGTTTCAACTCACCCTTTCGGAGAACAAGGCGCCTTCCGGCGGAGCATGGCCAGCCCTCGCCTCAATCTAGCTTGCTGGTAGTCCATTCTCCCTCGGCTCCTCCCACCTCCGCTCCCACCCACCAATGGTAGGGCTGACGCCCGGCCTCTTCCAGCAAGGTAGTGTGAGCGCCATCCAGGAAGTCTCTGGAGGGTGGGAGGTCCTAAAAGGCTGAGAAGGGTACGTAGGCAACCACAGATATGCCTGATTGAAAATAAAATCTGGCGGCAGCTTGCCTCTGACTGCTCAGTTCACAGGCGTTCAGGCCTCTCGGTATCTTTTTTTTTTTTTTTTTGACCCCCGCCGGTGGGGGCGCTCTAAACTAAAACATTTAGTTACCTGTCTCAGGGAAGCCATCTTGAATCGGGCCGGTGCCTTGGGGACTGGGAAGAGGAAGGAGTGCTTAAGGAATTTGAAGCCCTTTCCGGAGTTCCGTCGAACTACTTAGGTCCAGCCCTCACATACTTCATATAACCAGAATATCCCCAGTCACCATGGGCTGGAAGAGGACTTAGTGTAGTTGGAGGCAACCACCACCCCCCTCTCATAGGAGTGAAGAGACCTTACCAAAATCACAGCAGCAACAAAAGTCAATTTTTTGGAATGAGAGTGGATTTTCCCAGTCCTAGGAAAATCCTTTATAGACACCTCATTCCTCATAATATCAGCGTAAGACCAACATAAGCTATGTATCTATTCTAGGTGCTTCCAATCCTAATGCTTCACTTACAAGTTTTCCAGTTTGAGTTTGACAGTATCCGGGACTGGGAGTTTCTTATAAATGAACAGGATTTAGGAAATTTTTTTTTAAGGGCCCCAAATTCATCACTAGACTCAAACAATGTGTGAATATGAGTAGAACACATGATAGAGGTCTTCCAGAAGAGATTATGTGTGAGGAAGGCCATTAGTGAGGACGGCCTTACACTTCCGTGTTTCCTAGTCTAAATCTCTATTACAACTTGCTACAGGAAGGTTTTGCTTTTTGAAATTGAGTGAAGTGAATCCTTCCAGATCATAAAAAGGAATTTCTCAGGGAATAATATATTTGCATAGTCAAACATAGTAGGCACTCAGGGTCAGTAAGGAATCAAAGCAATACTTTTTGCCACAGGAGTGGTAAGACTTGGCCAAAAACATTTCCCTGTATATTGAGGAAAATCCGTTGGCCAAATTTCCCCTTGGCTACTTACTGCCATTATCATTATCAATTTGAGGTATTAGAATTTACCAAAACAATATACCAGCCGTGCCATTGGTGTGCGTCTGTAAATGCATATACAGCAATGATCTTAATTTTTATGTTTCTGGAATAAAAACCAATAGGTTCCTTCTGCTTATTTGGTACAAAATAAACCTATCAAGGGGCGCCTGGGTGGCGCAGTCGGTTAAGCGTCCGACTTCAGCCAGGTCACGATCTCGCCGTCCGGGAGTTCGAGCCCCGCGTCGGGCTCTGGGCTGATGGCTCAGAGCCTGGAGCCTGTTTCCGATTCTGTGTCTCCCTCTCTCTCTGCCCCTCCCCCGTTCATGCTCTGTCTCTCTCTGTCCCAAAAATAAATAAACGTTGAAAAAAAAAATTTAAACAAAATAAACGTATCAAACTAGTTACAGGCATGGAAAGGAACAGGTGTGCCTGCTCTACTAATTTCTGCTATCTGCAATGATCTAGTAGTTTGATTTACTGCTTGCAATAACATTAACCATGGTCCTGCCCTTTTTACTTTTTAAGTAGGCTCTATCCTCAAGGTGGGGGCTTGAACTCAGAACCCCTAGATCGAGTCCCTTCCTCTACTGTCTGAGTCAGAAAGGTGTCTCTGGTGCTGGCCTTTAGGAACCAAATACCTTTATTATCTCTTAACTACTATTCTTTGCATTGGGGGTGGTGTGGGCTGGGGAATCTACTTCCTTTAATTCTTCAAGAGCATTTCACTCTGAACATCAGCAATGATCAATACATTGCCCAAGTAGTTTTCTCATGCTTTCCTTACATTGGTGAAATATCTAAGTATACAAGATTATGAGTGGGTTAAATTCATTTTTTTTAATTTTTTTTTTTACATTTATTTATTTTTGAGAGATAGAGAGAGACAGCGTGAGCAGGGGAAGGGCAGAGAGAGAGGGAGACACAGAATCAGAGGCAGGCTCCAGGCTCTGAGCTGTCAGCACAGAGCCCGATGCGGGGCTCAAACCCACGAACCATGAGATCATGACCTGAGCTGAAGTCGGACGCTTAACCGACTGAGCCACCCAGGTGCCCCTTAAGTTCATTTTTTTTAGTAATCTCTTTACCCAACATGGGACTTGAACTCACAACCCCAAGATCAAGAGTCCCATGCTCTTCCCACTGAACCGGCCAGGCACACGGCCCCTCCACCCCACCCAACCATGTGGTTTTAATAACAGAATAGGATGTGGGATTTCAAACTAAAAAGATATGCTCCAAGGGAGCCTGGGGAGCTCAGTCAGTTGAGCACGTGACTCTTGATAGAGACTCGGGTCAGGATCCCAGAGTCATGGGAGACTCGGGTCAAGATCCCAGAGTCATGGGATCAAGCCCTGTGTCAGGCTCTGTGCTGAGTATTGAGCCTGCTTAAGATTCTCTCTCTCTCTCTCTCTCTCTCTCTCTCTCTCTCTCTCTCTGGGACACCTGGGTGGCTCAGTCTATTGAGCGTCCGACTTTGGCTCAGGTCCTGATCTCACGGTTCGTGGGTTCGAGCCCCGTGTCAGACTCTGTGCTGACACCTCAGATCCTGGAGCCTGCTTTGGATTCTGTGTCTCCCTCTCTCTCTGCCCCTGCCCCATTCACACTGTCTCTCAAAAATGAATAAACATTAAAAAATAAACATACATTAAAAAAAAATTCTCTCTTCTTCTGTCCCTCTCCCCAGCTCATGCTCTCAAAAAAAAAAAAAAAACACAAAAAAACAAAAAAACACCTCCAAACTATCAAAATGGTATGCTTTGATGACTCTGAAAGCAACAGATCTAGACAGAATGCTCTTTGACCAATGCTCTGATGCCTCCCAGTCACTGAAGATTTTTTTTTTTGGCTGCTAAAGAAAAACTCCTGTACAGAAACTACACAGTTTTAGTTTTGTCTCAACTGTGAGGGGACTGGCTAGCCCCAAACTCAACAGCCTCAAATCCCTTTGGAACAAGGTAGGATTAAAAACAAAACAAAAGCATAAGCAAAGCACTACCCTAGGGGCACTTGGGTGTCTCAGTTGGTAAGCCTCAGACTCTTGGTGTCAGGTCAGGTCATGATCCCACGGTTGGTGGGATTGAGCCCCTCTTTCAGGCTTCACGCTGACAGCACGGGAGCTTGCTTGGGATTCTCCCTCTCCCTCTCCACCCCTCCCACACTGGCACTTTCTCTCAAAATAAATAAGTAAACTTAAAAAAAAAAAAAAAAAGATTACCCCAAATGTCAAAAGTCTTCAAACTTCCTTAGGTGTAGTGTTAACTATTATTACTACCACTGGGGGCAAAATACAGTATAAAATGAATGTATCTGCAAGTTGTGAGGAGCACCAGGTCATATATGGAAGTGTTCAATCATTATACTGCACACTGAAACTAATTTACACTGATTAACTGGAACTTAAACTAAAAAAAAAAAAAAGAAATAAAAAGTGTATCTCACGGAGGCTTCTTCCAATACTTTTGACACAATTTCCTAGAAGGAGAGTATCTATGTACGTCTGGGATAAAATCAGAAAGAACACGTGAAATATGAGCAGTTGGATACATGCATATATTTAATAATGAAACAATTCGTCAACAACAAAAAAAATTAGAAAAATTCATGAGACCCTAGTGCTGTGGAAGAGAATGGGACATCAAGGCAAAAGATACAAAAACTGACCCAGAAGGCTGCTTGATGAGTGAAGCAAAGGCAGATTAGCTTAGTATTATATGCCCTTGAAAAGAAAAATGGCTAGAGAAGTACCCACTTATTTGACTGCGTGGAAGCAGACAGCCTTACTATATGCTGCATAGAATGGAGGCAAAGGGAGAAAGAGACAAGCGGGAAGAGCAATATGGAATCCAGGGTGGGCAGACCAGAAGAGACTGAGATAGTTAAGAAAGATACTGTAAGACCTTTTGTTTCCTCTGCAGTCTACAATAAACCTGTTCCAACTCTTTAAGTAGGTCAGTCAAATCCAATGATCACATAATGAATAGCACTAGGCATTGTGAAGGAATAGTGGAGGGTGTGGTTTACAAAAGTAAAGGGATAACATGGTTCCTGCTCTCAGGGAGCTTACAACCTACATAGGAGACAGATTCCACACAGAAAACAACTACAAAACAAATTTACAAAGTAACATAAATATAAATAAATATACAAATGAGTAAACAACATACGAAAGCTCATAGGGTACTGCGCCAATAATTATTTAGAAGTCCCTAGGCCAAAGAAGGCTTTCTGAAGGAAAAATTTTTGGACTGAGTATGTTAGCAGAGAGTAGGGCATGTGCAAAGGCATATAAGTGGAAGTATATATGTCATGTCCAGTAAGCAGATTAGCTTGATTAGAGTAGAAAGTCTAAATAGGTCTCATTAAGAAGTGTGATGAAACAGTAAGGGTTTAATTTGGTGAAAGACACTGTAGTGTTAGGTCTGGTCCCTAAAACAAAACAAATGGGGAAAGAGGTTTTCTTTAGGTAATAATAATAAGTAGCCACAGGTCCAGGAGCAACTCCACTGCTCTCCCCAAAGTTTTGTAGTTAACTCCGAGACAGAGAAACTAGCAATGGGATGGTGAAGTATTCAGCATCCTTGAGCAGTTCAAGCAGAAGGAAGTGCCCTCGACAAGAACTCTTAGACAAAGTGGCAAGTACAAACAATCAATAAAATTCCTAGATAGAGGATCCACCATCCAAAGGTCAGCCAGTCAGATCCCAGGAAAATCAAGTGCTCAAGCAGAATGTCTTCAACCCTTGTTACTAATTCTTGGTGGGGAGCAAATTGTATATGCTTACAAAAGAATTTATTTTTCAGCTACCATGACAATTGACTCTGATCCTAAGATTTTAGAAATTAAAATAGGAGGATGAGAAGAGCCCTAATCTATAGGGAATGCTCACGTCCCTGAAGAAGGACAGGTCAGTAAGGGCCCAAATTCTTCCCTGGTCTTAAAGTGGAAAGGCAAAACATCACACCTTGAAAAGAGGCTTTTCTCAGCCAAAGCAAGTTAAGACCTCTTTCTTTAAAGCCTATTGATCTGAAGCTGTTCCAGGAAGGAAAAAAAGAGTCCAGGCCAGATATTCAGCAGCAGCCAGAGTTGGACCCTATTTCACTAGAGCTCCGCTGGGAGGCGCTGGGTCCCACTGACGTTGAAATACACTGCTGAGGACCAATCTTGATGCCATTTGCCTGGAAAAGAAAAGAGGCAAGAGTTCCCACCTCAGTGCTAAAGTACATTGGAGAGAAAGGTGGGTGGGGGGGCTGAGCTAAATGGGTGATGGGCATTAAGGAGGGCACCTTGTTTTGACGAGCACTGGGTGTTGTATGTAAGTGAGGAATCACTAAATTCTACTCTTGAAACCAACATTACACTGTATGTTAGTTCAACTTTCAATAAAAACTTGAAACAAAAAAAATAATAATAAAGTAAATGGGAGAAAGAAGAGGCACAAAAAGAAAAATCATTAATGACATTTTCTAGAAGCAGATATGGCTTTAGCTGTTAACCATATGCCCTAGGCAGACTGTTGTGGAACAATAACTGTCAACAATAAAGATGTGATGACCAGCTCAGGTAACAAGTGACCCTCGTGCCCATTTTTAAGGAGACTGTTCTACTTGGGTTTCACAGCCATGTGCAGAATCAGGATAAGATCAGGTAAGAGTAGGAGGAGGCAAAGAGTGATGTTAGCATAGAATTCTTTTTGTTTTGCCCCAGAATTTGCTTTATAGAAATGGCTCTGTTGAGCAGTTAGGAATTACACCATCCCTAAACTCTAGGATGCTAAAAACTGAGGTTGCAAAGAAAACCTCCTGTACTATAGTATAACCTTTTAGATTGCCAACTAATAACCTCTTTAAAAAAGAGAAAATGATGACAGGTTTTTGTGTCCATATATAAAAAAGATAAAGTATGAACTGGCATAGCTTCAAATAGCATGATGTTAGAAAGGAAATGCTTACATTCTAGGGGGGTTTCTTGTCCTCTTCAACAGAAAGCAAAGTTAACTGTCGGTTCCCCACCCATTCTCACCTCATTGTGAACATCAAATAAACCCTGCTGGATCTTCCTATATATTTCTTTGGCTGTGTTAATGAAGGCCTAAAGGAAACATAAATTGTATTATTAGGGTCAAGTTTAGGTAGAAAATTAAGAAAAACAAATGCAAGTATTATTCCTATTTGGATTTCTAAGGTGAATTAGGAACCATTAAGAGACCAGAGTAAAAATACAGAAGGTCCCCCAAAGTCTCTATTTCAAAATGAAAAAAGGGACTGAATATATGTTATTTTGATACTAACCCAAGATGTTCCTAGATTGGCACCTTCTCCAAATAAAACATGCTCTGTTCTCAATTAGTTACTAAAGATAGTCAGTAGCAGGCTTCAGAATAACTACAATAGAACCCAATAGACCCTCCAACTAAAATATTTACAAGTAATGTGGAATCTAATCCACTTATTAATGTTACCCAAGGCAAAAGTTAAACCGTAGGAATCAAGGCCCAAAAAATGCAACAATTCCCTTAAAGGGAGATAAATGATCACTGTGACCACAAGACATCCTTCCTTTACTTATGTCTTCTAAAAGAGAATTCTGAATAAAAGGATAAAGATACGGTGTCATCTCTGAAAAGTTTTCCCTACTTTTCCCCAAGCAGTACCTCTTCAACATTGCAGGCTGTTTTGGCTGAAGTTTCCATGAAGATAAGTCCATGCTCCCGGGCAAAGGCCTCTCCTTCTTCTCTCTTCACATCCCTACGGGACTCTAAGTCACTGCAAGAAGTTGAGAAAACTCAAAAAAGATCCAAGTGAAAGAAGAAACTCTTATTTTAAAAGAATCCTAGTTAGAATCCTTCAACCACCAGTTAATACGTCACGAACGCATATCCTATAGGACATTCTCTTGTACGGGGTTAATGATTTCTGTAGCCTCCTGGAAAATGGTTCTTCAAATTCATGACAGCTACTGTAAGGTTGAGACTAATACCTTACTCTATTATAGAGAAAAAGGTTTATAAATGGATAGGGGAAACCCTATAGTTCCTCAAGGCTTCCTGTGCCCTATGCTTCTTTTTGGAATGAGATCCAGTGAGAGCCAAGGGAAGAAGATGAAAAGGGACTTGCAGTTGTTAGAAAGTAAAGTTACAGATGTCCATCCCATAGCAGTGTCTTTTTCTTTTACTAGAATCAACCCACAAGAATAAAGTGTGTCAGGAGTAAGAACACAGTTGCCTTAATTCTCACTAGTCTCACTGTTAACATATGTAATAGCAGTTTACCACCACAAAAATAAAAGATTCAGAGAAAAATGAGATGTATAAAATTAGGTGATATGAGGGGGAAGAAGGTGGAGCCATGGACTGAGAAAAGCAATTAAGTGGCATGGAAAGACCTTCTGACAAGACAGGACAAAAGGCTGCAGACAAAGGTAAGGACGGATTGTGTGACTGTCATTTTTCTAACTGGAAATTTGCATTTCGGAGGTTTCCAGTTTTCCAACCATGAAAAGAAATCAAGGAGTAAGTCCAGTGAAGAACAACAAATCTACCAACTGCGTATTTATCATTCACCAGCTGTGTGAAGACCAGGGAAGAACTATCCATCTAAACGTCCACCTCTAGCCCAGACACCCCTCTAAGCTCCAGACCTGTTATCCACTTGTCAGTTCTTCGTTTCCAGTCTGATGTGTAAAAGGCACCTCAAACATAAATCAAAATAGAACTTGATCTTTTCCCTCTTTTTTCCCAAACTGCTTCCGCCCCAGGCTTCCACATCTCCATACAGGGCACAAGCTAAAACCAAGATGTTATTATTTTGTAATGCTTATTTATTTTGAGATAGAGCACGTGCCCACAAGAGCAGGGGAGGGGTAGAGAGAAATGGAGAGACAGAGAGGGAGGGAGAGAGAATCCCAAGCAGGCTCCCTGCCATCAGCGAGGAGCCTGAATGAGGGGGCTCGATCCCACCAACCATGAGATCATGACCTGAGCCAAAATCAAGAGTCAGAGACTTAGCTGACCGAGCTACCTGGGCCCCTCACAAGACATTATTTTAACAGCTTTTCCTTCTTCACTCCAAATACCCAATCCTTCCCAAAGTGAGGAACTTCCAAACTGCACCTTAACGCCATCCTGGTGTCACCACCTGAGTTCCCGCCACCATTCTCATTTGGACTACTGAAACTGACCTCCCACTACAACCCCTAGAGGGAGCTTTTAAAATCTAATCAAGCCACATCTCTGCTGACAACTCTTAAAAGCTTGCTACTGTGTTTAGAATAAAATCCACACTTCTTCCTAAGGCCTGAAAGAGCTACGAGACCTGGCTCCTGCCTACCTTCCCAATCCCACCTTGCAACATTCCCCCTGATTCACCCCAACCATACTTTTTTTTTATTTTTAATGTTTATTTTTGAGAAACAGACAGACAGACAGAAGGGAGTGGGGAGGGGCAGAGAAAGAGGGAGACACAGAGTCTGAAACAGGCTCCAGGCTCCGAGCTGTCAGCACAGAGCCCGATGTGGGGCCCAAAACCACGAACTATGAGATCATGACCTGAGCCGAAGTTGGATGCTTAACTTCTTTCAATACCTAACTTCCTTCAATACCATAACCTTGCTAAGGTTCTTCCCAGTTCAAGGCTTTAAGTTTGTTCTCCCTGATACCTTTTTCTTTTTTTAAACTTTGCCCACTGAACTCTTACCTGTTCTTCAGATTCTGGCTTAACTGTCACCCTTAATTAAAAATAGGTACCCTGTCATTCTCTTCTATAGCACCTTTTTCTTCCTTCACTGCATTTCTCACAATTTGTAATTAGATACAAATCCTTCTATATTTAATATTTATGTCTCCACTAGACTATAAGCTCCAAAAGGCCACTGGCACGACTCTCTTTTTTCTCACCTTATACACTCAGGGTCTGGCGAATAGACATCTAAAACATAGTTCCAATAAATTAGCACAATTAGTCTGTGGCCACAGTTCTCAAATGCTGCACTCTAGGCATTACTATGAACTCATAAGGGTGCCACAGGATACTTTGAATTTTCAAGGGTGGGGCACCTGGGTTGGTAAGCATCTGACTTCGGCTCAGGTCCTGATCTCAAGTTTTGTGAGTTGAAGCCCCACATCAGGCTCTCTGCTGTCAGTGCAGAGCCTGCTTTGGATCTTCTCCCCCCGCCGCCCCACCCCTGCTCATGCTCTCTCTCTTTCTCAAAAATAAACAACTTAAAGAAGCAAATAAATTTTCTTGGGAAACAGTTAACACTTGCCGTCAGAACACCACATGAATTACAAGCCTAAGAGAGTTTGCGATGTCGCTGTCACATCACAATAGATCCCGTTCAACATTTGCCTGTGTTTGTATAACCTCAGTTTTTGGCAGCTGCTGTGATAAAAAGTACAAAATCAATTTGGAACAGAAAATGAGAGTGGCGATGACCGATCTTGATTCCAACTTTGAGAAGTTGTACAGTCCTGACAGGCACACCCAAGTCATTGGTAAGTAATTATGGACATTTAAGGATGAAATTAAAATTTTTTCTTTCATGTTTTCCATTTTCAAAGTCACCACGTCATAATGACAAAAAGACTTATATTGCTTAGATGTGTTTAATAACAAAACCGTTGGGCATTTCTTTTGGCCTATGGGTGCCACAGAAAACTTACTCAGAATAAAAAGTGTTGCTGAGGCTGTGGAGAAATTGGAACCCTAGGGTGTGGCTGGTAGGAATATAAAATTGTACAGCAAGTAGGAAAAACAGTATGGCAGTGCCTCAAAAAAGTAAACCTAAAATTTTGATAAGATCCACCAATTCGACTTCTGTAATTCAAAGAAATGAAAGCAGGGACCCAAACAGGTATGTGTATACTGATCATGACGGCAGCATTATTCACAATAGCCAAGACAGAAGCAACCCCAGTGTCTACCAACACCTAAATAACAAAATGGGGCGAGTAACACACAAAAGAGTACCATTCATCCTTAAGAAGGAGGGGGGCACCAGGGTGGCTCAGTTGGTTAAGCGTCCAATTTCGGATCAGGTCATGATCTCACAGTTCATGAGTTCCCCCCACGTTGGGCCCTGCACTGACAGTTGCAGACAGCTGCCTGGGATTCTCTCTCTCTCCCTCTCTCTCTGCCTCTCCCCCACTCTGCCTCTCCCCCACTCTCTCCCTCTCTCAAGATAAATAAAATTAAAAGAGGAAAAAAAAGGAAGGAAATTCTGACACATGCTACATTATGAATGAACCTTGAGGTCATCATGGTAAATGAAATATGCCAGTCACAAAAGGACAAATATTATGATTCCACAGAAATGAGATGCCTAGAGTAGTCAAATTCATGGAGACAGAAAGCAGAATGGTGATTGCCAGGGCCTGGTGAGATGGAGAATGCAGTCAGCATTTAACGCGTACTGGGTTTCAGATGGGAAGATGAAAGGTTCTGGACTCAAATGGTGGTGATGGCTACAAAACAATGTGAATATGCTTAATGCCACAAAACTGTATGCTTAGAAATGGTTAAAACAGTAAATTCTACATTATGTACATTTTACAATATATTTTTTTTTTTTTTTTTTTACTAAGAGTGCTACAAACCAAAAAAGTTTAGGGACCAAGTGATTTAATATCCACAGAGCACTTATATGACTTCTGCTCATTATTTCTACAAATAAAATTTCACCTTTTATTCCCAATCAGCATGATAACCATGTTGGAGCTGGAGTGTTGCCGGGCATCCTCTAACCAGGAGGTCAGGTGGTTGAAGGTTTCACGCCTACAGCAGAAAAGTTTAGAAAGTCACAGGCCCATTTCAAAATGCCAAAGTAATTCCGAAACGCTTGGCAAAAGAGGGAAATACATGTGTAAAGAAAAATACTAGAAAAGCCATTCCTCTTTAGCATTCTTAACAGAATCAGTCTATAGAGAGGAAAAAGATTTCGAGGCCATCAGGGAAAGTCTCCCTCCCGCCCACTTGACCTGACTCACCGTGTGATATCATACACTAGCAGGGCTCCAGCTGCGCCCCTGTAGTAGGAACGGGTGATGGAACGGAAGGATTCTTGCCCGGCCTTTCCCACCAACATGGCAACAAAAAAAATCCCAACAAAATCAGGTTATTTCCAGAGAAATTACTTGATCCCATGCCAGTCAACCACAAAGGACTAAATTTTAAGAAAGAACTTCTCTTAGGGCGCCTGGGTGGCTCAGTCGGTTAAGTGTCATGATCGCAGGTCATGATCTAATGGTTTGTGAATTCGAGCCCTGCACCAGGCTCTGTGCTGACAGCTCAGAGCCTGGAGCCTGCTTTGGATTCTGTGTCTCCCTCTCTCTCTTTCTCTGCCCCTCCCCCACTTGTGCTCTCTCTCAAAAATAAATAAACATTAAAAAAAAATTTTTTTTAAACAACTTCTCTTAAGAGAGGTAGAGAAAGGAAACCTGACTTCCCAGGGGGATGTCCAGGTGGGAAATTAACATTTTTCAATGAAAACGCAGTTGACATTAGGGGTGGGTCAATTGTTCCTGTGACACTGTCCATCAAAAAAGAATGTTTAGCTTCCCTGGCTCCCAGTCACTAAATGCCAGTAACACCCCATGGTCAGTATGACCGTCAAAAAACATTCCCATACATTTTCCAATGTCCCATAGGACAGAACAACTGGAAACAGGACTAGAAACTCAAAGAGCATTTTCAATCGCAACATGACATTGAACACACCACATTAACTTTTCTGTTTGCAGAAAGTTTTACCTGTAAAAAAGAAACTTATCTTAGAATGCCAACACCCTGTCTAATGGAAGTTTCATTCCAATGGGTCAGTGTAGAAAAGTGGTCAGATACAAAGCACTTAAATTTGGCATATCCTAATTGACATTTTGTGTTCCACTACTAAAGGCAGGACTACCAAGACATCCCCTGCTGGGATCTTGTCAGGGCAAATAAGAATCAAAAACAGGGAAAGAAACCTAGGGCCCAGGACAGTTTTCCTTAAAAAACCCAACATTCACACTCTAATCTCATTTCCAATAGGGGCCAAGATATTTATAACTGACCTATTTATTAATGCCCCCATATACTGGGTACTTCTGCTTTCTTGATGGAATAGTTGTATTTTTTTCCCCTCAGAGAAAGCAAAAGCATCTCTTAAATAACTATTTTATTATTAATAATATCGTGGTATTTAACCTGTCCTATTAGAAAAGTCTTCACATTCTTGGGCTGGCTCAGTCGGTAGAGCATCCAACTCTTGATCTTGGGGTGGTGAGTTCAATCCCCATGCTGGGTGTAAAGATTACTGAAATAAATAAATCCTTAAAAAAGAAAATTTTCACATTCTTAAAATCATTTATCCTCATATCCCTACATAAAGGTTAGGAAGAAAGACTACTATTCATATTTTAAAGATGGGAAAACTAAAATGTGAGATGAGGAAAAAATGGCTTTTTCATAGTATACTAACAATAACAAGGAATGCTAATAATACAAACGGGGAAATTCAGGCTCAGAACGGTAACTGGTCAAAAGTTATAAAATCTATAAATACTGAATCCATATTTAAACTTAGGATGTTAGGGCATCCGAGCATAAAACTTTGCTCTCCTAGCCATTATATCATACAATCTAAACACATGGGTTTGAACTGAGAAGAGAGTTCCAGTATGTTAATTCTAAGGTTACATTTCCCACAATAAGAGACTCTCTTTTCACAAGAATCATACACATGTTTTAGTGAGTTGTATGCCTGTTAGAACACCCAAATCAAAAATAATTCTAAAGAGTTTTGTTGGTAATATTAACAATACTTTTAAGATGTAAAACATACTTTTTCTCTGCAAGAGCTCACTTAATGTTTTATTTAGTCCCTAATGGTTTTAGGTCTTAAACTGTCTGATTCCCATTTTGATTTTACCTTACTTTTTCTCCTCTTCCGCTATTGTTGAAAGGCCCCTTCGTCCCTGTGGCCTTCTAGGAACTAAAAGGGAAAGCTTGAGGCAGGCCTATGTGATAATTGAAGCACATGGCAGCATTTAACTTTAGCAGCTAAAAATACTTCCAGGGGCTCATCAGAAAATGCTGTTTAAAACCATATCCCTTTACTTTTTCATCTCAGTCCAGTTTATGAACCTTTGTTGAGACAATAAGCTAGAAAGAGTGAGTGGCTCAATTTGGGCTGTCTGCATTGGTTTGAGGTTCTCTTTGTCCAACCCCATTAAAAACATCTAAAGGAGCAAAGAATTAAGATGGGGCAAAGAACAGCAAAGAATTAATTTTTTTTTTACCAGCACAGCACTGTAAATGCATTTTTCTCCCTTATAATTTTCTTAATAACATTTTCTTTTCTCTAGTTTATTTTATTAAAGGAACAGTATATAATACATCTAACACACAAAGCATGTTTTAATTGACTATTTACGTTATGGGTAAGCCTCTGGTCAAATGTTTTTAGTACTTAAGTGTTTTTTTTTGGGGGGGGCGTCAAATGTTATACACAGATTTTCAACTATATGGGGGTTAATACCCCTAACCCCCATGTTGTTTAAGGGTCAACTGTAGTTTGAAGTATCAATTCCTACAAAGTCAGATAGGCCCATTTCCTAAAAATCAAAATACATTCTAAAGTAAAATACAAGTGAATTCAGGATTGACGAGTATTTTATACTAACTACAGTACAATGTCTCTCTTCAGTTAGCATGAGTTATTTGGGCAACTCTATGTACAGAATGAAAGAAGATAAAAAGTAATACGGTTTTCTAGGTGCATCTGGCTGGTTTATTTGGTGTAACATAAAACTCTTGATCTCAGGGTCATGAGTTCAAGCTCCAAGTTGAGCGTAGAGCCTACCAAAAAAAAAAAAAAGTCCTATGGCTCTCTAAATCCTTACCAATTACCAGAACAGTGACAACAAAAAACTCTGGATAACCAGATCTCTTTAAAAAATACCCTTCATAGTAATCCCTGAATATTTTCATCTAGGATGGCTTTGGGAGTGAGAGAATGAAGTCAACAAAGTGGGAAACCAAGGTGGGTAAGCAATGAGAAGATCAGGGCTGACAAGGGAGAAATGATCAGACTTACCCAGAGTAGCAGACAAGAAACACATCACATTATAGGTAAGAATCTCTTAGAAATTTCAAACAGAAAACCCCAGTATGCTGAAACCTGGTATCTTTTCATGATTCAACAAAGATTAGTTCAATCTCAAAACAATTATTAAAAGGGAACAGAAATAAGGCCAGTTGCATCATCAGGCCATATGGTCCTTGAGGAGCCTGTCAACAGAGCAGTGGCTCTCAACTTTCTTATTTTATGATCCAATACGTCTCACGTTACACCAGGTAAGGGAAAAAAAAAGCAAAAAAAACCAAAAGTCAGCAAGCCAACACTTTGACATTCTCTTAACCGTGACCATACCGCTGTCAGCTATTGGGTCTCCTGGCATGAAAACATCCATTTCTTGAAATGGTAAAGGTTTAAGTTAAAAGGACTACCAGTCTTGACATCTATAGGTTTCATTCTTTGTGACCTCCTCAGAATTTGTCCTGTGGCTTCTTTTGAGGTCAAATCTTTGTGGGAAATATAAAAACCAGGAGATAATAAAAGGAGAGTTGCAACATACCCATTTCAGTTAATAGTGACAACAAACCCCTGGGTCACAACAATAAAAGAAAGCAGAGAACAAGTGACAGCTGCTTAAGAAATATATGAACTTAACCTTAATAAAAAACATAGAATAATATCTCTTAGGCTTAATTGGGAGGAAAAGACTAGAGACAAACTAGCCAAAAAACAAGTTTGGAGGATTTAGAGTTATGTGGATAGTTCTTCCACTAATAGAGATGTAAAGTTATTCATGTTCCTATAATTAGGGCAAACCACTAAGGGGAGATGTAAGTCTGTTCAGAAAGGCAAAAGGTTATTAAAATACTTGCAAATACAACCAAATAATGTATGAAAGAACATCATCCTAGTTGAAAGCACCTAATAAATCAGTGCATCCAAAAGTGCTAACAACCTTGGAGACTACCAGAAAAGGACTCTGCATAAAGAGCCTAGAGCAGCAAGTTAACTGACAGTTGACCCTGGAACAATGCAGGAGTTAGGAAGCCTAACCCCCATGCAATTAAAATTCCTCCAACTTTGACTCCTCCAAACCTTAACTGCTAATAACCTACTGTTGATCAGAAGTCTCACCTGATATATAACTTGTTGATCAACATATACTTTGTATGTATGTTATATGTATTAATTTTTTTCTTAATGTTTGGGTTTAAAAAAATTTTTTTTTGATGTTTATTTATTTTTGAGAGACAGAGACAGAATATGAGTGGGTTAGGGGCAGAGAAAGAGGGAGACACAGAATCTGAAGCAGGCTCCAGGCTCCAAGCTGTCAGCACAGAGCCTGACATGGAGCTCAAATTCACGAGCTGTGAGATCACGACCTGAGCAGAAGTCAGATGCTCAACCGACTGAGCTACCCAGGCGCTCCAATGTTTACTTATTTTTGAGATGGAGACAGAGTATAGAGTAGGTGAGGGGCAGAGAGAGAGGGAGACACAGAATCTGAAGCAGGCTCCAGGCTCTGAGCTGTCAGAGCCCAATGCGGGGCTCGAATCCACCAACTGTGAGATCATGACCTGAGCTGAAGTCGGACACTTAGCCAACTAAGCCACCCAGGCGCCTCTGCCCCTCTGAGCCACCCTCCCTCTGCCCCTCCCCCCGACTCTCCAAAAAATAAAAAAAACAAAAAACCTAATTCCCACAGCTAGGTCTACTTTGCCGTGATTCTATGCATGTACAACAAAAACAAAACCACCACCACAGATTTTTGTATGTTTATGTATCTGAACACATAGAACAAGTCTGAAAGTACAAGCACTGAAGCATTCATACTGGTTTATTCTGGTTAGGCAGAAACCAGGATTGGAAGGAAGAAGAGGTTTGTGTGTGTAAAGGGGACATTCACATTTTACTCTACAGCTTTTAATTTTACTAGGACAAATACATTACTTGGATAATTTAAAACAAAAACACAAAGACAGGCATTCAGAATTCATAACTGTAACAAATGAAAGTGAAAATTCTTTCCCTACTCTCAACTCCACCATCAGCCCCTCGCTAGTCCTCTGCCCTGGGGCATCAGCCTTTACTGTTGTTTGGATCTTAGTCAGGGACTGAGTTATCCTGTTCTCTCTCACCGTATCCCAGATTTGCAGCTTGATTTGTTTTCCATCAATGTTGACCATACGGGCCCCAAACTCCACACCTGTCAGTGAAGAGCAAAAGAAAGAATGTGATTTTCATGAACATCACCCACATTGAGAGGTTCGTGTTCTTCCCCAGTGTGGTGACTCATCCTCTGTCTGCCCTCAGTACCACTAAACCCATTACCACTATTTGCTTCAGTTAATTTTGTGTTCCTTGAGTTTCCATTTTCCTTTCAGAATTAAAAACCGTGTTCCAGATGATAATGACCTCAGGAATGTAACCAAAAAGCAGATGTGGGGATACCACTAATTAAGAAGTCAAGTAGAAACAGTGAATAAATTTTTAGTAATATGAACACTTAAATTTGATTAGTAGTGTTTAATTTTCCGACTTTTTAAAACAAATATGTTCAAATTAAAAAAATATATATTTCCTAACATTTTCTCACTCTCTAGTCCAGTATTTCCAGTATTTTTGCAATTCTGTAATTTTTTGTTTGAGAAAAGAGCCCACCTAAGAAATAGGTTCTCAAGAGTGATACATTTCAGATCTCCAATAATTCCCAAAGTTCACCAGAAAATAGCTTTCCTCATAGTACGGAAACCGACAGTCTGGATAAAGGTTTTGGCTTACCTGGTATTCACCTTTTTTTTCTACCCCCATGTTTATTTTTGAGAGAGTGTAAGTGGGGGGGGGGGGGCAGAGAGAGGAACACACAGAATCTGAAGCAGGCTCTAGGCTCTGAGCTGTCAGCACAGAGCCCAACACAGGGCTCGAACTCACGAACCATGAAACCATGACTTGAGCTGAAGTCAGACACTTAACTGACTGAGCCAGTTGTCCCAGCATTCATCTTCTTTCAAGTAATGTCAGAACAAAACTTAAAATCGAAGGTTGTTCACACTGAAAATACTTCATTGTAAGTCAGACAATTTGTCCTATTTTCTATTTTTATATAGTACTTTACTAGAGAATTCTGATTTCCAAGTAAGAAAGAGCACTAATTTAGGATCTGCTAAAAGGCTGATAGGTGTCTATTCACTGGCCCCATGCACAGTACTATCTGGAGTATCTCTGTCAACTCTAAGATGCTGCAGTCAAAAAAAAGATATAGGGTCGCCTGCATGACTCAGTCGGTTGAGCGTCCAACTTCAGCCCAGGTCATGATCCCACGTTTCATGTGTTCAAGCCATGTGTCCGGCTCTGTGCTGTCAGATCAGAGCCTGGAGCCTGCTTCAGATTCTGTGTCTCCCTCTCTCTCTGCCCCTCCCCCACTCTATCTCCCAAAAATAAACATAAAAAAAAAGATGTAAAAAATGTTTCCTACTACTCTAGACTGTCTCATCACGCACAGTGATAGTAACTGAAAAAAGTCACTAGATTTTTTTTCTTTCTGTACAATAGAATGGAATTTCAATGGCGAAGAATTAAAAAATAAAACTTGACTTTTATGCAACTTCCCCCAGTTATGCACTCAGAGATCCTTGTATTTTGCACATATTTTCTATCCAACTGCCTTACCTTGGTATACAAGACTGAATTCGGAAAGAAACAGAGCCTATGTATGACTCTAGCAAAAACCTGATCACGTCATTCCTCCATTTTAAAATGTCATTACCTTCAGCTGTTTCGAAACATGGTCTTTAATATATTCTCTAGCTTTATTTTTTGCCAGTGTCCACTTTAAACTTCATGCTGCAGCCATATTAAATTCCTTTCAGTTTTCCAAAGATAGCCTGATCTCTGTCATTCCTGAGCATTTGCAAATGATATTCCCTCTTGCTCTGACCACTTTTCCATCTTGACAAGCCCTTTGCCTGGCTAACTCTGTTCATTCCATTTTCAGCCTTTCCAGATCAAAGTGCAGATTCTCCTCCCCATTTGCCATAGGAATTTACTTATCAGTATCTGTCCCCAGCCCCACCTCCTACATCAGAAGACTATAAACTACTTACGGGCAGGCACAATGTTTGCCTGGTTAAGCACTGTATCATTAGCACCTAATACAGTGTGGCTGTTCACTTACAAAGATATTTTCCTGTTGATGTTATCCTCTAAATCCTTTTCTGACTCCATGAGTTATTTGGCTCTGAACAGGGCGTTTGGGAGCAGAAGTAGCTTCAGATGTCAATAAGGTGGGATTTGAAAAGTAGCAATATGATAAAAACGGGAGTTAGGGATTTTACTCAGAAACTGTATTTGCATGGCAAGAAGGTTAGTTTCATATATATTCCTCATCTGGGGTAGGGTTAATGTAGATGATGCCAAAGGGGCTGTGAAGGCTCCAGCGGGCCCTATCTTAACACAAATGTGCAGCGGACATTTATGCTTCCCATGATCACCACTGTGATTCTGGAACTCTACCACACTCTTTTGTTTAAAAGTTTTTAGTTTCACCTACCTTTTAACTCTAAGTCTGGGATGGTTCTTCAAATTTACTTCTTCCTCTCCAACACACAAAAATCTGTATGTTGGTGATTACTTTGAAAAACATACGTGAGGTTAGCACTAGTTTATCACAAAACAAGGTCGGTTTTTTAATAAGTAGTTAAGTTTCCGTGGAATTCTTCATACACATATTTGTGGGGGGAATCCTACAGCAATGAATCCATACCTCATGCCCATCTCTTAAGTTACCTTTCAATTATTTACTCCCCATTACACTACTCCCCATTTATCAGCATTTGGTTAGTCATTCTTAATTTAACGTAACTCTGGACTAGCTTAAAAATAGGAAGACGTAACTTTTTACTTCGAACACTGAAGGCTGCTAACTTTCCACTTCAGCTAGTCAGGTTTCAGTTCTCTCTTCTGGGACAAGTAGATGGACTTACCTATTGTGAGGTCGTGGACAGGCTGGAACCGCTTGTCCGTAAACTGCAGGAGGAGACATGACTTCCCCACACCTAAAAGAGGAAGACGCACGTTCTAAGACTCACGCGTCCCAAGAACAATCTCAAGTCAGGCCGTCCGGGGCTGGGGAAGGGGAGCTCCGAGCCCCGCCCCCGGCCGCCCCGCCCCCGCCCGCACTTCACTTAATCGCCCAGCCCACTAAATGAGCCCCGCCCCACGCCCCGGTTTGTGAGCTTCGGATCCCCGCCCCAGCCGTGAGGGCAGTCGCCCGCAGCTCACCTGTGTCCCCGATGATGATGTACTTGAAGAGATAAGCATAAGTCATGGTCCCGTTTCCTCTGGATTCCGGGTCCGCCCGACTTCTACAGCCACTTACCTCCGGCCTCTCTAGCCGCTCAATCTACCGATTTCTGGCCCCTCTAGCCCAGATCACGTCTCTATTGCCCTCCCCTGAAATCCTCTCTCGGTCCGTGCGACTGTAATAACCATACAGCACCTCCAGGGACGCCTCTAAAACTTCTACTTGCCATTATCCCACCAAGATCCAGGGGGCGGTAGCTATCCTTTCCGTCCGCTCCGCCTTCCCGGCGCGACTCGCAATAGCCCCACGGCGCTCCTTCCAATCAACGGAGAGCGACGCACGTCCTTGCGGAAGTGACGGCAGTCCGAGTCCGGTGGGGGCGGTGGGAGCGATGAGGGGACTGAGAAGGTGGTAGCCGTTGTGTGAAGATGGAGGTAGGAACCTAGCATTAAGAAGGCTGGCGAGAGAGCGCGGCCGACGGGGTTGAAGCAGAGGCGGGAAGCCGGGTGGAGAGGCGGCTGGCGGAGGGGAGAAGAGAGCGGGGTTTGGGGAGTGTTGTCAGAATGTCGGGGACAGAATCCGTCGCTCCAAGCTAACTCCTTACTCCCCCTAACTTATCCCCGCGGCTTTCTTTTGGTTTCCAGTTTCCCGGAGGAAATGACAATTACCTGACGATCACAGGGCCCTCGCACCCCTTCCTGTCAGGGGCCGAGGTGAGCACGAGCTGCCGACGCTGTGGGGGGAGGGCCTGAGGCAGCGGTGGGGTAGGACGGCGGGGTGGAGTGCGCGGACGCGGGTGCCCGGGGGCTGGGAACCAGGGACCGCGATTGGTGTTCAGAGAACAGTGGCAGCTGCTTCTAGAGCCTATGAAGACTAAGGGGAAGGCCCGGGAAGCTGCTGTCATCAGAAAAGCAGGACTTTGGAAAGAGTTAACCCATCTCAGAGTGATTTTGGATTGGAAGACAGGGTAGAATTGTTTCCTTTCATTGGGGAGAAATAAGAATCTTGGGGGATCGCAGCGGGAGGAAAATATATAAGATAAATCGGGGTGAGGGAGTTTACTTAACTGGTGCACATGTGTTCATTCTTGAAACTATCTGTTGTAGGGTGTTTATTTCGCTTAAATTTCCTGCTCAGGGATTTTTTTTTTTTTAAGTAGTTATGTTTACCTAGAAGTTTGTTTTGCTAGTGACAAGATGAAAGGAAATAATTGCCAGAAAACATGAAGGGGGTTGAGTACAACATGTGTTTGTTTGCCAGTGACTCAGAGTTCGGGCAGGTTACTACTCCTTTGTCACAAATTTCCTAGCTGCCGAATGGCTGTAATAATAGTTTATGATGTTGTGATGTAGAAATAATGGTTATGGTGAAGTGCTTTTTAGTATTTGTGAAAAAGTTTTGCTTAAAATACTGTCATAAGTTCCTATCACTTGTTTAGGCAGGATGAAAGAGAAAGATTTGGAACAGACAAAAATAAATTTTCCAGTCTTTGAAAAACTGCAGTCTTGAGCTTTCCAGAATGTTTTTTGAGGATTTTAATATTTTTTTTCCCAAAAGTGAAGTGAATCACTTCCATCAGTTTTTTCGATTGCTGTTGAATATGCTTATCCTGTAGTAAACTTTAATATTTTCATGGACGAGAACTAGATTGACAAGGCATAGTTGCTAGTTTAATTTCTTTATTGCTATTATTGTTTATTATTCTCTTAAGGAGGGGAAAGTGAATCAAATGAGCGACAAATTTAGAAAAAATTAAAAAACTGAAATCTCCTTGGTACTTTCCAGTCTCATTGCCAGTTTCTTCTGAATGATACTTCCGTGGTTTAATTTCATTATTTGGAGTGTTGTAAACCTCACATTGGCCTCATCCTCATGAAAGTGCATCATTGCCAATTTCTTCTGAATCAGATTTAAATTTAGAGTGTGGTAAATTTCACACTGGCCTCCAGAAACTTCCCAGGTTTGAGTGTATCCTTTGTTTCTATGACTTTAAGAACTAAGAAAACAGAACTATTTTGCCAAGAAGCTCATAATTAAATTTCAGTATCTTCCTTTAGCATAGGTCTCTGTCATTGCTAACAGTTGTTCTCATTACTTATTCACCTTCCCTTCCCCTTTAAAATTTTTTTGAACTACCCCAAATATAACTTAGGTGATACTTAAATTGTTTTTTGGAAAAAGTGATATTTATGGTTTGCTTGCCAGAAAAAGATAGATGCCCACAAAAATGCTAACCATAAAAAAACCTGGAAAATTGGACCTCATTGAAACTAGGAACTTCTTTTCATCAAGACATCATTCAGACATGAACTAGACACACCACAGAATGGGAGAAGATATTTTAATACACATATTTTAATACACATCATTTTCAGAATATATCAAATGCTTATGTAGAGTAAAAGGAAAAAACAACCTAAAAATGGGTAAAAGACTGAACACACACTTCACAAAAGAGGGTATCCAAATTTCCATTAGGCATATGAAGGAGTGTCATCGTCATCACTCACCAGGGAAATGCCAGTTAAAATTATCATGAGTATGACTGTACACCCACTAGAATGGTTAAAATTAAGAAGACTGACAATTACAAGACTTTGCAAGTATGTAGATAACTCTTAATCATTACTGATGTAAGTATAAATTGGTTCAATCGCTTTGGAAAACTAGCAGTATCTACTAAAGATAAACATATACCTACCCTGTGACCCAGTTTATTTCTACTCCTTGAGGTATACATGAGAGAAATGAGTGCATATATTAACCAAAAACATGTATGTTTACAGCAACTTTAGTCATAATAGCTAAGCACCGGAAACAACCCAAATGTCTATACATGGATACATTTGTAAAAAGGAATACTACACAGCAATAGAAAAGGTCATCAACTACGAATAAATGAACCTTGGGTGATATGAAAAATATATTGTTGAGTAAAAAGCCTGACATAAAAGAGTAGACACTCTATAAGTTTGTTTTTTAATGAATAAAGAATAGACAGTGTCACGCTATGTTTATAGAAATCAGAATAACAGTACCTGTTGTGGAAAGGAGAGAATATTGACTCAGAAGGAGCATAAAAAAATCTTTTAGGTAGAAATGTTCTGTATTTTTATCTGGGTGGTAGTTAATTGGATGTCTACATGTGTAAAAATTCTTTGAGCTATATACTTTAAATTTGTGTATTTAATGCAAATTATACCTCAATAAAATAAGAAATAATAGTAAAAATTTCTAAAGAGTAAGTATCCAGAGAGGAAGGCTTAGCATGTGTTACAATATTGCTTGAGACAGGAAAGTTATACTATCTGAAGAGAGTTTAATCTGTTTCCCTCATTCAGGTTGGCTCTTACATAATGATACTAGGCTTTGAGCACTTAGAGAAAAATAATATAAGATACCTATTTTTAATTAGGAAAAGTACTTATAATATTAGAATCACTTAATTATTTCAGGCTGAATAGTTAAGATTTTCGCTACTATAGCACTTTTTAGAACAATTATTTTAATGATACATAGTGCCAGTGTATCTATGAGTAAATAGGTGTTGGATTAAAATAAGTTTCTTTAAAATGAATAATCTACACAAACTACTTAAAGAAATAGTGGGTTGTGTGTCTTGGCATGGGGAAATATGAAAAGAGAGATCATGTTTTTATTTTTTGGTCCTCTAAATAGCTGAGGATCCTTGTTTATAAACTATAATTCCCAAACTGATTCTTACCTCAAAAAGACCCACAAATTTAACACAGAGGGAGAAAGCTGAATGAGAGGGTAGCTACATCATGTTCCTGTTTTCTCCTTTTGTGTTGAAATTATTTGTTTTTATTTTAATATTTGCTACAGTTGTATCTTTGTTTTATATGTGAGTTATGTAGTAGACCCACTAAAATAAAATAACTAGATATCCATTATTGGTTTTTTCCCCATAATGTTAAAGGTCATTTGTGGTAGTAAAAGAGATTTAAAGTGAATCTCTTGTGTTTATTCTAGCATGTGGTTTACCCCTCTGTATTCTTGATCATTGCTATTATTTTACTTTTCTTATTTAGGGAAGAAACAAACACATAAGCAAAACAAAGCCCCCCTCCCCCCCCAAAAAAAAACCATTAAAGCTATGGATACTGAATAGAAAAGCTGTTTCCACATTCCAGGGGGTGGTGCATAGAAAGAATGCCTTGTTAATTTAATACAGTGGAATCTCTGCATGTCTGGTTTTTTAGTGTTATCCATGAGAGCAGTCCAGATGGTTTATGAAGGGTAGTCCTTTGCAGAACACTGGTCTCTTGTTTGGGATATGAATTTTTAGTTCTTTTTAACAAATAGTATCATTTTCACATCTTGGCAGAGTTGCCTTTTTATTTGTTCTGGTAAGCAGAAAAAGATAGGCATCTTTTGCTTTGCTAAAGCAGTCTGTATCTTATAAAAAAACTGAAAACTACCATTATACAACTATTAATTTAGTATGTTTCTGTGGATCCTTTTTCCGATCCCCATAACTTTGTTCACATGAAAATTTGGTAGAAATCTTTGTACTCTCTTCCTGAAAAATGTCACATGAACCTACGTAAACTAAAATTTCAGAAAGAGTAAGTTAAGAACTTTCACACAGTAAGAAGAATTGTAAGCTGTGTACTGAAAAATGTTTAGTTTTAGATTTTAAGTTTTTCCTTAAGAACTGCCGGCTCCTATGTTCCTTGTGCCACTCTCATGTTATATCCTAGACAACTACCAAATTTTTACCATGTTAAGTAAAATAGTAAGGATCTTAGAGAATGAAAATGTAGAAATGTAGCTATATACATATTTTTGTCTTTTAGGAAACTGTTTTCAGTTTACCAGTAAGATTCAGAAAGATTAGGCATTTCACAGACATACTTTTTTCCCCCTAGTTTCTACTAGCTGGAAATACTTTTTCTAACAACGTTTTCATTGAAATCAAAATGGTGTAGCACCTGGCTGGCTCAGTCAGAGGAGCAAGCAACTCTTGATCTCCGGGTTGGGAGTTCAAGCCCCACATGGGTGTAGAGATTACTTAAATAAACCTTAAAAAAATAAATAGTGATATTACTGAGACCCTTTGTGGGTCTATAAAAACCTTGAGGAACTCTTAAAGAATTCATTGTTTAATCATGAAAAAAATGTGGGTACCTATTGAATTTGATCAGAATCAGTTGATATTTACTATGCCATGTGTGGGCTGATAGAATTTAAAGTTTCTAAAATTCCATTCATCTATGATAACTGATTAGGTCTCAAGTTAATAATAATTAGGATATTAATATTGTTAATAGCAATGGTTAATAGTTATTAAGCAATTATAAGGCAATGTGATAGAAGTTTTGTTACTAAATCCCATTAATTCTTATAATAACAATATAAGGAGATTGCCATTACAACTCTGATTTTATAGATGAGGAAAACCCCTTCAAAATCATATAGTAAGTGGCAAAGCTGGAACTTGAACCTAGACCTTCTCTGACACCAAAGTCTCTTGCAATTATAATGCTCTTGCTGCAAATGTCACTCATTTAGTTTTTTAATGTCTAAAAGGAACCATGGCATTTAATATATTTTCATTCAGACATTAGCCTGTCGGCTCCCTGAATGGTGGATCCATTCAGTATAAAAAGAGTATACTACTATAGTTGAATTCAGAGGAAGGGATTGAGTTTTATAGCCAGCTAGAGTACTCTTTTTCTTCCTCTCTTACAGAAAGGCTGTCAGAGCCAGATTAAGAATCTATTAGAGAACCAATTTGCCTTTTGGCTGTAGCTCTTGTGAAGGTTTTTCTCCTGAGTATTAGCTTTATCTTGGCATTGTTGGGTTTTCTAAAAATGCTGTACAAATGGGAATCTTAACTGGTTGTTAACATCATGATCTCTAAGATGGAACTCTTAAGTGTAGATATTTTAGAAGAGCATATCATTCCCATGACAGTACCTTTTAGGATTTGCTTCAAAGGAACCTAAAACAACAGTCAAAAGTATAACTGGTTGACATTGAATTTCTGTGGTCTAATAGTTCAGGTGTATAATTGCAAAACAACTGCTGTCTATTAGAATCTTTTGAGAGCTTTTAGGCGTCACAGGCAAAACAATTTATAAAGACTGGGTCCTTGGACTAGTGGTGCCAAGAGAGTCACTCATTAGAACCGTAAGCATGATAGGACAATTGATAAAAACAGATTAAAAAACTGAAAACTGTGATTTATACTGGCAGCCTTGTATGTCATATGACCAAAGGTATGAGGAAGAGAGGTTTATTTGCAAAATTAAATAGGTCCAAAGAAACTGATAAAAAATAGGATCCAGGCTGAAAAGAGGTACACTGAGAAACTTCAGTACCCATCCATGTTCTTCACTTAGCAGTATGCAGTTCCTCCTCTTCCCACTAATTTTTTTTCCCTTTTTCCCCCTACAGACATTCCATACACCAAGCTTGGGAGATGAGGAATTTGAAATCCCACCTATCTCCTTGGATTCTGATCCCTCACTGGCTGTCTCAGATGTGGTTGGCCACTTTGATGACCTGGCAGACCCTTCCTCCTCTCAGGATGGCAGCTTTTCAGCCCAATATGGGGTCCAGACATTGGACATGCCTGTGGGCATGACCCATGGCTTGATGGAGCAGGGCGGGGGGCTCCTGAGTGGGGGCTTGACCATGGTAAGGGGCAAGACATTATCAAGCTTACCCAGGCTCATGGGCATGATGTTAAGGGAGTTAAAAGTGACTCTCTCTTCCCTACTACACTTGGGTATTACTTGGTTCTCATTCTGTGGTTAAAGGCTCACCAACAAAGACTTAATTTCCCTTGAACGGAATTTATCATTTGAATCAATTTTACTTGAAAACTAGTTTTAAATTATAAAACGTCCTGTGTTCACCCTAATATGAAAAGGATTGTGGCTTTGGGGGGAAAAGGTTTTTTTCCTTCTATTGTTACCTTCATAGCCCAGGATTAAAATGTGAGTGTGGTAGCTAGCATGTTGAGAGATTTATTCCAAAACAGTCTGAACCAAATGTATTCATTGTGGATTAGTATGTGTTAAAAATCAGTGTATTGGGCTTCCAGCACATTTCATCAGTAGCACATCTTCACACTATATTTGATGCCATACATCTCTAACATTGGCCTTATTTACTCTTGATTGCCTGTGTATTGCAACTTTAAAAGCCACTATTGTAGGAGAGTACAGGGAGGAAGTTTTTCTTTACCCTGTGTGTCATCACCATCTCCAGATTACTGAATAACTTATTTGTTCTTTAAATTATCCAAAATTAAGACTTCTCTGATTAGTTTTTATTTTGGAACAGGCTTTTGAATACAAAGAAGTGACTTTAATAATTTCTGTACTTTATTATATGTAGACAAATTATTTGTTTAGTGTTTAAACGATGATACAGTTTGGGTAAGCAAGAGTATAAACTGTCCTGAATTCAGTGGGGGGAAAGAGTGGTGTTTTTTTATATTTAGTGTTTAATTAGTCCTTCTGCTTCTCTCAGGACTTGGACCATTCTATAGGAACTCAGTATAGTGCCAACCCACCTGTTACAATTGATGTACCAATGACAGACATGACATCTGGCTTGATGGGGCATAGCCAGTTGACCACCATTGATCAGTCAGAACTGAGTTCTCAACTTGGTTTGAGCTTAGGGGGTGGCACCATCCTGCCACCTGCCCAGTCACCTGAGGATCGTCTTTCAACCACCCCTTCACCTACTAGTTCACTTCATGAGGATGGTGTTGAGGATTTCCGGAGGGTGAGGCATTCCCTGCCAAAATCAAATCTGCCATGATATTCTGGGATAAAACTCTTGGCATACAGAGCCTACTCAGTATTATTTGCTCCTGCCCTGCCATCTCCTCTGCTCTTTTCTGGGTATGGGGTCCTGCCTCTCAATCTACAGTTTATAATGCTTTTCCCAATCCCCATTCTAATTGGTCCTCACATACTTTACTAATGTCTTAATCCTATTGCCTCTTTTTAGCATTTCTGAAAATTACATCCATGTGCCTAGTTAGTTCCCCCGTATAAAAGTCCTTTTCTTACAGTTCTCCAGACATGATCCTTCCTTCTTCCCCCTTGTAATTCTCTTTTTTTTTCCCTACAGCAAATTCCCAGCCAGAAGACAGTTGTGGTGGAAGCAGGGAAAAAGCAGAAGGCCCCAAAGAAGAGAAAAAAGAAAGATCCTAATGAACCCCAGAAACCAGTTTCAGCATATGCTTTATTCTTTCGTGACACACAGGCTGCCATCAAGGGACAGAATCCCAATGCCACTTTTGGGGAGGTTTCAAAAATTGTGGCCTCCATGTGGGACAGTCTTGGAGAGGAACAAAAACAGGTGAGCAAAACATGGAGGATAGTGGATAGTGAATGCTTTAGAAGTTTTTTCTCAACTTTTTTTCTTTAAAAAATTTTTTTTAATTTTTTTTTTCAACGTTTATTTATTTTGGGGACAGAGAGAGACAGAGCATGAACGGGGGAGGGGCAGAGAGAGAGGGAGACACAGAATCGGAAACAGGCTCCAGGCTCTGAGCCATCAGCCCAGAGCCCGACGCGGGGCTCGAACTCCCGGACCGCAAGATCGTGACCCGGCTGAAGTCGGACGCTTAACCGACTGCGCCACCCAGGCGCCCCGTCTTTAAAATTTTTTAATGTGTGTTTATTTTTGAGAGAGGGACAGCATGAGCAGAGGAGGAGCAGAGAGAGAGGAAGATACAGAATCTGAAGCAGGGTCCAGGCTCTGAGCTGTCAGCACAAAGCCCGACATGGGGCTCGAACTCACGAACTGTGAGATCATGACTCAAGCTGAGAGCTGAAGTCAGACAACCAACTGAGCCACCCAGGCTCTCCTTTCTAAACTTTTTTAAATGCTCTTATTTCATATCAGCTCTTTGTTTATAGCATTCATAGATCATACTTTGTCTTAGAAGTTGCAGCCATCCACTGAATCCAAAATACCCATCTAAAAATTAATAATTTTTGTAAAAACACAAAATCTAATTTTACTAAAGCCTTTTTTTTTTTTCTGTCAAATTAGGCCATTCCTCGGTAACCTGCAGCTCTAAAATCTACCCTAAGTTTGAATTTAGGGTTTAGTTTACATTTTTCACATTGGTTTAGTATAAACTTGAAAACTATAGTTAATCTCTCTAAATTTGATATGGATTTTAAAAATAAATGAAAATTATACTACATAAGATACATTTACAATTGAAGATGGCTATAATTATCATTACCCTACATTCCCCAGGTCTTATGTCAAAATGAGTCTGCTACTTAATTGAAACAAAAAGCTAAAATGTATTATAACTTATAACAGTTATCTATTGCTGCTCAACAAACCACAAATGTAATAGCTTTAAATAGTGGCAGTTTAATATTTGTTGTGATTCTGTAAATTGGTTAGATGGTTTTCCTGATGTTCTTGCCTGGGCTCATTCTTGTGATTGTAGCCAATTGACAGCTAGTGTGGCTGGCCAAGGTGACCTTGTCCTGTATCTGACAATTCGGTGCTACCTGTTAGCTTAGACAACCTGATTCACATAGGCTCTCATCCTTCAATAGGCTGGCTTGTTTATAGTATGGCTGACTTAGGAGCAAAGTCTGTCTCCCTCACTTAGGCCACATTCTCATGGTCAAAGCAATTCATAGGGCTATCCCAGATTCAAAGGAGGGGAAAGTAGGTTTCAGCCCTTGATGGAAGAAGTATGCAAGATGGGAGGAATTCTTGTGGCCATGATTGCAAATAATTTGCCACTTTCCTTAAGGGAGAATGTACTTGTTAGGGTAAGCATACTCCTGATCTTACATAATTTTTGGATCAGGTTTTTTTTTATTATAAAACTGGGCATGGTTTGGTGTTGCTTTAGAAGTATAGTTGCTCCGGAAAGATTTGCTGATTGGCTGACCTTCAGGTGCATGGTCACTAGAAAGTTTGCCATGGAAGTTGTTTTGATTACTAGCTTCCAGAAGTGTATTCACTAAAAAGAGTTGTAAACATTTAAATGAGTTGTCACTCATTGATAAATAATATAGAATTATAGGTCTTTTCTAGGAGTATGGGGAGTTTTTAAACAGCCTCTCTTTCCTGTAGGTATATAAAAGGAAAACTGAAGCTGCCAAGAAAGAGTATCTGAAGGCTCTGGCTGCATATAAAGACAATCAAGAGTGTCAGGTAAGAGGGTTATTTAAACCAATAAAACGATTTTTGGAGCTATTTATTAGCAGTTATAAGAAGTAAATACCACCAAAAACCTGTGTGACTTGTTACTACCATGCAGTATTAAAAGCTCAAAAGTATAGAACAGGTTCTCTGTTGTTTCCATTATAAACCTTGCCAAAATCTTTCTGAGTTTCTCCCCCTTATTTACTATTACTCCCCACAGTTGCTCTTTTTTCTTTCTTTCTTCTTTTTTTTTCTCTTCTTTCTTTTTCTTTCTTTCTTATCAATCTGTGATGTGTCTTTTCGTGGGAGATGATTAGAGTGAATATGTTCTAGGGAACAAAGTAAATCTCCAAATGACTTTTTTTTTTTTTTCTTTTCTGGGGGGGGTTTTTTTAGGCCACTGTGGAAACAGTAGAATTGGATCCAGTACCACCATCACAGACTCCTTCTCCACCTCCTATGGCTACTGTTGACCCAGCATCTCCAGCACCAGCCTCAACAGAGCCCCCTGCCCTATCCCCTTCCATTGTTGTTAACTCCACTCTTTCCTCCTATGTAGCAAATCAGGCATCTTCTGGGGCTGGGGGTCAGCCCAATATCACCAAGTTGATTATTACCAAACAGATGTTGCCCTCTTCTATTACTATGTCTCAAGGAGGGATGGTTACTGTTATCCCAGCCACAGTGGTGACCTCCCGGGGGATCCAATTAGGCCAGACCAGTACAGCCACTATCCAGCCCAGTCAGCAAGCCCAGATTGTCACTCGGTCAGTGTTGCAGGCAGCGGCAGCAGCTGCAGCTTCTATGCAACTGCCTCCACCCCGACTACAACCCCCTCCGTTGCAACAGATGCCTCAGCCCCCCACTCAGCAGCAAGTGACCATTCTGCAACAGCCTCCCCCACTTCAGGCCATGCAACAGCCTCCACCTCAGAAAGTTCGAATCAATTTACAGCAGCAGCCACCTCCTCTGCAGATCAAGATTGTGCCTCCACCCACTTTGAAAATGCAGACTACCTTAGTCCCACCAGCTGTGGAAAGCAGTCCTGAGCGGCCTATGAACAACAGCCCTGAGGCCCATACAGTGGAGGAAACCTCCCCTGAGACAATCTGTGAGATGATCACGGATGTAGTTCCCGAGGTGAGCCTCTGTTTTTAAGTCTTTCTCTAGACCAGTATAAAAGTTTAATTATTTCGGTTGATCCAGTAAAGGTGGAGGTTGCTACTAGCATTTAATGCCTGGCAACCAGGAGTACAGACATCCTGTAGCAGTTCCCTGCGACTGTGACTTGTCCTACCCACGACAATCTGTAGTGTTCTTGTGAGAAATATTTAGGAGGGTCTGCTGTCCCAGACCACTCCTTAACTAAGTTGAAGTCATACTGCCATTCTACTAGAGGGAACACAGCCTAAGCATAGAGTTAGCAGGTGTCTATCCAAGGATCCTAAACTTTGGAGATAAAAGTTCTTCCATATCTCTTGCCTCTCGCCTGCTTAGCTTGATGTTTTAAGTGGGAGGATGGACAGGGGATATAGCTAGAAAAAAATTGGTTCATATCATGGAGTCTTTCCAAAGAGACACAGACAGGTGCCACTTACCCTAGTTTTAACTTGTACATCACCAGTAGTCATTTTAAATAAAATGTGAGTCTGTTTTGAGACTCTAGCTCCACAATTAAGGAAGCAATCATTTTAAAGAAAAATTCCCCCTCCCCCCCCCCAATCAGCAGAAACTATGAAATCTCCCTTTTTCTAATGGCACCACATTTTGTCTTCTCTTAGTCCTCCCAATCTTAGTTGAGGTAACCCAGACACTATGCACATTGTACTTTTGACATTTTCAAAGGAATATTATTCAAGTGTGGAACAAAGTCAGTGACAGATGAAATTAAAGAGTACTAGCATGTGGCCAGCATTCCATCAAGAATCTTCATGTCAGTCTGCTTGACAAAGTTCTAAAGCTGCATAAAGAAAGGGAGACCAGGAACTCCTCTATTAGAATTCTGCCTCCATATGTGAAGGACTGTAATACCTGCTGCTCCACTGGGTTCCAGAATGCATTTGACTAGCTGGTTAGGTAAGTAGTAATCTAATTCATTTTTGGTGCTCTCTTCCTTTCACAGGTGGAGTCTCCTTCTCAAATGGATGTTGAATTGGTGAGTGGGTCTCCTGTGACACTCTCACCCCAGCCTCGCTGTGTGAGGTCCGGTTGTGAGAATCCTCCTGTTGTGAGTAAGGACTGGGACAATGAGTACTGCAGCAATGAATGTGTGGTGAAGCACTGCAGGTGAGCTTATAGTTCCCCTTTGTAGAATTCGGATATGACTAAGTTAACTGTGTTAGACATGGTAACCCCGAGCATGGGATCAGGATCACCTGATCTTAAGTAGACTAGACTGCTATACAGATGTCTGATTGTAGAGGCTACTGGAAAAGTTCCCCTGCCTTAAGGAGCTTACTTACATTTGCCATGTAGACAAAGATGATATAATTAACAGTTTTCGCTTTTTGCTTATATCACATTGTTACAGATGTTCTTTAACATTTAGTTACATATGCCCTTTTAAAAATGACGCCACAATAAGCTGTTAGTGACTGTGAATATTAGCTTAGTATCTCCTTAGATCAAATCCGACCTCTCAGGGAATTAGAATTTGAGGAGGAATGGTAAGTGGTAAGTACCACAATAAAGCGCTAAGTGTGGCAGGAGTGGGAGCAGGGGAGGTTCTGAAGATTTTGCCCGTCTCCCTAGTTTTCCTGGGATTTACCTATACCCATGAAACAAAGCATTGGTATTTCCTGAGTCAAATCCTGCTCAGTAAATTAGGATTGCCTGAACCTATCTTTTAGGCCCACCGCCCTTATATTTCTATTGGGTGATACCATCTCTTCTTAATGCTATAGGAAATTATCCAGGAAGTTATTTATGACAGAGTTCAAAATGACTGTATCTTTAAATATACATATATATATATATATATATATATCTATATCTATATCTGAGTTTATGTGTCTCTTTTTCTCTCTTAGGGATGTCTTCTTGGCCTGGGTAGCCTCTAGAAATTCAAACACAGTGGTATTTGTCAAATAGTCCTCCCTGTTCTCCAAGCCAGTGAAGACTTACCTGCTGGGAACATGTCTAAGAGCCTCTTTTTAAAACACAAGCTGGGCTTCTGGTAGTGCCTGATCTCAACCCATGATGTCATTCGTGCTTCTCCCCTTTCCTGTCTCTTCAGCTGGGGCCATACTATGGAGCAAGGCCATTGAGTTTGCTGTAATCTGGAATTGCTTTTTACTTTCAAGTACAAGCACACATAGCAGTGATAACAGCAAAGGGTGAAGGGTATATGAACAAGCAGAACATAGGGAGGGCTGGTGGGGGGGTGGGGGGAGGATTGTCTTGAGGAAACTTGTTGGTGTAATTGTCATAGGACTTGCCTAAACAATTATTAAAATGATGGGAGCACACTCAGCTTTGAGCCTAGGAGAATCCATTTTAAAAGGGATACAAAATTGCATTAGAAGTTACCTCTTAAACAGGAATATTGCTGTCACACCTATTATATATATTACTTTGAGAAAAGTTCCCAACAGAACAGGCACATTGGGCTGTGGGGAAAATACCATCGTGTAGGAGTTTCTTATTTATTTCTCTTTACAAATATTATTTCTGTAGTCCATGATCCTCCTCACAGTTTGAGTGTGAAAGGCAGAACTCTATATCCTTAATATAAGAGGTTTTACTAAAGTCTAAAGTTGTGTTCACTTAGTTTGATAAAATATCTTTTAAAAGATAAGTTAGAGATGTTTTCACTTAGATAATACATAGGCTAATTATCTGTACACCCTAGGTTTTCAGTTAAATCTAATCTAAGATGTGCTTGTCTCATTTTCCTTGGAAATAAGCTAAAAAAAAAAAAAAAAGGACGAGCAAAGCCATAGTCATAACAGAATAAACAAATGTTTAGAGCATGAAGGCCCTGGTAATGATAACCTTAAGTAAAATCAAATCTTACCTTGAGAAATGCTGTCCCAGAGAACCCCATTCTTGATTACGATGTTCACGTAGTACTAACTGCTAATCACTTTGATCCTATGCAGTATAATCAACATTTTAATGCTTTCTATCCATACATTGATTTAGTTTGAACCCTTACAACAACCCAGTGAGGTAGGTAGTATTCCCAGCTTACTTATAATACTGAGGTAAGTTACACAAGATCACACACTGTTAAGTTGAAGAGCCAGATTTTGACCTTGAAATCCCAACTACAATACAAACTTTTATTTAAATAAGGAAAAAAGCTATTGTACAAATATTACTCTTCAGGTACAGCCTGCAGAGCCACGGCTGTAGATGCTCAGCTCTGTAAGAAGTGCGTCTATAGATTTTTAGGTTTAGAGATGATACCATCTGGATACCTTTGCTTGAACCTGGCAACCACATCTGGATCTAGTAGGTGGATCCCATCCAGTTGGTTTCCAAGGGTGATCCTGAAGCAAGGATAAAGGGGCAAACCAAAACATCCTGGAATTAAAAGGCTTAATATTGTTAAAAGATGCATACCTTTTATTAAGGCTGCCTATAATTTCATCAAATATTCATGCCAATTCTTTTAAGACTTTAATACTAGAATAGTATATGGTAGTATGACTGGTTAGGAATTGGGCACAGATTCTGGTGTCAAAACAGGCTGGATCTGTATTACTTAAGAGTTAATAGTAAGAACAGCTAATTCACAGAGTTGCTGCCAGTGAGTATTCTTCGGATAAGTAAAACACTAGCAGCATATCTTTCAAGGCTCTACTAACAAGATGAAAGATATTAAAACTGTTGACAGATTAAATGGATTCTTAACCACCAGGGGGCAGGTTCAATATATCTCGTAGAATAATTGAGGAAGATCTTTAGTGGGCACCCTGGAGAGCAGTGGTTTGAGTCCTAAAACCTGATGGGTTTCCAGTGAACGTTGCAGAAGCCCCATAAAACAGTTTAAATACAGGAACACCTGGGTGGCTCGCTTAGTTAAGCGCCCGATTGCACTCAGGTCATGATCTCCTGTTTCATGAGTTTGAGCCCCACGCTGGGTTCTGTGCTGACAGCTCAGAACCTGGAGCCTACTTCAGATTCTGTATCTCTTTCTCTCCTCCTCACCCACTCATGCTCTGTCTCTCTCTCTCTCTCTCTCAAAAATAAACATTAAAAAAAATTTTTTTTAATAAAAAAACCAAACAGTTTAAATACAAGCTCAGGTGGCTTATGAATCCTCTGAAGTCTATATTTAGACAAGTGGCATATGAGGTGAAGTTCTAATATGTGTCCTTGACCATAAACACTTTGGCCCTTGAGGGCTAGCAGGTCTCTGGTCGCCTTACCAATTGGGCTGCACGTTGTGTGGTCGTCCAAACAACTCAATCTTGCGAGTGCCAGGGGATAGTCTCTCAATCATGCCATAGATTTCATCTGGTTTATGACTGGTAGAACGAACCTAGGAACAAGGTCCAAGTTACTTTTAGGTTACCAGAGATTCCAATTCTAGCCCTTTTCGTTTATGATCAAATGAGAAAACCTGGAACACCCCTGACTTGAACAACATGGAAGGTATGGATGCCTGGAGAAGCACATACCTCAGCTACGATCACATCACAATCCAGACCCTGGTTGAAGCCTTGGGGATTTCCTTTGACACCAACCTGCTCACCACAAAAAACATATTACCTTATGATACCACAGCATTTGAACTTTTCTTCAATAAGAAGTCCAACCAATTTCCCTTTTTGTTCCACCTCTTGTACTTGGGCCCCCTTGTCGCTCACCAAGCAGTGTTCTTTCCCATGGTTCAACCAGTGACCCGTACGGCCTGTCCGGATGATGCGTTGCAGTTGATTTGTCTTCACCCAGATAATTTCATCTACCCGTTCATAACTGGAATATACGAAAGAGAACCAGGGCTTTAATCAGGCTTTCACAGTTTAGGGGTAGTACCATCTACTCTACAAAGGCAAAGACTCACAGGGAATACTTGGAGAAGGGAACACATCTCAACTACAGCAATTACATTTTTATTTCCTTCAAAAGAAAGCAACACAACAATGATCACTACTTACCCCCAGAGGTTCAGACATTCTCTGCCCAACTCCATGGCCCTAAAAAGAAAGGTTAAACAGCTACTTCCATGCCCATATATATTTATCCCTTCAAGGTATCTTAAGTGTTTTCAGTAGATATTCAGTAAACATTTACATGCAAGACACCATTAGGGCAACAGGATGGATCGAAGAGTGAAAAGATGAAACAGTATCTACTCTCAAAGGCCTTACCTTTCAAGGAACAAATGTAAAATTAAACAGAATTCGAGGTATCATTTGTGTTAAACAGGAATTAGGGTCTCAGGAAAAAAAGGCCAACTTAGTCATACATTTAATAGCCAGACTAGGAAAACCCAGGATTTTATCCCCACCCAGAACTCACTCTGTACTACATCTGCCCATACCTACATATCTTTGAACTGCATTACCTGCCTGTGACCCAGAGGAAGAGAAAGCCATCATCCTGAAGTACTGGTATGTTGAGCCTGCGCATCTCATCATCTGTCAGGGTCCCATAGGGCAGCTCCATGTGAATATCCCAGGGTGGGTCAGCCATCACAACTGCAAACTTGCCCAAGATACTGACGTCCAGGTAGCGGATATCACAACAGATCCACTGCATGAGGTGGTATTTGGTCATCTTTCCTTCCTTCACTCTGAGATTCATGGCCCCAGTCCCTCTTTTCCATTTGATTTTCCTATTCCCTTATAAATATGTATATCCCACACCATTCCCAATCAGCAAGATAGACTGCTGATTATACCTGCTTTTCCTACATGGATGGCTGCCCTACTCATACAAGTTCCTAAGTTGAAAATAGTTTTCTGAGCAGACAGGTACCTGAGGAGGGAAGAGTCGATCTGCATTCGAGTCCCCTCCGACACTCTGTGTAAGAGCAAGCTCCTGGCTAGGTGTATGGTCTTTGCTCCCAGGAGCCTCAGAATCCATGCAAGCATCAATTTCATAGTGAACGTATTTGCAGGTATCCATGTGGAAACACGTGTTAAGGAAAGAGCAGTCACCTAATGATTCATCAGTGTGTTTATTGATGATTCGTCTGGGAAAACAGAAAGGGAGAATGAGAATCAAGACCGTGTTCCAGGGGCACTTGGACGGTTGTTGATTAAATGTCCGACTTCAGCTCAGGTCACGATGTCACAGTTCATGAGCTCAAGCCCCCGCATCACGCTCTGTGCTGTCAGCGTAGAGCCCGCTTCAGATCCTCTGTCTCCCTCTCTCTGCCCCTCTCCTGCTCATACTCTCTCTCTCAAAAATAAACATTAAAAAAAAGATGGTGTTCCAGAATTAGATCCCATAGGTCAAGTTCCAAATTGTTTCAAACTCTTGTCTTTTATTACCCTCTCCTAATTTTATTTTTAGAGCTTCCTCTAAGTTTTCAGAGAAAAAAGGCAGGTGATATGGAAATCCATAATTCACACTAAAGAGTTTTAATTCCTCTCTGGGCAAAGACAACTTTCTTATTTTACAATAGGAAGGAAGAGCTTGCTGATTAGAGCTGCATAAAATGCTGACCTAAGAGCCCAGGTTCCTATTTCTCCTAAGATCATCCTCCTCCCAGAGAACTTTCAGTGGGGCTCAAGAGTTGCCTTCCTATTGCAAGAAAGGGGCATTTTTTAAAAATCTCACATCTATTTGGGAGTGCAGTCTGTGTTCCCTCCCACAGAACACTGCTTCTGAAAGCATACCTTCAGAATCTGGGGGGTCTAAGACAAATCATTAAAACCATTTAATAACAGGAGCACCTGGATGGCTCAGTTGGTGAAGTGTCAGACTCTTGATTTCAGCTCAGGTGGTGATATTGCGGCTCTGTGCTGACAGTGTGGAGCCTGCTTGGGATTCTCTCCCCACCCCCCTCTCTCTCTGTCCCCCTCCCCCACTGTCTCTTAATATAAACAAACATTAAAAAAAAAAACAAACATTGAATAATAGGATTAAAGACAGAATCCCAGTAACAGGAAGGAACGTCCTGAAAATGGATGACTGCTTCCAGGAGACCCACCCCACCTCTCCCCCTCCCAAGAGACCTGAAGTGCAGCTTGCGACAGGGCCGATCAGCATCACTGGCTTTCATGCACTCCTCCTTTGTTCCATAGTCACAAAACTCTTGTACTTGGGCCCGACCTCGTGAGCGAAACTTTTCAACAATGGATTGTTCCTTCGCTGTTGTTGTATTTAATAACTCGAGGATCTCCTGACTGACCTGTGACAGAAGAAGCCTTGGACTTAAAAGGGTTTGCAGATAAAATGATCCCTAAACCACCTTTCCAAATTCTACCTGACAAATGTCCTGTTGTAAGGGGTGAATGAGCTAACCTAAAATGGGAAAACTAGAATCCTAGGAGAAGAGATTTGTCATGGGTTCAGTTCTTTCTCACAAATCCACATTTGGGATGAAATTAAAATATAAGAAGCCTGGTTCCTACTGCTAAGCATTAAGCTAACTTCCCTTTTCCAGGAAAGCAATCCTTCCCACCAAAACCACTTATATTTATATAATCAACACACAGTGCTAAGCACTTTACTGTTTAGCTCACTCTTTGCAACAATTCTAGAAGGGAGGTACTCTGGTTATCCTTACGTTATAGATGAAGACTAAGGCTCAAGAGAAGTTAACTTGTTCAGATTCACACAGCTAGAAGTAGTAAATGGATAAGAACTCATTTGGGTCTGATATTTATATCAGAACCACAGTAACTGTGGTCACACTCTTTAATCATCTGTTTCCATATTTATTAATAGTCCATGTAACTACCTTCCAGTATTCATCTCCATTCATCTCCCTCTATTTCTAAATTTGGATTCCTCTTCTCTTGATCTGATGATTCTTCCAAACAGATCCAATGACAAACATCCTCTAAATCAGTTTCTCAACACTGGCATTACTGACATTTGGGGCTAAGTAATTCTTTGTTGTGTGGGGATTATCCTACTATGATTGTAGGATGCTTAGCAACATTGTTTGTCTCTACCCACTAGAATGCCTGTAGCACTCCTCTGTGTTGTGACAACCAAAATGTCTCCAGACATTGTCAAATGTTCTCTGGGGGGAGCAAGGTGGGAGGCAAAATTATCCCCAGTTGAGAACCACTATTCTAAACCCTCAACTCTAAGAACTGCACCTTGCTTGCCCTAGGGGTAAAACCCTCCCAATGAAAACTATAATTCAAAGTGTATGTGTGAGGGGTGTCTCACTGGCTCAGTCGGTAGAGCATACAACTCTTGATCTTGCAGTTTTAAGTTCAAGCCCCATAATGGGTGTAAAGATTACTTAAAAATAAAATCTTAAAAAACAAAAACATGTATGTGTGAAAGCATTTCCATCTACCCCTACCTTCTTGCTCTGCTGTTCCTTAGTAGACTGTTGGTTCAGAAGGCTCTCTATCTCCAGATCAACATCTGAGGCAGCATGTTTCCTTGATTTCTTGGCTGGCTCCTTGGTTGCTTCTGATGCTGAAGAGGCCAGACCAGAGGCCAAAGAGCTGGCAAAAGCAGCTACCGTGGTTGAGTCCTGCTCTGCACGCCGCTTCTGCCCTGTGATAGTTCCTGCTATTTCCCCAGGGCCCTTCTTTTCTGCCACAGCGCCCATCATGGCAGAGAGCTTGGAATGATCAGCATAGGTCACAAGAGTGGGATGTGCATCATCTTGTAAGAGACCTCGTTTTACCTCAATCAACTCCTGAGCTGCAAACTTCTGTAGCAGGCTTTCCACCCCATCTTGAGTGGCAGGGGCATCTGGCTAGGGAAGGAGAGGAAAGGAAGGCAATAAAACACTGACCATGAACTGAAGAAAAGAAGTGGTACATCCCAACCCTGTCTTATCAGGTCATTACCGTGGAGATGGCAAGACGGATGGACACAGCATCAGTGGGCAATGTTAAGGCCAGATCAGAGAGGTGGTGCAGCAATTTCTTCTCTAATTCAGGGTCTGTAGCTAGTTCAGGAACTGCTGAAGCTGTGCTGGGCTTAGGGCCACCAGAAGTGGGTGCAGCAGGCACTGGACTGTCACTGCGGAAGGTGGGAGACAGTGCTGCCTCTGGATTTCGTAGATCTGGGAATGAAGAAAAGTGAAGAACATGAAAAAGGGCAACCACGGTAGGCCTATACATTCCTCAGGAGTCCAATGCTCCAATAGTCACAGCACACAGTTCTTTCATTTCATGTAGAAAATCCTCCAAATTTAGCACTAGATAATCTTTCCTCAATCATACTCAAGTGTTCACTGCTTTGTCAAGATAATCCTGAATTTTCTGGGAATCTCTTACCTTTCCTCTACTGAGTGAGAGGTGTTTTCCTAATTCCTGTCCCTGCTGTGTTTCAAAAAAAATTAGCAGCATGGTAGATTTCTATGTCCATACCACCTCCCTTTAGTCACTCTAAATGACAACTGATATAATCAACCCAAATTTAAAAGCCAGGAATATTTTCAACAACCTAAAAACTGTGATCCAATCTTTTGAGGAATGGAGTTTGAATTTTAATGAATCAAGGCCACTGGACATCAGAGGGTATACAAAATGACAGTGTTGAGGATAAGAAAGTGACTTTTTTAAAGATTTTATTAATTAACTTCTACACACAATATGGGGCTCAAACCTACAGCCTTGAGATCAAGAATTGCATGCTCTACTGACTAAGACAGCCGGGCGCCCCTAGAATGCGACCTATAACACTCAAATACAAAAATCTTATAAAATTTTGTGACACCCTGGTCACCAAATGATACTTCCTGACTGTGTTTCTATCACTTACCTTACTACTTCACAAGCTGGGTAGCCATCATAACCTTAGTAGGACTTAAGAACTCAAATCAGGACAAAATATTACCTTTAGGAAAGCTTAAAATCTATGATCATTTAGTTAAAATACAGATGGGAGCATCTGGTTGGCTCAGCCAGTAGAGCATGCAATTCTTGATCTGGGAGTTGTGAGTTCAAGCCCCACGCTAGGTGCAGAAATTACTTTCTTTTTAAGTTTATTAATTTATTTTTTTTTTTAATTTTTTTTTTTTCAACGTTTATTTTTTATTTTTGGGACAGAGAGAGACAGAGCATGAACGGGGGAGGGGCAGAGAGAGAGGGAGACACAGAATCGGAAACAGGCTCCAGGCTCTGAGCCATCAGCCCAGAGCCCGACGCGGGGCTCGAACTCACGGACCGCGAGATCGTGACCTGGCTGAAGTCGGACGCTTAACCGACTGCGCCACCCAGGCGCCCCTTATTAATTTATTGTTGAGAGAGAGTGCGCGCACGTGCACATGCAAGTGGGAGAGGGGCACAGCCAGAGGAAGAGGGAGGATCCCAAGCAGGCTCCACACTGTCAGCACAAAGCCCAACGCAGGGTTTCAACCCATGAACCATGAGATCATGATCTGGGCTGAAATCAAGCGTCAGGACCTCAACCCACTGGATCACCCAGGCGCCCTGAAGAGATTATTTAAAAATAAAATATTTAGGAAAAAAAAAAAAATACATTTGAAATACCAAACTCAGGACCTGTATCAGAACTGTTAAATTAAATATAAAAGTGGGTCATTATTTTACATTTAGAAATATTTAAGTTACATAAACATTTTTACTCTAATGGAATTTTTAGTAAAATTTGACTCAGAAATTCCAAGGGTGGGGGATGCCTGGGTGGCACAGTCGGTTAAGCGACTTTGGCTCAGGCCATGATCTCACAGTTTGTGGGTTCAAACCCCACTTTAGGCTCTGTGTTGATAGCACGGAGCCTGGAGCCTGCTTCAGATTTTGTTTCCGTCTCTCTCTGCCCCTCCCCCACATGTGCTCTGTCTCTCTCTCAAAAATAAATAAACATTAAAAAAAAATTTTTTTTTTTTAATTTTTTTTTTAACGTTTTTATTTATTTTTGAGACAGAGAGAGACAGAGCATGAATGGGGGAGGGGCAGAGAGAGAAGGAGACACAGAATCGGAAGCAGGCTCCAGGCTCTGAGCCATCAGCCCAGAGCCCGACGCGGGGCTTGAACTCACGGACTGTGAGATCGTGACCTGAGCCGAAGTCAGATGCTTAACCGACTGAGCCACCCAGGCGCCCCATTTTTTTTTTTTTTTTAATTCCAAGGTAAATGGAGCTGAACTATACCAAACATCTTGCTAGGATACATTTTATGTAAAAATAAGTTATAATCTATTTAGAAAACAGACTTCACAATTCCATACTACCCGGAAATGTTAAATAACTCACAGAACTTTCCTTACTTTGCTTATGATTCCTTTATGTTCTGCTGAATCTTGGAGAGTAGAACTTTTGCCAGATAAACTGATACAAGTCCTTTGTTTTGTTTGGCAAAGAGATATGTATACATGGAAGGACCATTGAAGCACTATGAAGGTCTAGATGAGAAAGAATTCAAGAGCAAGGAACTTAAGCTAAAAATACTTCAGAAAGAAAGGGGCGCCTCGGTGGCTGTCAATTGAGTGTCTGACTTCAGCTCAGGTCATGATCTCATAGTTTGTGAATTGGAGCCCCTCTCTCAAAAACAAAAACAAACAGTCAAAAAAAATAAATGAAAGAAAGAAGAAATAAAAGCGACTATTATTAGCTTACTTGGAAGCCTAAGGGCAAAATTTCTGCACTGAACAGGATTAAACTAGTGAAGTCCTTGGGATTCAGCGATTCAAGGAATCCAGTAAATTTGAAATAAAATACCCCAATTACAATTTACACTAGGATAATACGCTGAGCTTTTTCTTTTTTAATGTTTATTTTTGACAAAGAAAGAGAGAGCATGAGCAGGGAAGGGGCAAAGAGAGGGGGACAGAGAACCTGAAGCAGGCTCCTCAACGGACAGCAGAGATCCCGACATGGGGCTCTAATTCATGAACAAAACACAGGACCCAAACTGTGAGATCATGGCCTGAACTGAAGTCAGATGCTTAACAGACTGAGACTTTTTTCAAAAAAATCAGTTAAGCTTTAAAAGTTTTTGAAGTAACCAAAAATTTCTTTCATTAAGCAACCTAACTAAGCACAATCAATGATAAATATTAAGGCAGAGGACACACAAGGTATTTTAAAATTAGGATTTCAGGCATTACATCCACAAATTGTTTTATATATTATATAATGATATAACTCATCATATTTTTGTTTTATACACTGTATACAAATATAACCCATTATACATTTTTAACTCACAGAGTATGCCAAAGGGAGCAAATCATATAAGTTACTAAACCAAAAACTCTGATTATAGAACATGGGGCTAAAGGAAGATATAGTAAGTTTTTTGTTTTTTTTTTTTTTTGGTTTTTCTGAAAGTGAGAACAGAGTTTATTGAAGACACAGAGAGAGAGCAGATAGAGTGTCCAGGAGATTCAGAAAGGAAAGGAGAGGACAGTGAGTCTCCAGATGTAGTTAAGTTTTCAAACAATACTCAGTATATAGGTCCTTTGTTATGTAACTCTGCAATGTTGAATATTTTAGGTAAGCCATAAATTATCCCTTACCTCTCCCCCTTAATTCATATTCAAACTTTGTGCCAGGTACCTTACATATGCTGCTTCATTAGTAAGAGATTTGTTTTTTTAAAAAAGCCCTAACAGGGCATCTGGGTGGTGGTTAAGTGTCCAACTTCAGCTCAGGTCATAATCTCGTGGTCCATGGGTTCAAGCCCTGCATCAGGCTTTGTGCTGACAGCTCAGAGCCTGAAGCCTACTTCAGATTCTGTGTCTCCCTCTCTCTCTGCCCCTCCCCTGCTCACACTTTGTCTCTCTCTCTCTCAAAAATAAATATTAAATTTTTTTTAATGTTTATTTTTAACAGAGAGAGACAGACAGATTCAGAGACAGAGCATGAGTGGGGGAAGGGGAAGAGAGAAAGACACAGAATCTGAAGCAGGCTCCAGGCTCCGAGCTGTCAGCACAGAGCCAGATGCGGGGCTCGAACTCACAGATTGCGAGATCATGACCTGAGCCAAAGTCGGATGCTCAACCAACTGAGCCACCAGGTGCCCCTCAAAAATAAATATTAAAACAAATAAATAAACATAAAAAAAAAAGATGTAACAAAATAATAAATGAAATATTTAAAAAGCCTAAGCTCCTTATAGATAATCCCTATTACACCTTTTTTTTAAACCACCTTAAGAAAGATATTAAAAAATAGGGGCTCCTGGGTGGCTCCGTTGGTTGAGGGTCCAACTCTTGTTGATTTCTTTTTTTTTTTATTTTTTATTTTTTTTTTTAATGTTTACTTATTTTTGAGACAGAGAGAGACCGAGCATGAACGGGGGAGGGTCAGAGAGAGAGGGAGACACAGAATCCGAAGCAGGCTCCAGGCTCCGAGCTGTCAGCACAGAGCCCGATGCGGGGCTCGAACCCACGAACCGTGAGATCGTGACCTAAGCCGAAGTCGGACGCCCAACCGACTGAGCCACCCAGGCGCCCCGCAACTCTTGTTGATTTCAACTCAGGTCTTGATCTCACATCAAGCCCCTAGTCAGGCTCTGTGCTGGGCGTGGAGCCTGCTTGAGATTCTCTCTTTCCATCACTCTGCCTCTCCCCTGCTCATGGTCTCTCTCTCTCTCTCTCTCTCTCTCTCTCAAAATAAATAAACATTTTAAAAAAATGTTTAAAGAGGAGCCTGGGTGGCTCAGTTGGTTAAGCATCCAACTCTTGATTTCAGCTCAGGTGATGATCTCACAGCTTGTGAGATGGAGCCCTGAATCACGCTCTGCGCACTCACAGCATGTGAGTAGGGCTCAAACCCACCAACTGTAAGATCATGACCTGAGCCGAAGTCAGACCCTTAACCAACTGACCAACCCAGGCGCCCCTAATACTTGCTCCTCTAAAAAGTAAGCTGGTGACATGATTCTGATTATGAATCCTTGTGTTAGTAACACCTTCTGGCAGTTAAGACATTAGAGCTTCATGGCATTCAAGACATTAGAGCTGAAAATACCTTTTAAGGTTATTGGGAGGAGAGGCTCATGTTTAATATTGAATTTCCTGAAGTCACATGCAAATTCTTGCATGTATATACTCATTTGGGGAAAAGACTCCAATGTTTTGTCATTCTTAAAATGGTTTACTGGCAGAAAATGACTAAGAACCCCTGGATTACAACTCCTTCAGAAAGTATTTGTTCAGTTATTATTTCAGTACATTTACTGAGTGCTTCCACTATGCTGGCAAGTATGTTAATACTCTGCCTCCAATCCAATGAAAATTTCTACGTGCTGTGTTCAACAAAGTAATACATAATACTTGAGCTTACTCTTGGGTTAAAAGCTCCACTGACGATAAACAAAATACTATTAGCTCAAAGACCTAAAAATATGGCCAGTCTAGTAATATAACATTGTATGTAAATTATACTGTCATTAATTATACATAGCCAGTCTACTAATTTGCTAAACTATGTTAACATCTATATGCACATCTTCAATCCCACTGATGAAATATATTGAGCAGTTCATATATTTACCATGTTCTAAGCCTGGCCAAGTCCATTTTGTTTCAATTAAAATATGATAAAAATGTATTCACGGTAATAATCTTCATTTCCAAAAGCTGTACATTATTTCTACGGAAAACAATGCGGTGGTTCCTCAAAAAACTGAAAATAGAATTACCATATGATCCAGCAACTCCACTTCTGGATACATACCCAAAAAATCTGAAGCTGGATCTTGAAGGGATATTTGTACACCAATACTCACAACAGCATTATTCACAATAGCCAAAAGTTAGAAGCAACCCAAGTATCCACCACCAGATAAATGAATAAACACTGTACAGACACACAATGGACTTTTCTTTGGCTTTAAAAAGAAATTATGACACATGCTACAATAGGATGAACCTTATGGATATTATGCTAAGTGAAATAAGCCAGTCACAGAAAGACACATATTTCATGATTCTGTTTACATGAGGTGTCTAGAGCAGTCAAACTCACAGAAACAAAAAGAATAATGGTTGCCAGGGACTGGGCAGAAGGAGAAATAGAAAGTTATTGTTTAATGGGTACAGAATTTCAGTTTTGCAAGATGAAAAAGTTCTGGAGATTGGTTGCACCATAATGTGAATATATGTCAAGCCACTGAGCTGTACACTTAAAAACAGTTAAGATGGTAAATTTTAAGTTTTATGCCACAATTGGAAAAAAAAAAAGTACTTAAAAAATGCCAAACTAGAGGCATCTGGGTGGCTCAGTTAGTTAAGCATCAACTTCCAATGATGTCATGATCTCATGGTTCCTGAGTTGGAGCCCCACATTGGGCTCTGTGCTGACAGCTCAAAGCCTGGAGCCTACTTCAGATTCTGTGTCTCCCTTTCATTCCACCCCCGCCCCGCTTGCACCCTGTCTCTCTCTCTCTCTCTCTCAAAAATAAATAAGCATTTTTAAAAATTTAAAATAAAAATAAAAATGCCAAACTAGGACACCTGAGTAGCTCAGTCGGTTAAGCATTTGACTCGACTTCAGCTCAAGTCATGATCTCAGTCATGGGACTGAGCCCAGAATCAGGCTTGGTGGGGACAGCACAGAGTCTGCTGGGGATTCTCTCTCCCTCTTTCTCTGCCCATCTCTATCTCCTGCTCGCTCTCAAAAAAATAAACATAAAAAACTGCCAAACTCAGGAAGGTCTCCCAGTAATTCTTTGTCCATGGTATTTTGTATTTGTTAATGATATGGATACATTTCAGGTCATGGTTATCCTTGCCTTTCTCATTGAGCTTAGTAGTAAACAATTAGGTACCAGATTTCAGTAATGCTATAAAAATCAAGAGGTAGTTAAGAAAATTTTTATTTCCTGTGAGAAAAGAACAGAATGATCTGAATTTTTAGCAAGACTTTGGTTATATCTTACATGAAAAATTGATTAGTAAACAAATAGAGTGTGTCTCATGATGTTTTCCTAAGAATCTTAATGCTCAAATCAATTCTTTGGAATAACCAAAATAATTCAAAGAAGGAACAGTGAAAGCACAAACTTTAAAATATTTTATCTTAACCATATTATCAGGCAGATGTACTAGGAATCTTAATCATATATTATTAAGTGGCTGTATGAGATATTTACATCCAAAAAAAGAATACTTACGTTCAAGAGAGAATACACTCTTGTCAAAATTATTAAACATGTTTAGCAAGAACCTGTATGAAATATCGACATTCTAGTAGTTAAGTTTGCATATGGCACAAAGTTTGGTTAATACCAAAGTATGGTTATTACCATGGAAAAGTGAAGTTGAATTTAAAATTGACGATTAGGGGCGCCTGGGTGGCTCAGTCAGTTAAGCTACTGACTCTTGGTTTCAGTTCAGGTCATGATCTCAGTTAGTGAGTTTGAGCCTTGCATGGGGCTCCATGATGTCAGTGCAGAATCTCTCTCTCCCTTTCTGCCTCTGCCCCTCCCCTGCTCATTCCCACTGTCTCTCTCATAAATAAAGAAATAAACATTTATAAATAAATAAATAATAAAATTGACTACTAATTAATCCCTGATCATATGACTTGTACTTCTTCCTCTACTTGCCCGGCCCTCTTAATTTCTCTTTAATTATCTAAGTCTTATATAACCATCAAAATCAAATCTCAAGTGCTAATTCCTTTCATGTCTTTACTGACTAAACCCGACTCCTTATTCTTCCCTTCCCTGTACTTATTGTGGACTCATTCATTCAGCATTTTACATATATCACATTTAAGTTCTGACTTTTTAGACGAATCGATCCTTTAACCCCAACTACATTTTAAACCCCTTGAGGGCAGGAACAATGTGTTACTTATATTTGTCTAACTAGACTTATGCACACTGTAAATACTCCACAGATGTTTGTTTATTATGGTGTGAGTGTCCTGACAGGACATCTTCTAGTTCCAAGGGCCAGAACATGAGTACAGGGACCTAATATGTACCAAGACAAGATTTAGAGATCGACTCCAGTATACAAATAAACACTGGAACAAAGTACCACAAGGGTGACATGGACTATCCTTGTAGATCTCGTTAACTGATTTGCCTTAAATAAGCCAGGGCTTGTGCTGGGGTGGGGGTAGATAAAACCGGACAATCATCGGAGGTTCCTTCAAGTTTTAGGACTGTGACACAGCGGGCAACAGGAAGAGAGAAAAAGTGTAAAACCCGAAAATAAATGCTTCCAGATATCTGCTTGGGATGTAAATGGCTAAGACGATACCAGTTCCTCTACTCATTTAGCAACTCTGTGAGGGTCACTGAGGTAAGCACTGTGGGTACAAAGGTTCGGACCTTGCTCTCACGGAGCCCACCGTGGCAAAGAAATGACCACGACAAAGCAGTCGCTGTAACGCAGGGAAGAACAAAGCGCCATAGGAGCAACAAAAAAGGGGGACTTACTGCTTCATGGGATAGGGGGCTGAGAGGCCTAGCAAAGCCAATGTTCTCGCAGACTTCAGAGGAGTCGGCCAAGCGGACGGGGGTGGGGACCAGGATTCCGTCCCAAGAAAGTGAACTGGAAGAAACAAGGCCCGCGAACGGAACCGCGACCATGTCCAGGAGGACGAAGCGTCTGTGCTGCTCAGGGGGAGGAGAGTACTGATGTACCAGGCATTAAATAAATGGACTCCTGGGGAAGGGCACCGACTCGGGAGCTCTTTTTCGCCAGGGTTCCCTCCCACCCTCCCCGGCTAAGTATCCGCCCGGAGAGCCCCGCGCCTCACCCAAATGCCCCGAGTCCTGCTTCCGCCTCCGCTGCAGCCTCTCTCGCAGCGAGTCCAGCTGCTTTTTGTGGGCTTGGATAGAGCTCCACGTGTCCGACATTCTAGTTTCTCAGCCCAGACACGTCTCGAATCAGGCGCGGCGGACTAGCACCTCCCAGCCCCGGCAGCAGGAAATCTGTTCTCACGCGGACACCCCCAGGCTAACCGGAAAGAGATCTGGGGAATACGCTGGACGGGAAGTTATTGCCCGTTTCCCGCTCGTTTTGAAGCTGAAAGAAGAGCCACCTTAGGTGTTGGCAGGATGGCGGAAATATTTTCTATCGGAGCTCTCTCGTTCTTCCGGGTGCCTTGAGGCTGTGGCTGCCATATTAGTGTCTGGCAGAACGGCCATGTTGCTTATAGATGCGCATGCGGCCATGTTGAATGTAAAGGGATGAATCCAGTGCGTTTACCCTTCCAGTTAAGACGGCGATAATGTAAAAAAGCGCAAATAGAACAGCAAGAGTAGTACAGATTTTTATTTTTATCTTTTTGAAGATTTTACTTTTAAGTAATTTCTGCACCCAGTGTGGGGCTTGAACTCCTGACTGGAGATCAAGGGTCACATGCTCTACTGATTGTGCCAGCCTGGTGCCCCCAGGTTAATGAGAAATAATTAGGGGCACCTGGGTGGCTCAGACGGTTAAGCTAAGACTTAAGCTCAGATCATGATCTCCCAGTTAGTGAATTTCTACTGACACCCCAGAGCCTGGAGCCTGCTCTGGATTCTGTGTCTCCCTCTCTCTGCCTCCCTCTCTCTCTCTCTCTCCTCTCTCTCTCTCTCTCCCATAAATATTAAAAAAAATTTTTTAATGAAAAATAACTAAAGCCTCTTGATGGTTAGATACTAACATACTGGAGGTGTTGCAGATTTCTGTTTTCATGCATTCATTTACAAAGATACAGCTATTAATTACATTGATTTCCAGTCCATGAGTGTGTGTCTGGAGGTGTCTTTCTTTGAAAGAAATGGAGGACTGATGGTGCAGAGATATTATAAGGAGTCGACAAATACATGTTTTCACTATTGTTATACCTAGTCTACAATATTGTGTGCAATACGTTGAAATACAGTTCTCAAAAAGAGGGCACTAGAGGGGCTTTTGAGGGCTAGTTGCATGAGTATGTCTATGAAAATTGAATGAGCCAAACATTTTGGTATGTGCACTTTACTGTAAGTGTAATAAACTTAAATACAATTTTTTTTTTTTTAAGATTTTACTTTTAAGCAATCTCTACTCCAAAAATGGAGCTTGAACTTACAACCCCGAGATCAAGAGTCTCACCCTCCACCTACTGAGCCATCCTGGTGCCCTTGTTGTTTGTTTGTTTGTTTATTTTTGAGAGAGAGAAAGAGCAGGAGCAGGGGAGGGGCAGAGAGAGAGAGAGGGACAGAGGATCCGAAGCAGGCTCCACACTGTCAGTACAAAGCTCAAAGTGGGGATCTAACTCAGGAGCAAGTGAGATCATGACCTAAGCCTAAGTCTGACCCTTAACCTACTGAGCCACCCAGGCACCCTGTTGTTTGTTTGTTTTTAATGGGGGTCTTGTGAATGGAAGCATTTGGGAACCACTGATTTGTCAAGTGTCTACAGTTGACCCGTGAACTGCATGTGCCCACTTATATGTGGAATTTTTTTATATATATAAATATACTACAGTACTGTAATTGGGTTTTCTCTTCCTCATGATTTTAATAACATTTTCTTTTCTCTAGCTTACTTTATTGTAAGAATATGGTATATAATACATGTAACATACAAAATACGTGTTAACCAACTATTTGTCATCAGTAAGGCTTCTATTAGTAGTTTGGTTTTGGAAGAGTCAAAAGTTATACACAAATTTTCAACCAATTGCACAGGGCAGGGAAGAGGTTGTCTCCCCTAATACCTGCATTGTTCAAGGATCAACTATACATGATGCCAAACACTGCGTCAGAAAGAATAGCTTGAAAAGGCATGGCTCCTGTTTTCAAAGAGTTCCTAGTCTGGTGAAGGAGCTAAGATCCAGCTTATTAATATTGAACCATCTTTACAGCATGAGGCAGTATGAGCATAAACTCTAAAAATAAATGTGATTGCAGAGAAGAGGAGGACACCAAGCCCAGGAGACCCGGGAGAGGCATTGGAAAGAAGGTGGTGTCAGGGCTTAGGCTTGAGGGGCACCTGGCTGGCTCAGTCAGTAAAGCATGTGACTCTTGATCTTGGAGTCATGAGTTGAAGTCCCATGTTGGGTGTGGAGCCAACTTAAAATTTAAAAAATTTTTAAAAATAAAAAAGGCTTAGGCTTGTATAACTGCTAGCTAGTGCTTCAACAGGTGAAGTTATAGGAGAGAATTCCAGCCTGAGAGCATGATAAAAAGCAAAGGTCTAGAGTTAGGAAAGCATGATGTATGTCTTGATATTCCAGATTAATTTGTTAGAACATAATTACGTTAGAGAACTTGGGAGGATATTTATGTTTCCAAATTTGAGGCCAGATGGTTAAATGTACATGTTACCTTAGTAAAGAAGATGCAATTTATTCAGAATACAGCAGGGAATATTTTACGGTTTGTGAATAGGCAGCTCTTTAAAGATTCATCTAGTGTTCTAGTTGGATTGAGATGGGAAGGAGGAAAAGTTTAGAGACAGGGAAAATAATAGTCTTTTTTTTTTTTTTTTTAAAGTAGGCTCTATGCCCAACATGGGGCTTGAACTCACAAACCCTAGATAAAAAGTCACATGCTCAATCAATGGAGCCAGCCAGGCACCACAGTTAGTAGCCTGTTTTAACTAGTGTTTGATGGTAGGGACTTTAATTAACTCAGAAGGTGGTTATGGATAGTAATGGAAAGGAAGGGGTGGATATGAAGGGGGGCTATTGAGAAGAAAGATGTGGGGCGCCTGGGTGGCTCAGTCGGTTAAGCGGCCGACTTCGGATCAGGTCATGATCTTGCGGTCCGTGAGTTCGAGCCCATGTCCGGCTCTGTGCTGACAGCTCAAAGCCTGGAGCCTGTTTCAGATTCTGTGTCTCCCTCTCTCTGACCCTCCCCCGTTCATTCTCTGTCTCTCTCTGTCTCAAAAATAAATAAACGTTAAAAAAAATTAAAAAAAAAAAAAGAGAGAAGAAAGAAGTATGTGTATTGGTATGTGGCATTTTCATCCATTTACTGAACAAATATTTATTGACTGAGTACTATGTGCTAGGTACTGTGGTGATTTAGTAGTGATCAAAATATTCATTTCCATCTCATTTTCTCAATTTAACTTACTTGGTAGGCAATGTACACCATCTTTTGAGCTGAGTAACTTTGTATGTGAACCTTGAAGTAGAGGACACAGAAATGAATATGGGCTCACATGAGCATGCCTGGACATTTAATTCACATGATTACAGTTAATTAAAAGCAAAAATGCAATCTTCCTTAGGTGAAATACTCTTAGAAAGTTGTCTAATGTGAGATCATGAAAGACTATTCAAGGGGACTGACTGCTCTACCTAAGGGTTTTTGCTTCCTTTAGTGACCTGGGTCTAGCAACTGCCCTCCAGAATGTTGATGGGGGCACGGTGGCGGGGGGGGGGGGGGGGCGCCTAAGTAGCTCAGAGGGTTGAGTGTCTGACGTTGGTTCAGGTCATGATCTCACAGTTCATGAGTTCCAGCCCCACATCAGGCTGTCTGCTGTCAGCACAGAGCCCACTTTGGATCCTTTGTGACCCTCTCTCTCTGCCCCTCCCCACGATCTCTCTCTCTCATAAATAAATAAATAAATAAATAAACATTAGGGGTGCCTGTGTGGCTTAGTGGGTTAAGCGTCCGACTTTCAGCTCAGGTCATGGCTGGTGGGTTCGAGTCTCACATCTGGCTCTGTGCTGACAGCTCAGAGCCTGGAGCCTGCTTCAGATTCTGTGTCTCCCTCTCTCTCTGTCTGCTCCTTCCTCATTCATGATCTGTCTCTCTCTCAAAAATACATAAATATTTTTTAAAATAATAATAAATAAATAAACATTAAAAATATTTTTAAAAATTTGACAAGGGATGCTTCTGTACTTTCATTTGGGATGTATCCTGTGTGGCCCTATGTTTAGACGCATGTGTCATTACTAAAGTAAGATAATACCATTATTGCTACATTACAGAATTGGTTAAGAGTTCATTGCTCACTGGGATTGCAAGCTGGTGCAACCACTCTGGAAAACAGTATGGAGATTCCTCAAAAAGCTAAAAATAGAACTAGCCTATGACCCAGCAATTGCACTACTAGGCATTTATCCATGGGATACAGGTGTGCTGTTTCGAAGGGACACGTGCACCCCCATGTTTATAGCAGCACTATCGATAATAGCCAAAGTATGGAAAGAGCCCAAATGTCCATTGATGGATGAATGGATAAAGATGTGGTATACATACGTAATGAAGTATTACTAGGCAATCAAAAAGAATGAAATCTTGCCATTTGCAACTACGTGAATGGAACTGGAGGGTATTATGCTAAGTGAAATTTGTCAGTCAGAGAAAGACAAATATCATATGGCTTCACTCATATGAGGACTTTAAGAGACAAAACGGATGAACATAAGGGAAGGGAAGCAATAATAATGTAAAAACAGGGAGGCTCTGTGCTGTCAGCTCAGAGCCTGGAGACTGCTTTGGATTTTGTGTCTCCCCCTCTCTCTGACCCTCCCCCATTCATGCTCTGTCTCTCTCTATCTCAAAAATAAATAAACATTAAAAAAATAATAAAAAAAACAGGGAGGGGGACAAAACATAAGAGACTCATGAATATTGAGAACAAACAGAGGGTTACTGGAGGGGGAGGGGGAGGGGGATGGGCTAAATGGGCAAGGGGTATTAAGGAATCTACTCCTGAAATCATTGTTGCAATATGCTAACTAATTTGGATGTAAATTAAAAAAATTAAACTAAAAAAAAAAAAGAGTTCATGTTCACAAATCTGAATTCCTCACTTGGTATGAGATCACTTTCTTTCAAGGTCCTTACCACACAGAAATAAAATATACAGAAATTATATAGCTGTGAAGTTAAATAGTCTTGGTGGGGGGAGAGTACTGGACATGGCCTTGTAGAAGATAAAAGGAGTTGATTCATCTCAAAGATGGGATTCCACAGGTTGACCCCTAAACAGTATGAGCATTTTTATCTAAGAAAGGGAGGATTTTCTAGTGGAAGAGATTCCATCCCTGGTAGAATTCGCAATATCTAAGGCCTGGATTGTCTCTTCTTACAGAGGAAGCCAAAGAAGTAGCACAGGTATTCCTGAAAGTCAACCAAATCAGGGGAAGCTTCCAGAAGTCTTTGCTTTCACATTCATTTTGGATAAATTATTACAGTAGTAAATCAGGCAATTTTTAGGAACATGTGAGGGCCTCTCAGCATGATGTGCTTATAGAGGGATTCTTTCTAGACTCCTCATGACCAATTTTCTGCCCACTCGTAGCCAGTCTGCCTACCATCCTGAGCAGTGCACAGTGGAAGGAACCTCACCCAGAACTCTTCTTGTCAAGACAGAGTGTAAGCCTCGTTGTGAGCAGGTGAGTGCCGCATGCACTACCTTTCTTAACTTTTCTTCATATCCACTGTGGTAGCCTGCTTCCAGAGGTAGTCATAATGCCTCGCATCCCTTGCCCTTATGCAAAGTGACTTGGCCACTTTTCCTTTTAAGAGGTAAAGCCTATTGCCCCTCCTCTTGAATCCGAGAAAGACTTCTGACTGGTTTTGGCCACAGAATGTGGCAGAAGTGATATGCTTTGAGTTTAGGAGTCTAAGCCTAAAAAGGCCTTGAAGCTCACAGTTTCTGCTTTTACCCTCTTGGAGACCTGGGCATATCATGAAAGTCCATTTATTGAGAGAGAGAGAGAGAGAGAGAGAGAGATCCTAGAGATCGGAAGACTAAAGGGAAAGGGACCCTGGAGGATGAAAATACAATAAGGAAAGAGGTTCCAACACTCATGCCACTCAGCTGAAGGGCCAGAAGTGAATAAAGCCATCTTGGACCCTCCAGCCCAAATCAAAGCTGCCTGAGTGACCTCAGTGCTCACTACATGGAACATAGACAAGTCAACCTATCTGAGGTCTTCCCGGCCAATCCATGGAATTACAGGCAAATATATAATTATTGTTTAAGACACTAAGTTTTGAGGGGCTCTTGGGTGGCTCAGTTGGTTGAGCATCCGACTTCGGCTCAGGTCATGATCTCATGGTTGGTAGGTTTGAGCCCTGCATCAGGCTCTGTGCTGACACCTCAGAGCCTGGAGCCCACTTAGTATTCTGTGTCTCCCTCTCTCTCTGCCCCTCCCCTGCTCTCTCTCTCTCTCTAAAAAATAAGCATTAAAATTTTTTTAAAAATAAGATATTAAAAAATAATTAAACAGTTATAAAAAAACAAGGAAAAGGAAAGTCAGAGTTGGGCCAACTTGAGAGTAATATTAGTGAAGTCTGTCTTGAGGGTCAGGAGACAGATGTTCCATGGTTTACTAAGTTCCAGGGATGGTAACCAGAGTCTCAGGAGTAGCAGTTTGTGGAAGATGAAAATGTGCCAATAGCATCTAGGCCTTTTTCATGGATAATACAGGTTGAATCTCTGAGAAGCAGATGCAGAGGCCGAATTAGGATTCCAAAAGCTTTAATGAGTAATACCTGTAAAAGGAAAAGCCGGGGAGGGTTGGGAGGAGAGCAGGATTGGGGAGGAAGAACTGTCAGACTGTGGGGCAGACCTGACAGTCTCTGCCAGCCCAATGGGGAATGTCAGACTGAAAATGTTCATTGGAGTCCCATGTTCCATGGAAATGGCTAAGCTCCTGTATCATTCACCATCTTGCTCAGTCTTTGGCGGGAGGTTGAAGCGTGTCAATGAGTCAGGCTTCCTGCAGCTAGGTAGCTAGCCAGTTCTTTCCTGGAGGGGACCCTCTGAAGCAGCACATCTCTGGATCAGCCAAAGGGGACTTGGGGTATTTTATATAGGTTCTTAAACGTAACTGCATTTGTCCTTAGGTTGTTGTATGGGTTGTTTATATATTTGAGAGTGGCTATTATGAAAGCTGAATTCAAAAGAATTATACACCCCCTCCCCCTTCTCCATCTTTGCATCATGAGTTATTTCCCTGTCTGGGAACCTGTAGGCCATTGTTTGCAACTATTTACCACCACCATATAAAAATATGTTCATATTTTTCTTTATCCTAGACTGAGCTCCCACAGGGGCAGAAGTGTCTTATTTACTTTTGGACACTTGATCTCTGAAACAAAATAAATCCTCAGAAATTGAATGGAGGAGCAAAGCTGCCTCTTAGGTCTTCTCATAGCAATGCTTTTCATCCATCCAGTTGGAACTGGACTTACTATTGTTTATTTCATATAAAGTGTTTTCTCAAGCTGCATTTATTTACATTCTCAATCCAGCAGGTTAGAGTTAATTCACCTTCCAAAAAGATGATCAAATGAAAAGCAATTGAGAGTGAGAAATGGTGAGGCCTCTGAGGGTGGGGGTTGGAGGCGGCTACAAGAATGAAGAAACTAAAGGCTCTAAGAAGAGACAGAATAAATTAAAGGTGAAAAAAGAAAAGGAAAAAGAAAAGCTGGCAGGTAAGAGAGGTCAATGAAGAAAAAGCAGGAGACGAGAGTAAAAAGAAGAATAAAAAGGAGACAGAAGGGAAAATAAAGGAGAGCGATGAAGGAGGGGTGTGGGCAGTCAGGTGCAGGGCTGACCTGCCTGAGGAAGTATCCATGAGTAGAAGCCTTACTGACAGGTGCTACCATAATGGGAACTGGCATGTGAAGAGAGGGCAAGTCTAGTTTAATTAGTTAAATGGCATTATCTATGTCTGATGGGGGTAGGGGAGGTACATAGAATACGATTGGTGACCGGTAGGCTGAAAGGAGAAAAAGACTTAACAAAGCTTTGCTAGGAATTAAAGAGGCAGAAGCTGTTTCTTCCCCAGTTGACTTCACAAGATTCCAGGACCTTTTAAAGAGGACCATTACTGCCCTGGTGGGGGCAAGAGGAATCAAATGTTGGTTCTTTACCTTGAATCGAGCCAAGAAAAGGTTTACTCACCTCCTCCTTTCTGTCTTCTAGCCAGCCTCACATCGGGAGTCTAAAATGATGTAGCAAGAAACAAGCACCATCCCTGATCACTGGTGGTAGCACTAACACTGCCATTAATTGGCTGAGTGACTTTGGACAAATCATTTTACCAGCCCCATCCCCTTAGCACTAAGCTACAGTGATATTATAATCTTACAAATGCAAAAAAAGTCTGGAGACTGTTCTTTTTCAAAACCCAAGGTCTTAGGGTAAAATCTAAACCCTACCACATTGTGGAGAGATAAGGTAAAGAATGTATATATGTTTCATTTCACACTCCCACCCGCCATGTACTTCCTCTGCTGAGAATCCTGCTTTAAATTATCCCGTCAGTAAAAATTATTAGTGTTGAATCATTTTTTATTTCTGTTTATAACATCAGATCTCAAGGATCATAAAGATTAATTCATCTTGGTTCTGCAGATTAAATGATGTCAGCTAGGCTACCCTGGGGCTCAGGAAGGACCAATAAAGAAACAGCTTCCAACCTCCAAACAAAACAAAACAAAACAAAACAAAACAAAACAAAAACCCCACAAAGCCTGATGGTGGAAAGTTCTAGGCAAAGAAAAGAATCTAGACAATGACTGCACACAACGGACAAATCCTTTACTTTTTGAGAACATAAACTCCATTTCCACAGGGAAATTACATTCACTGGAGGTTGTTTTAGGACAAGACTGAATAAATTAAATATTTCAACACCATATGTTCGGCTTTGGCAGGAGATGTAGGTGGGAAGGGAATCTCAATGTTAGGGAATGCCCGTATCACACCCCAGCTGGCTATTTAGTCATGAAATAAGGAAAAACACACAAATATTTGGTTAAAACACTTTTAATGAAAAGGGAAAGACACTAATATCTCCCTTGTCTGCTCTTCACATTTTACTATGTTAGGAAGCTCTGGAGCCTATACCTTTGGAGGAGAAACCATCATTCAAGTCAATCAGTAGCAGAACCCTCACTCTCTCCCCCTCAGGACTCCTGTTCCAAATGATCCTATGTTAAGAGTAAATACTACATCTCATTACAAGACGGAGAGGCAGGGAGAAAACCACCTAGAGCTCATCTCCCAAGGTCTGGGACTCTAAGAACCAGACGGTGGCAAAGACATAAGCCCTGGTCCATAGACAGGCAAAATGGGGAGGAAACAGGCCTTGAGAAAGGAAGACAAGGAAAATACAAGGGGCCAGGGTACAAAGTAGGGAGTCATCTAAAACTAGAAGCACACTAGTGCTAGGAAATCCCCTATGACCTGAGGTGCATTGCTGCACACTAAGTCACTAACAGTCCAAAAGAACATTCGTGAGACCCATCCAATCGAGAATTCGAGGTCCCCTCCCTCACATCATGCCCCTTTCTTAACCTCACGTGTTCCCAGCAAGCCCTATGCTTTAGCAACGCTCTTCAACTCTCCATCATTCCTCCTTCAATGACCCTCACCAATAATGCTTGTTAAAGACATGAACTTCACATTTCCCAAAAGATCCCACGAGAGACCTGCTGCTAAGACATCTGCTCGTTTCCTAACTTTGACAGGCCATGATGAAGGAACAGGAGAAGCTGGAGGTGTCTTGGCAAACTGACCAGCCAACACCTTTGCCTGAATGGGAGTTTACTGGGAAGAATGTCCTATATGCTCTTCGTTTCTCCCTACCCCTTAGGGCTGAGCCGCCAGATACAGATATTGTTGTATCTTCATTGCTGGCACCTTCCAGAGCAGGGAAAAGAAGAAATGTACAGTTTGCTACTTTCCTTCTCTGACGGGCTTCTCAGGCACTGCCTTGGATGCAGGAGACCGAAATAGGAAGAGGGGGGCTCTCTTCTCCTTGGCCTCTCTGGATCCCATTGCTGGAGGCACGTTCCCAGCCATAGTTCCTGGGCCAAACAGCACTGGTGGTGCCAGACCTAAACTGGTAGTGGAGGTGGAGCCGGAACTCCGGGGCTGGGTGGGCAGGTCCCTTGACAGGAAAGCTGTGTACTGGTTCCAGAAAGACAGGGGACCTACCCTCACCAGTTGGGCAGGAACATCCTGGGACAGGAAGTCCTGCAGGTTGACCTGGTCACCAGAGAGGAGTGGCACTGGGCCCTCCAGGGACAGCTGCCGGCCCCTTCGGGCTGGGCTGCAGTTCCAAATGTGGGTGCTCAGGTGTACCTGCCAAAGGGAAAGGGAGAGGAAGAAAGGAGAGGGGGGAGAGGGGTCACCCCAGGGAAGCTGGAGGGGGATCCCCTTGGGAATGTGAAAGCTGCAGAGAAACTATTTTCCTCAGGTACAGTGAGTGAAGAGGGAAGAAAAAATTCATCAGGGGGCCATCCCCCTGGCAAGCACAGCCATTTCCAGGCTCAGGGACTAGAGAGAAGCCACGGGGGATGTACCACAGAAGGACTCAGAGAAAAAAGACAAATAAGGGCTCGTAAATCCTGTGGAGGTGCTTCTACCGAGCTCTCGGTTTCTGCTCCCTGGGTCATGAGCAGGAAAACAGGCTCATGGGATGGTGGGGTCATCTTTTCGGGGAAAGGGGGAGAGCCCCGGGGATGTGATGGATGGTGAACAGCCTGGGACCAAGGAAAGAGCAGCAATATTCTGAGGGCCGTGGGGAGCAAAGGGTTGTACCTGGTGGTGAGCCAGCAGCATATGCTTCTTGAGGACAGCCCGCTCGAGAAAGCTCTGCCTGCAGAACACACAAGTGAAGAGCGGCCCCTCCTTGGGGTGGGTCTTCTGATGCTCCTCCAGGGCTGCCTGGGCGGGAAAGGTCTGCCCACACACCTCACAGGCCTTTCTGCTGCTGCTCTCTCCCGGCTCCTTTCTCATCGCCTCCTGCGTGCTCAGCTCCTCCGCCGAGGTGCCGCTGCCGCCTTCCCCTTCCCGGGTGTGCGCTGACGGTGGGCTCGAGCTCCTCTCTGGTTTGCCCCCCTCTTCCATGCCTCCTGCGGCATCGCTGCCTCCCTGCTCCATGGGCCGTGTTTGGTCCAGGCTGTCGGGTGGTGGTGGCGGGGGCGGCAGGGAAGGCTGCTGAATCACCTTCTCACTGCTATCCATCTCCTTCCCAGACGTGGCCGCCGCCGCCGCTGTCCCCACTTCCTCCTCTGCCCCAGACGCCTCTTCCGAATCGCCTCGCACTGATATCGCCTTCTCACCTCCGCTCTCTGAGCCCCTCCCTGCCAGGGAATCTTCATCAGTCACGTCTTCTTCCTCTTCCTCGTCTTCTTCCTCCTCTTCAGACAGCTCCTCTTCTGGGGATGGCTGCTGGGACGGCTGCTGGGGGAAGGTCCCCACCCCGGAGACTGTGGACTGCTCGGAGCCATTCTCCGGGGCAGCTCCCCCGCCTTCCGAGAGCGTGGTGCCACCGTTGGGGATCTGGCCCCCCAGGTGCATCCGAACATGCTGCTGCAGAGTCACGGCGTTAGTGAACTTCTTCTGGCAGATGGGGCAGGAGTTCTGGGCCCGGGCTGCCGGACTGGCCTTGTGGCCCACGAAATGTGCACGCAGATTGCCCCGCGTGGAGAAAGCTCTGCCACACACTTTGCATTTGAAGGGCCGCTCACCTCCGTGTTGGCCGTAATGCAGGCGCAGGGCCCGAGGACAGCTCAGCACCCGGAGGCAGATGACACACTGGTTAGGCCCAGATGACGCAGCAGTTGAGGTCGCGGGCGCGGAGGTGGTGGGGGCGCCCGAGGCAGTAGAGGCCACTGCCACGGCTCCCTGCCGATCAATCTTTTCTACCAGTTGCTGCAGCTTTGAGGTCTCAGAGGGGGAGGCCCCCAAGGGCTCTAGCACATAGGGGAAGGGGAAGCTACCTGTGGACTTAAAGTGGTTGGTGAGCAGCGCCCAGCTGGGCAGCGAAGTCACCAGCTTACTCAGCTGCATTCGGGTCGCCGTGCCGCTTTCTGCCACCCCGGCGATCGCTGAGCCCTCGCTCCCCGGAGGGGTATTTTCATCGGCTTTACTCTTTGGCTCTACTGCCTTCATGAGCACAAACTTATTGAAAGCAGGGAGCGCGGGAGCCGTGGCTGTGCCCGCACCGGTGGAGAGCAGCGTCAGGCTCTCGGTGGCACTAAGTGCTGTAGAGGAGGCCACCAGCGGCTTGCGTTCCACGCCCCCGCCTGGCACGGCCACCTCTTCCTCCGCCTTCTCCGGCGGCACGGACATACCATAGGGCAGGCCGCTGCTGGTAATGACATAGTCTAGGTGCTCCGGCACCGGGTGAGGGTTCATCTGCACGTGCGGGTACTTCTCGCGATGCCGGTGAAAATGCACTTTGAGGTTGCCGCGGGTGGTGAAGCGGTTGCCACAGACATTACACTTATAGGGCCTCTCACCCGTGTGGGAGCGCAGGTGGATCTGCAGGGCACTGTCACTGCCAAATACTTTGGCACAGAAGCGGCACTTGTGCCGTCCGCCAGGCTTCTCCAAGGGACCCATCACTTCCCCGTAGCCCAGCTCACCACTTCCATTCTTTGGCTTCAGGAGCCCTGGGGAGGCAGCAGCCTCGAGGCCTCGAGCTGCCCCAAGACACTGTGCCGCCAAGAGTCCCGTGGTGCCTGGGAACGCCAGGTGAGGCGAGGCAATCAGCTGATCTGTGCTGCCTGGCAGGGCTGGGGAGGGGGCGGGGGCGGGTTTGTGGCTGCGCCCAACCCCTCCGGCAGAAAAAGGGTGCTGTGACCCCAGTGGATGGTAAAGATGGAAGAAAGCCTGCTTGGGCGTTTCTGCCCCGGAGGAGGAGGAGGAGGAGGAGGAAGAGGAGGAGGAAGGTGCCAGGGTCTTGGTGGTCTGGACAGGCTTGATGGGGCTGAAGAGGGGAAGCAGGGGCTTGGTGGAGGAGGCAGTCCCTGCCCCAGGTAACTCGGAGGGACTGGCAGGGGTGCCCACTGTCTGGCCTAAGGAGCCAAGCAGCAGCACCTGGCGGCAGATTTGCTCAGTCATCTGCATCTGATGGATCTGCCGCTGCTGCAGCACCCGCAGCTCTTCCAAGATCAGAGGGATGTTCAAGTGGCCGCTGCCTGCACCTGGGGGCGGAGGTGGAGGAGGAGGAGGGGGGGGTGCGGGGGTGGACTCTGGAGGTAATGGGGTCGCTCCCAGCTTGGGACTAGCCAAGATCAGGCCCCCGCCTCCCCCCGCTGCCGTACCTGTGGCAGCGACCAGGAAGTGCCCGGCAGGCTCCTCTACTCTCCGCTCAGGGCCCCAGGTGGGATCTGTGGGCACAGAGGACCCAGAATCCGGAGGGTTGTTGTGCTCTGCCTCCATGACCTGGGGGCTAGTTTGGCCCTCAGCCCGGGGTTCAGAAGAGGTCGAAGAGTTGTTGGGGTTCTCCTGGCCCCCAATTATCACCATTACAGGGGGGTCAGTAGAACACGCATTCTGGTGGGCGAGGAATTCAGTTGGGTCAGTGAATTGTGCGCAGCACTTGGCACAGACTTGGGGGTGGTCCTCCTCGCTAGCATCACCTAGGGAGAAGACAAGGAGAGAGCGTGGGTGGTGCGGCTGGGATGGGCAGGCGAAGGCTCTAATTAACAACGAGCCCAGTAACCGCTTGGTGGGGGGTGGGGAGATGAGCTCACCATCAGGCCAAGCCGAAGGCTAGAGCTCGGTGGTGACCCGTCCGGACACGAAACACCCCAGCATGGGGGCAGGGGAGCAGGCAAGCTCAAGCTCCTGCCTCCGCCTGCCGGTTCCCCACCCCCCAACCCCGGGCCACCCGCGGGCGCAAGGAATGGGTGTGAGCAGGGGGCCCTACGCAGAGAATCGTGCATTTTATCCCGTCCGCTGAGAAGTCCCTCACCCCGCGCGCGTGCCCTCCGCCCCCACCCCTGCCCAGGCAGGGCCCTACCGCACCTCCAAGCTCCGCCGGCTCCCCGCAGGGCCCCCCGAGACGAGAGCTCCTCCCGGTTTCGTGCGCCATGGTTGTAGGGACGGGGCGGGGGGGTGGAGGGCAGGGTAGAATGGGAGACAATGGGTATCGGGATGGGGGGGAGGCGGCGGTGGCCGCCGGGGTGCGGCAGCCTCTGCACCCAGCGGCCCAGACTGCGGAGATGGAGATCCGCGGCGGCGGCGGCGGCGGGGGCAGGGAGCCGCGGAGGAGGGGGAGGGGAGCGAGGAGGCGCGGAGGAGGGGAGGAGCTGGAGCGAGAAAGCTAGGAGAGGGGAGATGGGGGAGGAGCTGCTGGGGAGCTGGGCAGGAGCGGGGAGTGGGAGGTGGGTGTGTGGGGCGGGAGCCCAGAGCCTAGCAGGTTTCCGGAGGCTCAGTGACAGGTGCTTGTGGGGCGTGGTGGGGTCCACCTTCCCTCGCCCTCTGCCAGCTCCCCCCCTTCTCCAGATGGCTTTGCCTAGACCTGCCCCCACCCCCCTCGGGCTCAAGGGGGCACAGTGGGAAACACAGCTCTGCTCAATAGAGCAAAGCGATAGGCTTCTCTTATTTTTCTTTGGATAAAGGATCCGCTGAGCCTGGAAAACGTGGACTCCAGAGAGGGTGGTCTGATCTCAGAGGTTCTGAGGGCCAGAGTGGGAGGGGGAGCCCAGGACATCCACGCCTTATCAAAACCCGCACCCCTAAATACCCCAAGTTTTGTCCAGTCTTCCTCATCTTTATTCCCACCCTACCCCCATCCCCCTCCACAAAAGAAGTTTCTCAGGGTGGGAGGCTGCAAGGCATAATTTCCAAGGAAGTCATTTCAGGACCCTCCTCTCTGCGGAACATTGAGCCCCTTCACCCCCTCCCCTCCCCTCCCCCCCAGAATAGCCCAATGCAAGTTACTCCACAGATCACCGGGCTCACACCTGATTTATAGACTTCGTGCTTATTCCCGGAGCACCTCCTCTTTAATAGCTCTTCCCTGCCTGTCTTCTTCCTCCATTGCCCTTCTCGTGCAGCACAGGGCACACTGCCACTGTGAAGGACGGTTGCGTCCGGGGAGACGCTGGCCTGCAGGGGCCTACAGAGGCCCACCTAGCTCTAACCTGGGGGGAGGGGAATGCCTGAAACAATGGAGAAAATGCAGTGGGAGCTACGAGGCAGCCTCTCTGGGCGGAAATCCCTTTCAGCCCCAAGCTGGTTTGAATGCCTAGAAAGGACATAACACTAGCTCACCGCCCAGAGGCCACCTCGTAGTCAGACGGGATGAGTAGGGGTATGAGGTCTCTTAGACCAGATACTCTGCGTTCTCTTTCTACCTTGAAATGCGTCTTAATAGGGTTTCCACCTCGGGAAAGAGTTTAATCTTACTTACAGGAAGTGACCCCCCAAGTCCTTAGTAAACCCACGACGTTCTAATCCCAGCTCTATCGTTGCCCGGCTGGTAAATTGAGGCACAGTGGTTAATCATGCCACCATTTTCATTTTGTAAAGTGGTAAGATTGTAGCTGTGCTGTCTTTCTCAGAGAAATATTGTGGTGACAAAAACTTGGAAAACTCTTGACAAATCATGTTAATATGAACACACGGGACTTTAAATTTGGGGGGGGGGAGTCCCAAATATTATGGGTTAGAGAATTTACATTGTCAGTGGCAAAACAATGAAAATAACCTAAAATGCACATTTGCTAAAATTAGATCAGTTTTTCATGTTACTTACTATCTTATTAATTTCTTTTTTTTAATTTTTAAAAATATTTGTTTTTGAGAGAGAGAGAGTGTGTGTGAGTGGGGTGAGGGGCAGAGAGAGAGGGAGACACAGGATCCAAAGCAGGCTCCAGGCTCTGAGCCCGACGAGGGGCTTGAACTCAACAACCATGAGATCGTGACCTGGGCCGAAGTCCGACGCTTAACCGAGTGAGCCACCCAGATGCCCCATATCATCTTATTAATTTCTGAGGTAAGACGTTGGTTAATATTGGCATATGCCAATGGCAAGGAATCTTTTCTGGAGGAGTCTTTTTGGGACCTAATGTTGGCACCATCCACTTCACTGTTCAACATTAATTTTGCTGTCTTTTTAAATCAAAAACATTTTACCGAATTATGTTTTGAAACTTTACATAATCATGAATATCTAAATATTACGAATGACAGCTCTGAAAAAGATGGGCTCTGTGCTTTCAGGACTGACCCTTACAACGAGGGAGAGGGGGGATCTATTTCAGTTATGGAAAGTCACAGGTTCATGCAGTGTTGTTTATTTTTACAGAGCAGGAAATTGAAGCTTGGAGAGGATAAGTGACTTTCCCAAGTTCACACAGTAATTCAGTGAAGCAAGCATTCAGAATTTTGACTCCTGTCCAGTGCTTTCTCAAGCACACCAACATTGTGTGGCTTCTCTAACGCCAGAGAAAGGGCCCTGTGTAGCTCCTACCTGCCATTTGCTCTCTGGCCTCAGTAAGGGAGAGGGAATCAGGTGGAAGCTTTCTACCCAGCATTTGTTAATTAGCATTGAACATTTGATATCAAGTTGCTGTTTTGTCAAGTCTTCCGACAAGAAAAGAAATCCTTTTCTTTTCATCTTCTCCTGGGAAACACTGTCCCCTTTCTTGCTCTTTAATGAAACTTGCTTTCTGATGGGTAATTTGACCTGCACTCTTCTTTAAGGTAAATTTAGTCCCTGCTGAAAGGTGACGGATCAACAGCCACCTGTAAGAGGAACCCTCTATTTCTCAGCACTTTGCACTCACTGCCTATCCTGAAAAGGGGGGCAGGATTCTTAGGCAGACACGAATGAAGTCATAAACACAGGAATAAACTAAGCTGGTAATGGTGTCCCTAGATAGCAGATAAGGGTAGGTAAGCTATCCTGGGTCACAGGCAAAGTCTGGGATGGATGTAGGGACTAAGACCTGGACACGCTTGTTTAAATTTATAAAGAGCCAGAATAACAATGAAAAGGGAAACCAGGTAGCTCTCTAAACTGCGGCTCTGGGCTTGAGAGAGAATGGCTAGGGAGAACAAAGAAAATTAGGTGCGGAGTACACAGCAGAATGGTAGAGTTGAAAAAGCGGTTCTCAAACTTTGCTGCCCATTAAAAATACTGGGAGAGCTTTGAAACATCCAATATCCAGGCCACACCCAGATCAATTAGTTCAGAATCCCTGAGGGTGGCATCCAGGTATCAGTGTGTTTATAAAATTCCTCAGGCGATTCCAGTGTACAGGAAGGATGAGAGCCATGGTACCTTTCAGAGGACTGCTCTTCCCAGGGAACCTTCTACCCTGCGGCTCACAAATCTTACCTGGCCCAAATTAGGACAGAGGCAAAACCAGCTGCCCAGGGCCAAATCTTCCTGTCTGGCTCCCTCTCTGCTCTGCCGGCAGAGAGAGGTCAGCTCTCTCGTATCCAGCTTCCATGAACAGATTTTGATAACGATTTACACCTGACTGTGAATTTAAGTGACTGCATTGCCTTTCCCAGGGTATGTGCATCTTGAGCTATATTTCTTTTTTTTTAATTTTTTTAAATGTTTATTTATTTTTGAGACAGAGAGAGACAGAGCATGAATGGGGGAGGGGCAGAGAGAGAGGGAGACACAGAATGGGAAGCAGGCTCCAGGGTCTGAACCATCAGCCCAGAGCCTGACGCGGGGCTCGAACTCACAAACCGTGAGATCGTGACCTGAGCTGAAGTCGGACACTCAACCGACTGAGCCACCCAGGTGCCCCTTGAGCTATATTTCTAATTTTAAGATAAAGGCTTTGTTCTACACACAGTTCAAGCATCGTCCAGCCACTGAAGAAACAAAGTATACTATGTAAGCACCTGCCTAAACTTACCGTTAGCATTGGGCCAATGCTAACATGAATGGATTCTGTAACTGCTGCACTGTTGCTATAGACTGCTTCTAAGGGAGAATGTCCTATCTTCTCTTTGTCACTTCTCTCTCCTAAATACACACACACACTCTTCTGCCAGGCCACCCACACCTAGTAATGCATCTGTGACCTGTGCAATGTCGTAGGCAAACAGGCATGATAATTTGTACATGGGATGTTAAGTGAGAAAAATATGTTTGTTTCCTAAACAGGAATATCTTAGATCAAACACCGAAAAGGTTTTTTAAGAGACATTTTTCTGACATCAAAGGACTCAGCATTTAGCAAAGAATTCATACTCTTTTGCTCCTGGTAAGGACTTCAGAGATCTGATCTTCCCCGCCCCCCCCCCCACCCCTGAGCACAGTGATTGAGAGTGCCAGCTTTGGGGTGCCTGGGTGGTTTAGGTGGTTAAGCGTCTGACTCTGGATCTCAGCGCCAGGTCTCGATCTCACAGTTTGTGAGCCCTGCATTGGGCTCTGTGCTGACAGCACGGACCCCGCTTGGGACTCTCTCAATTTCTCTCTCAAAATAAATAAATGAACTTAAAAAAAAAACAAACAACAGTGCCAGCTCTGAATCAAACAGGACTGAGCTATCGTCCCAGCACTTTCAAGATCTTTGTGATCTTGGGAAAGTTTCTCTATTTCTCTAAGGTTTGGATTTCTCTTTAAAATGAGGGACATAGGGGCACCTGGGTGGCTCAGTCTGTTAAGTGTCAGACTCTGGATCTCAGCTCAGGTCTTGATCTCAAGATGATCGTGAGTTCAGGCCCCATGTTGGGCTCTGTGCTGGGCAGGAAGCCTACTTAAAAAATAAATAAAACAAAAGATAAAAATAAAATGGGGATAGTGTGCTTGGGTGGCTCAGTCGGTTAAGCGTCTGACTCTTGATTTTGGCTCAGGTCATGATCTCACAGTTTGTGGGTTCGAGCCCCACGTTTGGCTCTGCACCAACACTGAGGAGCCTGCTCTCTCTGCACCTCCTCCCCTACTCACTCACTCACTCTCTAAAGATAAATAAACGTTAAAAAATAATAAAATAAAATGGGGGTATAACTTCAAAAGGGACTGAAATTCTTATAGATGCTACAACAAGGATGAGCCTTGAAAACATGGTGACACAAGCAAGACACAAAAGGACAAATATTGTGTAATTCCTTTATATGAGGTACCTAGAATTGGTAAACTTACAGGACAGAAAATAGGATGGTGATTGCTAGGGGCTGCAGAGCGAAGGGAATGGGGAATTATTGTTTAATGGGTATAGGATTTCAGTTTTATTCATTTTATTTTATTTTATTTATTTTTTATTTTTTTTTTCATAATGTTTTTATTTATTTTTGAGACAGAGAGAGACAGAGCATGAGCAGGGAAGGGGCAGAAAGAGAGGGAGACACAGAATCGGAAGCAGGTTCCAGGCTCTGAGCCGTCAGCACAGAGCCCGATATGGGGCTCGAACTCACAGACTGTGAGATCATGACCTGAGCCGAAGTCGGACACTCAACCGACTGAGCCACCCAGGCGCCCCAAGGATTTCAATTTTATTTTTTATTTATTTATTTATTTTTCAACGTTTATTTATTTTTGGGACAGAGAGAGACAGAGCATGAACGGGGGAGGGGCAGAGAGAGAGGGAGACACAGAATCGGAAACAGGCTCCAGGCTCTGAGCCATCAGCCCAGAGCCTGACTCGGGGCTCGAACTCCCGGACCGCGAGATCGTGACCTGGCTGAAGTCAGACGCCCAACCGACTGCGCCACCCAGGCGCCCCAGGATTTCAATTTTAAAAGATGAAAGAGTTTTGGAGATGGATGGTGGTAATGGTTGCACAACATTGTGAATATACTTAATCACTGAGTCATATGCTTAAAAGTGGTTAAAATGGTAAATTTTGTTATGTATATTTTACCACACATTCAAAAAAAAAAAAAATGAATGGAGATGCACCTGGTTGGCTCTGTCAGTTGGGGGTCCAACTCTTGGTGTTACCTCAGGTCATGATCTTATGGTTCATGGGTTTGAGCTCTGGGTTGGGCTCTGTGTTGGCGGTATGGAACCCTCTTGGGATTCTCTCTCCTTCTCTCTCTGCCCCTCCCCTGCACGCGATGTCTTTCAAATAAATGGATAAATGAACTTAAAACAAATTGAATGGAGATAATAATAGAGTTGGGAGGAATCAAGGGGAAATATGTGCAGGGCTAGCATAGTACCTGCCAAATAGTAAATGTTCCCGAAATATTGGCAAGAAGTTCTATTATTTAAATTTTTTTAACGTTTATTTATTTTTGAGAGCAAGAGAGACAGTGCACAAGCAGGGGAGGGGCAGAGAAAGAGGGAGACACAGAATCTGAAGCAGGTTCCAGGCTCTGAACTGTCAGTACTGAACCTGACACAGGCTCAAACCCATGAACTGTGAGATCATGATCTGAGCCAAAGTCAGATGCTCAACTGACTGAGTCACCCACGTGCACCCCTAGAAGTGCTATTATTTAAAGACCAATAACTGAAGCCCCGGGGGAAGAATGGATTCATCCAAGGTCATGTAGCTTCAAGGTCAAAGCTGGATTAAAACCCAGGTTTCCGGGGTGCCTGGGTGGCTCAGTCGGTTGGGTGTCTGACTTCGGGCCAGGTCATGATCTCACAGTTCATGAGTTTGAGCCCCGTGTCAGGCTCCGTGCTGACAGCTAAGAGCCTGGAACCTGCTTCGGATTCTGTGTCTCCCTCTCTCTCTGCCCCTCCCCAGCTGATGCTCGCACTCTGTCTCTGTCAAAAATAAATAAACTTAAACTTTTTTTTAATTAAAAAAACAACAACCCAGGTTTCCTGCTTCCTGATCCAGTGCTCCATATTGCACCTGGCCCGAGTTACTTTCTATCTACTCAGAAATATTTTCTTTTTGACCCAGGGGTACCTAGGGCTGAAAGGCTTAGGCTCAATACCCTGAGGGATTATGCTCTCTACATCCACATATAGAGAGATCAGAACCCTCAGAACTCTCCTTTTGCCTTCCTTCTCCTTTTGCTGCTGTTGCTGTCTGCCAGCTTCCATTTCTCCCTCTAGATCTGTTTGGCTGTTGTCCTGGTTTCTCCTTCTCACTAAATATCTGGGTTTCTGATCGTTTCCTTCATTTCCCAGATGTACTAGTTTACGTTTTCCCTATTCACATCTCATATGTTCCTCATCCAGATTTCTAGACTCTGTAGGGGAGAGAGATTTTTTTTTTCTCTCTCCAGAGTTTTTAAGTAAAAAGACTATTTCCTTCTCATCACTTATGTGCAGTAACTATTCTGTTAGGTTTTGGTGTTCTGGTCTGGGAAGCTGAACAAAACCAGGGCTAGAAAACAGGTTTTTCAGACCATTTCTTGGTGACGTCTCAGGTCACTGCAGAGATGAGGCTTTGGACACGTGCGACAAAGGCTGAGCATTTGCTTGTCACGTATGGTAAACGTTGCCCAAAAGAAGGCAAAGCCTCCTGAAAACTTCGGTTGCACCCTAGCCTGCTAAATAAATGTCTGCTGATGCTCATGAGGAAGCCCGTAGTTTCACAGGTACACCAGAGGACAGAGAGTCCTCCCTACCCTAATTTGGGGGCATGCAGAACAAAAAAATGTTTCTGGGGTAGAAGGAAAAGTCAGCCGCCTGAAGATCACACAAGCAAATAGAAACCGTATCGATGGAAAAGGAGGGAATGGGAAAGTTATCTGTCTTACACGAGCAGGAAGGAATTTTAGGTTTGCTCTGGTACAGCCACCTCATCTTCCAGATGTGACTCGGTGACACTCCAGCGCGTGGAAGTAGCCCCGGAGAATTCTGATCAGAAAGCTCTTTGCTTTCTTTAGGCAGACCTTCAGAGATTACTACTGCTTTCTTACTCCTTACCTTTGTGTTTCTGACGTTTCTGGCTCAAAGGCAAAATTCAGCCGGAATTTGCTGCTGCCATCGGATGTGAGCCTGCACTGTTTCTGCGGGGATGACTCTGTAGCAGCAACCCCATGCCCCAGAGTGTTCACAGCCCCAAGTGGGAGCCATAGCACTCAGGGGTTTAAGAATCCACTCAGGGCAGTGGTGAAAGATTTCTTTTGACGCCTGCACAAGCTCTTCGTCAACAGTGGTACTACGGGGAGTGGGTGAGCAGACTTGGGAAGTGTGGGGAGAGGAGAAGTTGTCTCTTGGAGGGGGCAGGGGTTCGGCATTGTTCCACAATCCAGCCAGCAGGGGAGCAGGACTGAGAGGCAACTCCGAGGCTCTACGGGAAGTCTCCTGTAGAGCCGGAGGAGGAAACATCCGGCCTGCAGCAGCATTAAGGAAGGCTAATGTGTCCCAGGAGGGAAGGATGCCACCATCATGAACCTCTAAATATGGGCACAGTGGGATCCCAGCAAAGCAGTGACTTGAGGAGAATGTGTTCTACCCAAAACACAGTATGTCTGTTAAAGTTGTTCCATAGCACAGGGGAGCACTGATTTCATCTCAGGTCATTTTTTTACAACAGGTGGAAAGGTAAATTTAACCCATGACTCAGTTTTAGTCACTACAAATACATTATCCTAGAGCTTTTCATGCACACATCTCATAGAGAAGGACTGAAGTTCACCAAGAGATGCCTGAGGTTTGGTCAGGTTTCAGCCCTCGCAGGAAGTGCCACTGTCCTCACATATGATAACAATACTTACATGCATTAAGTACTTAGTTATGCTAGGGACTACGATACCACATAAATTGAGCACTTATTTATGCTATTTATCTTCCCAAGTGCTTTACACCTATTAACTCATTCCAATCCTCATGATAACCTAATGAGGTAGCTAGTATTTTACAGATGAGGAAACAGGCACAGAGAGGCAAAGTAAACGAACCCAAGTTGCACAGCTAACCAGAATTTGAATCCTGAAAGTGTGGCTTCAGAACCCTTGTGTTTTTTTTTGTTTTGTTTTGTTTTTTGGGTTTTTTTTTTGCTAGAACCCTTGTTCTTAGTACCACACTGCACTGCCCAATGAGTCAACTGTTTGCTAAATAGTTTATCCCTGAGGGGCAGAACTTCCAGACTTTCACAGTGTGAACATACATAGCCATATACTGATACAGTATATCCAAAACTTGCCTGAGCCTAAGAATTACCTGGACACTTGCAAAGATATAGATTCCCAGACTCTACCCTGGATCCACGTTCAAGCAAATTTGAAAAATTCTAATTTAGTAGAGTGAGCCCACTAGCCCAGAGCATCAGGAAACCTGTTTTGGTCCTGACAAAGTGCTCTAAGTGTTTCTGAGACTTTGGGCAATGTCACTTCTCAATACCCCAAGTTACTCTACTATCTGCCTCTGACTGGACTATTATAGGAATACATAAAATTCTCCCCCCCCCAAAGAAAATCTATTACTTTATTATTTTAAGTTTATTTAATTCCTTTAGTAATCTTTACACTCAATGCGGGGCTGGAACTGACGACCCCAAGATCAAGAGTTGCATGCTCTACCTACTGAGCCAGCCAGACGCCCCAGAAAATCTGTTACTTTAAAAACAGATGCAAGTACGTTAATTCATACTTTTGTTTTGTTTTGTTTCAGCGTGGCCTCCCTTGAAGCACAAACCTGAGTCCCTCATCCAGACCTCTCCTCCAGCCTCTACCCTAGGTGACACGGATCCGCACCCCAAGCCAGGCTACATCTGACCGACATTAGCTCTCTCCCTCTGGGAGCTCTGATCTGTTCTCAGCTCAGCCCAACAATGAGAAACTTTTTTCTCTTCTCCCTCAGGGGAACCTTCACGTTTATCCAATTCATTCTCTTGCAACCCAACTCTCCAGAAAGAAAAGGGGGGAAAATCCCACCCCTAAGAGACTGGCCTCCAGGTCTGAGGAGGTTACTTAGCAACGACACAAAGACCAGTGAGCAAAGGGGGACCTGAGGAGAAAACTCTTGGGTGGGGAGACAGAGCCAGTTTGAAAACTCCATTTCATCCTGAGAAAAACAACGAAAACACAAACAGAATCCAATCTGAGAAAAGCCAAGCAGCGGGGCTTCTTCCCCAGCACAGGTCAATGCCTGGCTACTCTCTGCATCCAACTTCTTCAAACCCCCAATGACCAAGTCCTCCCCTGGCTTCACCCGTGGCCCGGGTGCCCTCCCTTGCCCTGGCCTGACCCACACGGGCTGGGACTCAGGGCTCCCGCACCCCTCCCCAGGCACCCACCGTTCTCAGACGCGCTGGGACCTTCGCAGTCCGAGATTAACTGTTGGGGTTTCCGCTGCTTTCGCCGAGACATTCCCGGGTGGAGGTGGGATAGGGAGGGGCAAAGCTCACTTAGTCCTAACCGGGGTGACCTGGTCTGGTCTCCCCTTGGGTCTGAAGCCAACTGATGCCTCTCCCCCAGTGCTAATCACTGGGAAGCAGAGATGGGCTCCCTTCCCAGAGACAGACAGACTGGCCCGCGCTCCCTCTGATTCTCTGTCCCTGACTCTCTCTCTCTCTCTCTCTCTCTTTCTCTCTCAATCTCTGCAAGTCTTTAAAGGGGAGACGCCCCCTTTTTTTTCTTCAGCTTCTTCCCTACGCTTCTGCAGCTCCCATTGTAAAAGCAAAAATCCTAATCTTTCCGCACACTCTTTTCTTTTGTACTGCAGAGGGAAGGATTTAACCCTCTCCTCACTGCCAGGGCTCAGGCCTCTCCCCGTGCTGTCTGTTCAGAAAATGTCCCTGCTTGTTTTTCTAACTCTTCATCCCAGGTCTCCACAGTGCTTTTTGGTTCTCTCATGATTCGATGCCACCTTGTTTGATGACGCGACTGCTTCTGGGGTGTAAAGCTGAAATAAGAACTTTCTGGTATATCCTGATTATGAGGCCAAGAAGTCAGCTACCACCAGTTGAAACTGGGGAGATGAAAGGCTGGCGAAAAGACTGAGTGTAGATGGACAGTCGTTATAATAAAACTAAATATAAAGAGGGCTCTTTATAATTTAAAGGATATTTTCATATACGTGACATATTTTGAATATTACAGCTCTGACCACTCCTACTTATAGATGATTCTCTTTATTTTCATTTTTTAGTGTTTATTTATTTATTTTGAGAGAGAGAGAGAGAGACATTCCCAAGCTGCCAGTGCAGAGCCCTATGTGGAGCTCTATCCCACAAAACTGTGAGATCATGACCTGAGCCAAAATCAAGAGTCAGATGCTCAACCGACTGAGCCAACCGGGCATTCCAGAGATGACTTTCTTCGCAGATAAGCAAGAGGCTCAGCGAGGTTAAGTAATCTATCCAAGGTTGCACAGCCATCATGTAACAGAGGCAGGCCTGGAAGCCAGGTACATCTGATGGCAGGCTAGCATTTTTTTTCTCTATATTGTTAAAGGTACAATAAAGGTACCAGGCTCCTAGAATGAAAAAAAAAAAAAAGTGATTGGTCTTAAGGAATCTCATTTAAAATAATGGGGCTCCTGGGTGGCTCAGTCAGTTGAGTGTCCTACTTCGGCTCGGGTCATGATCTCACAGTCCGTGAGTTTGAGCCCTGTGGCGGGCTCTGTGCTGACAATTCAGAGCCTGGAACCTGCTTCAGATTCTGTGTCTCCCTCTCTATGCCCCTCCCCTGCTTGTACTCACTCTCTCTCTCTCTCTCTCTCTCTCAAAAATAAAATAAAAACATTAAAAAATAAAATAACAGAGCTAGTGACTTTTTTTGTTTCTCCCACATCACAGCTCTTGGTACTGAAGGGATACTACATCTGAAAGGATGATACAGATGAGTTCTATCTACTCCAGAGTAGAATCTACAAGGAGGCACTTCCAGCTCAGTATGAAGGAACTTTCTAATAGTGTAATGGACTTTCCAGTAAATGGGTAAGCTCTCTGTAGTAATTTCTCACAGAGGCTGAAAACTGACAAGGATTCTGCAGAAAGAATTTCCTTGTGGATATCATATTTGACCTTGAAAAATGTCTCTGTCTCTAGAGGGAAACTTACCATAAGACACTCTTAAAGACAGAGAACAAACTGAGGGTTGATGGAGGAAGGGTGATGGGTTAGATGGATGTTGGGTACTTGTGATGAACACTGGCTGTTGTGTGGAGGTGATGAATCCCTGAATTCTACTGCTGAAACCAATATTGCACTGTATGTTAACTAACTAGAATTTAAATTAAAAAAAAATTCTACAGGAGCGCCTGGTGGCTCAGTTGGTTAAGTGTTCAACTTTGGCTCAAGTCATGATCTCACGGTTTGTGGGTTCCAGCCCCACGTCGGGCTCCGTGCTGACAGCTCAGAGCCTGGAGCCTGATTCAGATTCTGTGTCTCCCTCTCTCTGCCCCCCCCACTTGTGCTGTCTCTCTCTCTCTCTCAAAAATAAACATCAAAAAAATTCTCCATCTCTAAAATACATCATTTGGGAACCAGCGAGGTATCTGCTCTCAGTCTGCACATTAAGGGTGATTCAGTTATTCTTTAATTTCTGGCCATGGTGTCCCATGGTGTCTGAGTAAAACTGTGCTACTGGGCATAGACTATCCAGCTGTGTCCCAGCTCTTCCCTATGATGCAGTAAGTCCTCTCCTAATCTTATTTACCTTTTACTCTCCTGGCTGAGATGAGAGAGCGTCTGAAACACCATCCATTAGGAAAGTGAGAATTCTTTTCCCTTTTGGAGTTTAGTGATATAAATCTCTGATGGCTGCGTCTTCAGAGAAAAATAAAACCAAGCTCACTCACAGTGTCTGGTGCAAAATTCCTCCGATTGCCTCCCTTACCCAGGTCCAGGCTGGGTGACAATGCTAAGAAAGGGAGAGAGAGACAACAGATGGCTGGAAGGTTGCTGGTGAGAAATGAGGAGGCAGGTACCCACATCTGAAGCGGTTTGGGAAGCCCTCTGATCTCTGCTTTGGCGTTCACCAAATCTCCATTATATTCCCGGTTCTTTGGGGTCAGGACCCTGGGTGGCTCCCTCATGTTCCGCTCTTGGAAGTCTTGCTGACATTGTCTAATTCATCCTGTTAACTTCTCTGTGCGGCAGGTGCAGTTATCACCAGGCTATTGTAGGGGAAATGGGGACCCTGAGACCAGGGAAGCTTCTAATTCCTCAGTGGAATAGATTGGATCCTGTCTCTCTCAGCCTACTGTTTCCATCATTTACTTCCATTTTGGGGGGTGGGGTGGGGTGGGGAAGAAACAAGAGAAATAATATAGCTTCCTGGTCTTCGCAAGAGTCTATGATGTCTGAGGGCAGAATTGGGGGTCCAACATTTGTGTCCTTCCTGGGTCTTGCCTGTCTTGTCTTTTCCTAGTTTTTTCCCTCCCTCCTTTTTGCTGGCCTTATTGTGAAAGGAAGGACTCTTTCCCCTCCTCTCCTTTCTTCCGCCCTCCCCCATTTACCATTTTTTTCCTTTTACCTCTCCTCTGTGGCCTCTTGACCTCCCCACAGAGTTACAAAAGTAAAATCCTTGAAGAGATGCTGCTGTGGGAATGTTAATGAGCCTTCCCCACAAAGGGGCAAAGACTTTACTTCACTGAGTTGGAAAAAAGCCCCTTTGAAAAGGGGTTTCTGTGTGTGGTGAAGTGGAGAGGGGAGGGGAAGGGGGGACAGGGAGGGAGAGAAAGAGCGAGAAAATGAAAGGAGGAGAGAGAAATGAGAGAGAGAAAAAGAGTGAGAGAGACACACACACAGAGACAGAGAGACTGACTTAATAGCAGAAGAGAATATTAAAACACTTTTCATTGTTCAAATGACGATTTGATTTTTGGAAAACATTTCATGGTCTTTTGACCTTGTAAACTGAGCGCTTGCATTCCCAAGAAATTGAAGAGGCACTCAAGGGCATTGAAGATAAAGAAGGATAGGAAAAAGGGACTTCTTCTGGCACTCTACCCCCAGTTCCTCCCCATGTGTAGGAGCCTGGGAGGCTCTGGGGGAGTATTCTGGATGGGGCGAGCTGGTGGTGAAGACGGGCTCTTTCTTTTGGCTCTGTGGCTCCTTCTTATGCTATTTTCTAATTTTATCAACATTTTCTGTGTTGGCTTTTCTATTGGCTGTTAGCCTAATATTTTTTTTTCTCTCCTCAGGAATAGCTTAAAGTACTGTTGTGGTGTTTACATCCCAGAGCCAATTATCAAGCCAGACCACTTGAGCCTAATCCCTGCATCTTTCATTTGTGAGCACAGGTTGCCTCTGACTTAGTACAAACAGATGTGAAGGTATTGTTAGCATCAAAATTCAGTCCTCAAAAAGCAAAGATGAGTTGTTGCTTTTTAAAGAAAACCAGTCATTATGTTGGACTCTCAGAGATTTTCCAACACGTTTTGGTTTGTGATGTCCGCACGACACCCCCGTTAAAGAAGCCCTGAACTGTGAGGAACAAAGGAAAGGTGATCGGAATGAGATCCTTGGAAGAGAAAGACGAGGAGCCAGTGAGGAATGCTAATTTCCAGAGCTTTATACACCCCGCGGGATTCACCGTCCCTTTTGCTTACCCGTCACACGGGGAGTTACCGAATTCACATTCCTCCTCTCTCTCCTAGATCTACTGAATCTCTAGGGGTGGGGCCTAAGAGTTTTCAATAAACTCTTAAATGATTCTTTTGCAGAGGCATTTGTGTTTGGTGGTTTCTAAACCTTGAGCTCTAGATTCCTAGGCAACTGCAGTGTTGCAGGAAATCCATGTACATGGGAAGGGAGCCCAGCCTGTGGCCAGAATAGATAACACACCTTTCACATGTAGTAACTCCTGGTGGCCAAATGTTTGCTGATTTTTTTTTTAATTTTTAATTTTTTAATTTTTAATAAAAAGGGGAGGGGCAGAGAAAGAGGGAGACAGAAGATCTGAAGTGGGCTCTGTGCTGACAGCAGAGAGCCCCATGTGGGGCTGGAACTCATGAGCCTTGAGATTATGACCTGAGCCAAAGTCTGCCATTTAACCAACTGAGCCACCCAGGCACCCCGGGGTTAATGTGCTTTTAAGTCATTTAAAAGTGTTTCTAAACTCAGAGTGGCTTTTGTCCTAAAAATACAACTATAGTCATATCGGGGCCCAGCACATTTTTTTTTGGCATTTTATTCAAGGCCTCTTCTGTCAGGACAACACGCTGCTCTGAGCACCCCTCCTTTTTCCTAATTTGTAGAAGAGGAGGCATCGTGGAGGCAGTTCCTCTCCCTCCAGAAGACTTAGGGTCCTACGAGGAGGAAGGAATCTGATGTTAATTGCAGGAGAACTAAGTTCGGAATCTACAAAGGCATGGGATGTTTCTATTGATAAGGGTAATCATAGTTTAGGCGCATTCTGTGTGCCATACTCTTTGACTATATAATCTCATTTAACCCTTAAAATAACTTTGTAAAGAAAGCATTATGTAATTATCATCTTAGACATGCAGAACACCTCAATTTACACATGAGGAAACTGAGGCTTAGCTCATAAAGAGCTGATAAATGGCAGGTTGAAATTGCCCCCAGCAATGCCTGATTGGCATGGCCTGTTTTTTGGTCCCAGTGACACTTTATTGCCAACCCACTGATTTCTGCCTCTCTTATAGACCTCACTTTCCGGCTGCAGACCTGGGGGATGACTCAAATGTCTAACTCCTAAACAAGATTTCCAGACCGACAAGGAAATATCTACAACAAATTTCAGTTCCCATAACTACCTACACTACCAGATTTTTTTTTTTTTTTTTTTTTTTGGTCTTGCTAGCATTCAGGGAGTCAGGCAATAAAGAGTACGGGGAAAGTGCCCTTTGCAAAAATTGACTAAATAAGAAAGCATGGGCAAACAATCCCTGGTCTTATTAGATGATTTCCGCCTGGCCTCTTTCAGGTGGCAGTTGCCATGGTGTTTTAGGGGCAAAGGGAGGGAGTGAAGATCAAGGAGGGTCATTCAGACTGAGGCTTGTCTGGTGTTTCTTTTCAGAGTTCATTCTGCAGTGGACGGCAGGAATTTAAACATTCATAAGAGGAAGGACAGAATTTATTCTTTCCTTCATTTCTCCATGTTACTCATGTTAAATAAAGGGGAAATGGGAGTTTGTGAAGAGAAGGAGGTAGTGGAACAGGAAAGGGAGGTTGTGGGGGAAGGGCCATGAGCCTGACCGGCAGTGGGAGAAGGCTAGGGTGGGGGTGGGGAAGATTGTGTGAGCATGTGTGTTTGCAGGGGAGAAATTATAGGAACAATTTTTTAAAGTTGAGGTTGAATATTTGAAAGAAAAGCAACAAAGGGTGGAGATCAGGTAAAAACAGTAGGATGAAGGGGGAACATGATGAGAAAGAAAGAAAAAAAAAAAAGATAATCCCAGGCCGTGAAAAAGGAAAACAAATCAGATGGATGGGAAAGAAATAGTTAAGTTGTAGAGGCCAGTCTTTGGAAGAATAGCACATAGGGAGTGAAGTACCTCAGAAAATAGAGAGAATTGACAACCTATGATAGAAACAAGCTCAGAGCCTTCAGGAAGAACCTTGAAGAAAAGGAGCTAGTAGACTCTCAAGGACTTTGGGAATGGAAGGGGCCAGAGGGATCATCTCTAAATGTCTAACTTTTCAGATAGGGAAACTAAGACCAAGGGAGGTTAAGTGACTTTTCAAGAGTTTCTCCAGACCAGATCATAGCTCAGAGAAGTTCCCTTTCCATTGCACCATGGGCTGGTGGTGGGGAGAGAAAGAGAGAGAGAGAGAGAGAGAGAGAGAGAGAGAGAATCCCAAGCAGGCTCTGCACTATCAGCACAGAGTCCAATGTGGGGCTCGAATCCACAAACCCTGAGGTCATGACGGGAGCCAAAATCAAGAGTTGGATGGACACCTTACCGACTCAGCCACCCAGTTGGTACATTTCTTCATTCTACATTCCACTTAATTCAATGGAATCTATTTGTGTGTGTGTGTGTGTGTGTGTGTGTATAGAGAGAGAGATGTAAAAATATATGGATATAATATATATATATATATATATATATATATATATATATATATATTTAAATGTATACACAAAGACCAGGAGGAGAGGGGTTAGTGGATTTGGAGGAGAAATTGAGGATGATGGAGGAGGAATTTCATTACCAAATTCTTCACCATGAGATTACTTTACCCCGTGTGGTTCAATGACCTCTATTCCCATCTTTTGGTCAAGAGGTAAATGTTACCTGTGTGTGTGTGTGTGTGTGTGTGTGTGTGTGTGTGTGTGTTTCCAAAAATAGGATAGAAGTCTGAAAGGAAAGAGAGGGTAAAGAGGGAGATTGGGAGCAATAGGCCTGTTACTCAAGGGGTTATTTTTTCCATCACCTATCCCTATCTTTATACTACAAACCTTGCCATCCTTCTCATGCACACACCATTTCCAAGTTGTCCATCTTTATTCAGTCAGCTTGAAATCCTAGTATTGACTTTTTTCTTGAAATGAAAGAAGGAACACATCCCTCCCTCCTCACCAAGATATCTGAAACTGGCCTTAGGAATAAACTCAATAAAGTCACATGACATAATTAAATATCTTGGAAAACAAACAAAAATGTGTCATTACCATTATGGTACTATGAAACCCCTTTTAAATTTAATATCTATTTAAAATAAAAGCATTAGGGGTGCCTAGGTGGCTTAGTTGGTTAAAGTGTCCAATTCTTGATGCCAGCTCAGGTCTTAATCTCAGGGTCATGAGTTCAAGCCCTGTGTTGGGCTCTGTGCTGGGTGTGGAGCCTAAACATATTTATATATTTATAATACATATTTTAAATATTTATATATAAATATGTGTATATATATATACACACATAAAGATAATACAATTTTTATAAAAAACATTTATATGAATTTTTAAAAATATTTTTTATTTATTTTTATTATTTAGTTTTATTTTTTTTTCAAATACTTTATTTTTAAGTAATCTCTACAGCCAGTGTGGGGCTCAAACCCACAACCCTAAGATCAAGAGGCACATGCTCTACTGACTGAGTCAGCCAGGTGCCCCTATATGAAATTATAGTTTGGCTGTTCTCTGATGCCCAGTGGTTATCCACTCTATGCTAGGTGAGCATGATGTATGTGAACATACCTTCATGTCCTTTCTGCCCTACAGAAACTTCTTTTGAAAGCCTACTTCACTTCTAGAGCTAATATGACAGACATTTCCATTTTTATTGGAGGAATCTGATGATTTTCTCACCTAGCTTTAACCTCTTTGTTTTATATGGATCTACATCAATCAACAAAATGTATCTATTGCAACAATTTCTACATACAGTTTTACAACAAAATAATCAATGGGAGTCAGTTGCTAGAGCATCATTTTAAAAAATATTTATTTATTTATTTTGAGAGAGAGAGATGGGGTGGGGCACATAGAGAGAGGGAGAGAGAATCACGAGCAGGCTCCGTGCTGTCAGTGAAGAACCTGACATGGGGCTCGAACCCACGAACCGTGAGATCATGGCCTGAGCCGAAACCAAAAGTTGGACACTTAACCCCGACTTAGCCACCAAGCACCCCTAAAGCCATTGCTTAGGACAAAAATCATTTAGAGTCAAAGCTGAAAAAACCCTGAGGAAGAATATACCAGAGACTAGTTTGACTGATGATGGTTTCTGTGGCTGACTATAGAATGATGTAGGTGGCCTGAATTTAGGGGGTAGGTAGAATAAAAAACATGCACCTAAAAAAAATTTTTATCTATCTATCTATCTATCTATCTATCTATCTATCTCTGTGCCCAATGTGGAGCTTGAACTCATCACCTCAAAATTAAGAGTTGCATGTTCTACTGACTAAGCCAGCCAGGTGTCCCTACACTTCTATTTTTTTTTTTTAGATTTTTTTTTTTTGAGAGAGAGAGAGAGAGAGTGAGAGAGGGAATCTTAAGCAGACTTCACACTCAGCATGGAGCCTGACTTGGGGCTCAATACTTAGACCCTGGGATCATGACCTGAGCTGAAATCAAGAGTTGGACGCTCAACCGACTGAGCCACCCAGGCGTCCCTAATATGCACTTTTATTTAATTATTTAAAATTTTTTAGTGTTTATTTATTTTTGAGAGAGAGAGAGAGCACAAACAGGGGAGGGGCAGAGAGAGAGGGAGACACAGAATCTGAAGCAGCCTCCAGGTTCTGAGCTGTTAGCACAGAGCCCGATGCGGGGCTAACTTAGGAACTCTGAGATCGTGACTTGGGCTGAAGCCTAACACTCAACTGATTGAGCCATCCAGGTGCCCCTAATATGCACTTTTAATATAAAATCACACTCATATTAGAAAGGGACAAGACACCTGAGACTCACTCTGGGCTCATTGAGTGGAATGCCAGAGTTTGAATGACTGCATTCTTTTTTTTTTTTAATTTTTTTTTCAACATTTATTTATTTTTGGGACAGAGAGAGACAGAGCATGAACGGGGGAGGGGCAAAGAGAGAGGGAGACACAGAATCGGAAACAGGCTCCAGGCTCAGGCTCAGGCTCGGAGCCATCAGCCCAGAGCCTGACGCGGGGCTCGAACTCAGGGACTGCGAGATCGTGACCTGGCTGAAGTCGGACGCTTAACCGACTGCGCCACCCAGGCGCCCCAAGAATGACTGCATTCTTTACATTGTTGTTTGTCTCTTTCTTTTGTAGACCTTAATGTAATCATAATTGAATTTATGTGTTGAAATTTAATTGGATTAAATTAATTTAAAATATTAAAATCCATCAACAACCCTCAGACCTGCTGATCTCTGTGACCTCCAGGAGTAGGTCCAGTAAAAAACCAAAGCAGCTTACAGGTTTATGATTCTGTTACCTCCAGATGGCAGAATCACCTCAGGATTTAAATTCAAGCCCAGACCAGAGAAATCCTTTTGGGACATAGGACCAAGCTAAGTCTTTCAATTAATTATACTCTCAACAAACATTTATCAACTGCATTTCATATTTCAGACACTGGGCCTGAAGTGTGCAAGTAGAATAAAAAATATATACTTCTCTCAACACGAAATCACACTCATGACCACATCAAGAGAGGCACAAGAGAATTGAGATGCTGGGGTTACAAAGGTAAATAAGACATAGACCCTGTCTCTCCTTGAGAAGAGGGACAATGATAAACAGAGAAATAGAATACAATGTGAGAAAATTTTGTAGAAGCCTGCGTGAAGTTCCATGGGAAGAAGAAGGGAGATTTGGACTGATTGTCCACAGGCAATAGATTATCCATTCCTCCATTCTTTCCTCCTTCTGTCTTTCCATCCATCCACCATCCATCCATCCACTGATGATAGGGAAAGATAGGATAAAATAGGCAGAGAGAGAAAGGTTAGGACCTGAGGTCCCTGGGTGGGGAAGAACACATATTTTGGAACAATGCTGGGAACTTTTGACTACAGCAAACCCCCTCTGGTGTAAGGTTCCTCTTAAGAATGTAATAGATACCACCTACTCCCCCTCAGGTTCCCCTGATTTGACAGTCAAAATACCTAACTAAACAAAAGTAGACCATAAACCTTATGTTATATGAGGGACAGTATGACCAGTCTGACTCCTCACACGACAGAGTTGAGCCAATCAGAATAGACAACCCAGCACCTAGAGTTATCCAGCCAGTAAGGAAGAGCCTGAGAAGGAAGGAGGGGGAAGGGAAGGCGGGGCTGGCCAGAACCTGATAAAACAAAGACACTTGCCTATAGCCATGGGCATTCATTTTCGAATATCCCCTCTCTGCAAAGAGAGCTTTCCTACTGTTCTTACTTTCTAAACTTATACTCTAATAAACTTTTGCCTACTGCTCATTTTGTGTCCACCTCTTCATTCTTCAAAACGGCAAGACAATGAACCCTTGGTATTGAGGTAAAAAATCCTGCAATCCATCCATCCATCCATCCATCCATCAGTTAAACAAATATCTGTGGTTAGTTACTACATATAAAGCACTGTGCTAGAGGTTATAAATGCAAAGAAAATAAAAGCAGGCCCTTCTTGAGGGAGTGTTAATGTGGCATAAGGGATGAAACAGGTAATCACGTAACGTTAACAGACTCTTTATGGGCCACTTCTTTGTGAAGAGGCTACATGAGGTTCTTTCCTTGGATGCTCTCTTACAGTAATCTTGTGAGGTGGATATTATTGTCCTCCTTTTACCAGTTAGGAAATTGAGGTTTGGAGAGATTAGTAATTTGGTGAGAGGCATGGGTTGTGAATTACGGAACTGAGGCTCTAACACATTTGTCTTATAACAAAGTCTGTGCTCCAAAGAACCTGTGGATTCTGTGTGACTCTTTGGGTTTAAAGTGTCTTCACCACCTTATCAACTGCATGACTTTGGGCATTTTACTTAACTTCTCTGAGCCTCAGTCTCCTCATATAAAAGTGATTTAACAAAACTCAGTTAAAGCATTTGTGCCGGTGCCTGGCCAATCTTGCAAGCTCACTACATTTGATGGCTAATGTTATTATGCTGGCCTGGATAGGTAGTGAGTGACGAGTTCTATGAGAGCTGCAGATCACACCTGTCCACAGTCAGAAGAAGGAAAGGTCACTTCCATTTGGAGAGCGGAAGGGAAGGGAGAGTGGAAGATTAAAAGCAGGAGCAGGAAGAATTCATTGAAATTGGAGTTTTCAAAAAAAAGGTAAGACTGGAACATTTAGACTCTAAAATTTAAAGTAGAAGTCTCTGTGAGGCACGCAGCAAGGAGCTTCGTGTTACCGGTGGGAGGTGACAAGCAATAGAAAGGCAACCAAATAAATAAAATTACAAAAAGTGGTAATTAGACTGGGTAATGGGAGAGAAAGTGAGGAGGAAGGGTGGGGCTGGGGGTAAGGGGAGAGTAGATCCAATCTCTCCGTAGAGGCTGTTCATATGTAGATTGACTGCTATCTGTGAATGGATACTGGATATTGGCCCAAGCTGACGGAAATGCAAATACTCTTAGAAATGACTGTTAGTAATGCAAATGTGGAAAACCTCTGATTTAAGCAGAACCACAACAAAACACCCGCATCAATCTTTGAATGAACTGATCTGTGAGTGAGGACATTTACATCCTCACGAATTTGATGAGAAAAAAAGACAATATTTTTTTTCTTTGTCTTTACTTTGTCTTCTCTCCAGCTAGAACTAAGAAAGATTAGTCAAGGTCATCCTGTTTTCATTGCTCATTTATTTAATCATCCATTCAACAACTATATTCTTGAGAACCTACTATGTGCCTGATGCTATACCCTGCCTGGGGAATACTGTGCGTGGTCTTTCCCCGGAGGTCTCGTCTCTTGCTCCAGAGGGCTTTGGGAATAGGACTCAAGAGAAGGGCATGAGGCAGGTTCTGGCACTTGTCTGCAGTCATGTTTTTGGATAGAGACGGGAGAGGACCTGGTAATATCCAGGGCTCGGAGAGTCTGTCCTGAAACAATCTATGGTGAGAAGACAATGCACACTTAGACGAGGTTTTGAAAAGATAGTGATGTTTGCAAATTTTATTTCAACGAAAACACTGCCTTTTACATTCCTCTGAGCGTCTCATTCCACCTCATCGCTCCTCCTGTACCTGTCCTCATCTTTTGCCGTCGCTGTCCAAATTTACCAAATAAATCTTCTCTTCCTTTGCACCCGTTCCAGCTCCCGCTGTTCGTCCCAGCCTGTCTCTGGGCTCAGCCCCAAGCCTTGAGGGGCAGTCAACGGCTTCTGAGTTGCTGCTCAAACACAGATCCCCATGGAAACCAAAGAACTAAGAAAACAAAAAGAGAGGAAGAGGCAGCCACTGCCTGACCTTTTATGCTCACCCTCCAAATTCTTTTCGCTCTTGGGCATGAAGGCAAGTGCTTATTTGTGTAACTAGTGGAACGAAAGAACCTGACCCCTCCCCCCAACCCCCAGTTTCTTGAGAGCCTCGCTTCTCGTGGATAAGTGAAAAGCGGTGGGACATCTCCACCTGGTGGTAGAAGCGCCAAATTACCGCCAAGAAGAGAGCAATGAGTGAGAGCCCGCAATGCAGGTTATTAAGTAGCTGCAAAAGGAAGACGATGCAAAGATCTAACATGCAGGAGCCACTCCTAAGAAGGTTTTAGCTGTGATGCATTTAGTTCTTGCTCCTTCTCACGTATATTTTAAAAATAATTAAATTTCATCTTTACAGTGATGACTCAGGTGTTTTTTGTTTGTTTGTTTGTTTGTTTTTGCAGGTCTAGTCTCAGGTCTAGTCTCATGTCTCCCAACTCCATAGCAGATACTTCTTCCCGGAAGAGTGTTGTACACACAAATTCAGCATAATCCTCTATTTGGACGGTGCTCTTCTCTTTCTTTTCCTTTGCCTTCTAGAGGGTAGTCTTTTTCCAGCTTACACAGGGAAACCAGAATGTTTGTTCTACTGTCTTTTTGATATATTTTCTCTCCTTCTTCCAAGGCAGTGATTCTTTCCGCTGCCTCTAGTGATATCCTCCACCCTGTTTCCCCAATAGGCTGTTACCCTTTCTCTTCAGGAGCTGGAAGGAAATAGAGAAGGGGAGATCCCTCTTTCCTCCTGCTTCTTGCTTCCCTCAGCCTTCCCAAGACGAATACACCAGAGGAACTGTGATATTCTTAACTGGAAAATCAGGGCAATTTCAGAAGGAAATTATGATGTAAGAGAGAGAAAAATTGAAGTTCTAGTTAGTCTGGATATTTCCTTTCACTGTGCAAGGGAAAGTCCCTCAAGACTTGGGTCTTCATGGATCCTCCCCTCCATTCCTGACCTGCCAGGGGACTGAACAAGGTTCCAGTTTCTGGATTATTTTTATTTTTTATTTTGTTAAATTATTTTTTTATTTTTACATATTTTATTTTTAAATAATCTCTATACTCAAACGTGGAGCCTGAATTCACAACCCTGAGACCAAGAGTCGCCTGCTCTACTGACTGAGCTAGCCAGGTGCCCCTGGAATTTTTAAAATTCAATCTTAAATAGCACCTGGGTGGCTCAGTCAATTAAGCATCTGACTTTGGCTCAGGTGATGATCTTATGGTTCATAAATTCAAGCCCCACGTTGGGCTCTGTGCTGTTAGCCTGCTTTGGATTCCATGTTTCCCTCTCTCTGCCACTCCCCTGCTCGTGCTCCGTCTCTCTCTCTCTCAAAAAATAATCATTAAAAAATTAAAAAAAATAAAATTCCATCTTGAGTTTTTTTTTGTTAAGATTTTATTTTTAAGTAATTTGTACACCCAACGTGGGGCTCGAACTTACAACTCTGAGATAGAGTGGCATGCTCTACTGGCCGAGTGGCCCAACCTTCTGAGTTCTTTTCTTTTTTTCTTTTTCTTTTGTTCTCTTTCTTTTCTTTCTTTTCTTTCTTTTTTCTTTTCTTTTCTTTTTTCTTTCTCTTTCTTTCTTTCTTTCTTTCTTTCTTTTTCCTTCCTTCCTTCCTTCCTTCCTTCCTTCCTTCCTTCCTTCCTGAGAAATTTTATTTACTCTTTATAGCAGAGACTGTGAGAATTCATGTAATTTTCCCAAGGTCACATAGTGATTAGTGAGTGGGTTTCTTGGATTCAAATTTCACTTGGTGTAATTCCACAGCTCCTCTTAATTTATTTTTTCTGTGTTTGTTATTTATTCATTTATTTACTTATTCCTTTTAATTTTACTTAAATCCCAGTTAGTTAACATCTTCTGAGCCCTTTAACTCCAATTTTTCACCAGTAAGAGCTGTGGGCTTACTGGTTCCTATGCACATTGACCCATTAAGTAAGCACATCTCTCAGGGTAATTTATTATTATCATTATTAATTAGTTAAGTCAATGTAATCTGAATCAATACTGAAGACACAGGATTATAACTGAATCAACATGAGTTCACTCCCTGGTGAGTCACAGATACACCGGGTGGAGTTGTTGTACAAAGAAAACCTTATTTGCAGCAAATAAGGAGATCATGGGGAATAAATTCGAAAGCCATGATTCCATGAGCAAGGGTGAAGGGGTTCCTTTTATTTAGGGTTAGGATGAATATTTATTTATTTAATATTTATTTTTATTTTTGAGAGAGAGGGAGGGGGTGAGCAGGGGAGAGGGGCAGAGGGAGGGAGAGAGAGTTTTTAAAATGTTTAGAGAGAGCACATGTGCACACACAAGCACACACATGTGTGGAGGGGTGGCAGAGAGAGAGGGAGGAAAAGAGAATCTTAAGTAGGCTCCAGGCTCAGCCCAGAGCCCAGAGTGGACCTTGATCCCGTGAACTGTGAGAACATGACCTGAGTCAAAACCAAGAGTTGGTAAATCAACCAATTAGGCCACCCAGGTGCCCTTATGAATATTCAGATAAGGAAACTTATCAACCTGTCATCCTATGTAGAGGAAGGCATAAGGCTGTGCATATGCCTTACAGAAACATGTCTATATATACATCGTATGGTACATAAATGAGATTTGTGCTTCTACAAGGGTGGAGATTTTAGTATTATCATAAAGTAACGGTAGTAGAATGTTGGTCATTCTAGGGGTCACTCCACTGTCCCTCTGCATAAGCAGGAGTTTTGGGGGTTACAGTCAAACTGGTCTAGGTGGTTTGGGCTGGCTGGAGGTCTTGCCAGGGCAATTGCTATCATTTGAGAGGTGGCTTCTGTTTCCATTTGCCTGAGTTAAGAGATAAGCTGAAAAGAAGAGCTTAAGGAAAAATGTGAGACAACGGTGGGTGAGTAAAAACGGGTGGGCAACAAAGGTCAGATCTTGGGGTCTAGTTGGTGACACTACTTCCCTTTTAGCAAAGCTCTGGGTACTATGTTTTCTGTTTTTTTTAAAAAAAATTTTTAATGTTTATTTTTGAGAGAGAGAGACAGACAGAGACAGAGACAGAGAGACAGAGTGTGAGCAGAGGAGGGACAGAGAGAGAGGGAGACACAGAATTGGAAGCAGGCTCCAGGCTCTGACCTGTCAGCACAGAGCCTGAAGTGGGGCTCGAACCCAGGAGCCATGAGATCTTGACCTGAGCAGAAGTTGGATACTTACTTAACTGAGCCACCCAGGCACCCCTCTGGGCATTATCTTGAGTCAAGGAATGTATGATGCTTTTCTGGAAGAGCCTGGTGGCATTATAGAAACAGTGTTAGTCATAATGGGTGCCAAGCTGGACAAAAGTCTTGATTCAGAGTCTCTCTGATGGGGACTGATCTCAAACAATGATTCCCGCCCACATATCAGCATATCTAAGCCACACTTATCTTCTTTCTTAAAGTAGCTCTGTCCCTCAACTTTACCTCCCAGTAGAAGGTAGAAGATACTCCTGTTCAGTAGAAGATACGCCTGTTCTATTATATGTTTATTTAATTTTTGAGAGAGGGGGGTGGGAGGGGCAGAGAGGGAGACAGAGGATCTGAAGGGGGCTCTGTGCTGACAGCAGAGGCCCCCACCCCCATATGGGGCTCGAACCCGTGAGATCATGACCTGAGGTGAAGTCAAACACTTAACCAACTGAGGCACCCGGGCACCCCTACTGTTCTATTAATTAGGCTTTACTTCCACTGTCCTTCTTCTTAAAAGCAGAAAACCCACGAAAAACACCAAAACAACAAAAAAGATCAATCCTTCTATTAAAATACTTCTCTTATTTATATTTCATCAAATCCTGTGGAAATATTCTGCTTACCACAGGCTCTCCCTAGTCTAGCTTGTTAGCACTGCACTCTGGAGAATCGCCTCTAACCCTCCGACCCCCATTTACTCACTTTCAGACTACCCTTCACCACCACCTTCACTCCCTAGTCCATCCTGCAAACTGTTTCTTAAATGTCACTTGCATCACATCCCTCATCTGTCCCACATCTCTTAGTGGTCTCAAATTGCTATTACAATCAGTAGTATTCACTCTCATCCCTGAGGCCTCCGCCTTACCACCCACTGCCTCTTGCCTCCCTCTTTGGTCAGGCTCCTCCTGGTCCCACATTCCCTGCCACCTCTGTACCTCCTAATGTCCCTTCCTGACTACTCCAGCCTCTGTGGCAGGCTGCAGTACCTTTAGCGTTCTGGCCATAATCTAACATGTAACATTTTTTTGCTGCTCTTTACAATGTGTATTAGCTTTGCCACTCTAAATAGTCATTCCAGTCAGAGGGGAGGTCAGGGCTTCCCTGGACTTTTTTTTTTTAAGTTTGTGTATTTATTTTGAGAGAGAGAGAGAGAGAGAGAGAGAGAGAGAGAGAGAGAACTCACACAAGCAAGCTGGGGAAAGGCAGAGAGAATCCCAAGAAGGCTCCGTGCTGCCATTGCAGAGCTTGACTCGGGGCTCAATTTTACCAACTGTGAGATCATGACCCAAGTTGAAATCAAGAGACAGGTGCTCACCTGACAGAACCACCCAAGCGCCCCCACTATAGCTTTCCTTTTATCAAGAGTAGAGCCCATACCTGTTTCTTGGGCTGCACTGGGAGCTCCTCAGGCATAGAGAACTCGTTGTACTTGTTTTGCCCTGTTCACAGCAGTTAGCAGAGTGCTATAGCAAGACGCTCAATGCCTCCCCCCAACTCCCCCCCACCCTCCCCGGCCCCAGCATGAATACTTTTATATAACTGAAGGAAAACAAACCACATATTTTTTAAGTAGGCTCCACGCCCAAGGTGGGGCTTGAAGTCACAGTCCCGAGATCAAGGGCACATGCTCTACTGACTAAGCAAGCCAGATGCCCCTGAAGTCTTTTCTTTTCAAAAATTTTGTGTAAAAAGGTAGCATTGTTTCTTCCATCGGGTAGATGTTGGGGATAATCCATTCAGGGAAATTCACTCAGTCCACCTTGGCGAATCCTTTAGGACTTCTGCTACTGTCCTAAACCCTGGCTACCATCGTAAACCCTGGCTGCACATACTGAGGCTGTATTTCAGGAGCAGACCATCCGGTTCGAGCAGATGTAGCAAGAGTGAGAACCCGGGCTAAATTTCCAAGGGTGGTTCCAGTAGAGCTGCTGGTGATGCATCTTGCGTTTAGAGGTGCGATGAAGCAAAAGGTCAACAATTTTTAACGAAATCAATTTTGTCATGATCCGATGTTGCTCTTCCTCTAGAATACTCTCCTAAAAATAACGATACTTTTACTTACTACAGCCACCACCACTACCGGCAGCTAATGTCTATATTACATTTATGTATCTCTTACTCCACGCCAAGCACTAAGTGTTATGCTCATTTAACATTTACAAAGGGCTGGGACTAGGAATGAGGAGAGAGAGGCATCTGGGGTGCAGCATTCAAGAGGCACTGACTCAGGGCCACACAGGTATACTTCTGCGCCCTGGGTGCCTCTCTTGCTCCACCTTACTCCTGGCCCTGCTCATGAAGTTATTGCTTACATCCATTTTCCCAGTGAGTAAACTGAGGCACTGAGAGATTAACTTGCCTAAGGTCACATATGTAGTCAGTGGCAGAACTGGGATTCAAATCCCAGCTGTCCTAGAATCCTCTGAATCTGCTCTTAACTAGTTCCCTACACTATCTTTTATTTATTTATTCATTCATTCATTTATTTTACCTTATTTTATTATTTGTTTAAACAATTAAAAAAATTTTTTTCTTAATGTTTATTTTTGAGAGATACAGACAGAGCACAAGTAGGGGAGGGGCAGAGAGAGAGAGAGGGAGTCACAGATGCTGAAACAGGCTCCAGGCTCTGAGCTCAAACTAGGGAACAGTGAGGTCATGACCTAGACCAAAGTCGGACGTTTAGCCAACTGAGCCACCCAGGCGCCCCCCCTACACTGTACTAGGTTGGGGCACCTGGGTGGCTCAGTCAGTTAAGCATCACTCTTGATTTCAGCTCAGGTCATGATCTCAGGGTTCGTGAGTTTGTGTCCCGAGTTGGGCTCTGCACCAACAGTGGAGCCTGCTTGGGATTCTCTCACTCTCTCTCTGTTCCTCCCTTGCTTATGCTTTCCTTCTCTCAAAACAAATATATAAACTTAAAAAAAAAATGAAGTTCTAGGTTAATTTTAACCTAGTAAAATGTTCAGATTATGGACACAGTTAGATGCAGGATAAGCTGTAGATCCATACAGACTGGAAGTATGTGTCTGAAGAGACTTCGGAAAGATAAATGCATCACAGAACCGGGCATAGCAAGGGGAGGCAGGCTGGAATGTGCTAGTGACTAAGGAAACAGACATGTGCATTATGTGATTGCACACTTATCTGCCTTAAGAAAGCCTTATAAACATAAGGGGGGCGTGGTCTTAGAGCCTAGGGAACTGGGGTCAGAGATGAAGACTCCTAGGCTGAACCAGTACTCTCTGCGGAGAGGAGCTGTGACTACTCACCAAGCTCCACTTCAGTCTGGGTAAACAGGCCTGTTGTGGGCTAAGCTGGATCCTACCCAAATTCATATGTGGAAGCTCTAACCCCCAATATGACTGTATTTGGACATAGGGCCTTTAAGGAGATAGCAGTGTTATTAACAACAGCCAGAGAGTGGAGACAACACAAATTGTCATCAACTGATGAAGGGGTAAACAAAATGTGGCATAGCCATACAATGGAATATTATACAACCTTAAAAAGGAATGAAATTCTGATACATGCTACAACTTGGATGAATCCTAAAGACATCATGTTAAGTGAAAAATACTTAGGACAAATATTTTAGGACTCTACTTACATGAGGTACCTAGAATGGGCAAATTATTTAATTATATGACACAATCGTACATATTTCAAGCCTTGGTTTTCCTCCACCACTTCATATACCTTTTCATTTCTAGGTAAATAGCTCTTTAGTTAGTCTGGGAATAATGGTCCCTGCCCATTGGCTTGTGGTAGATCAGGTGGGCTCTGTATCACATGAGAAGTTCTGGAACATGGAAGAAGGAGGCCCACAAGGGCTGAGAGGTCAGGCTGTAATAGCCAACAAGCAGAGAAACAAAGACAGTGGGCCACCCCAGGAGGTTGACAAAGGCTGCAGAGGTCAGGCAAAGAGTTCTAGAGTGTGGTTCCAGGGCAAACATTCGGAAAACAAAGCCATGGCTGTGGATGGAGGGAAGAGAGGTCTTTGAGCGTCAGCATCTTAAGTCATAGTAGCTGGGAGGCTAGTAAAGATAGGCTGCCAACATCACCAGCCTCCTCTTTCCTCCCTCAGACCTCAGGCCCTGCCCTTTTGCTCCAAGAGTCTCTCAGCCCCCACTCACTTCTTTCTTGCTGTCCTCCCTTTTCTGGAAAACTATAAACAATATTTTCCCCAGACCCTCTGATTGCCAGATCCTCCAGTCAGAGGACCTCAAGGCTACTAGGGGGCTTGGAGGTTGGGGGAGAGTCGAGGTGGCAGAGGCTGTCTTTTTGCTTGTGCTGGGTCAAAGTTGAAGGAGGGATTTTTGCTGCCGTAGCTGTATTGTGTCCTTCAGAGCTGCCTCGCTTTTCCGTAGAGGGAACAGGGACCCCTTCTCGATATACCTTTTGGCAAAGAGAGGTCCAGAGAGTGGAGACAAAGTGGCTTTGGGGGCCCAGCCATCCAGGCTCTTTCCCTTTGGTTCTCTTCACACTTCATACTGTGTGAAGTCTTCTTTCCACAGAAAAATTCTGTCCTTTACCTTTATTTATTTATTTATTTATTTATTTATTTATTTGTTTGTTTGTTTATTTTCCAGTATAGCTAGTTTCAGGTGTAGAGGATAGCGATTCAGCAGGAAAATTCTGCTCTTGATGTTTGGATTCATTAAATGGAACATAGAAAAAGGTCTGCTTTGGGTGTCAGGCCAGAAAGTCTCAGCGTCTTGTAGCATCCAGAAGGGATCAATCAGTACCCAAGTTACTCATCCCATCCCATCCAACCCCAACCCCTAAGTTAGGTGCTGTAACAACACAGGCTAAGAGGAGAGAGGCTCCAGAACCTCTCCAGCCACAGAGTCTTCAGGACCTAACTCTTCAGGAGCATCAGCCTGGGGCTGGGTAAAGGAGCATGTGTAGGATGGAGACCTGGTATGTGACATATTTCACTGGAGGGGTGGAGGTAGCTGTGGTGACCCTTTGTTGGCTCCAGAGAGAAGACTGGGAAAATAGGAGTGGATGAGTAACCAAGTGAGGTCCTTTTTTTTGTTGTTTGTTTTTTAATTTTTAAAAAACTTTTATTCATTTTTGAGGGAAAGAGAGAGAGAGAGAGAGAGCGCACGCGAGCATGAGCAGGGGAGGGGCAGAGACAGAGGGAGACAGAATCCGAAGCAGGCTCCAGGCTCTGAGCTGTCAGCATGGAGCCTGATGCGGGGCTCAAACTCACAGAGTGGGAGATCATGACCTGAGCTGAACTGAAGTTGATGCTTAGACAACTGAGACCCCCAGGAGCCCCAGGCAGAATAAACACAAGAGAAAGGAGAGGCTGGTGAAGCTGCTGCTGTTTCTTCTTTCTTCTTTCTTTCTTCTCCTCCTCTTCCTCCTCCTCCTTCTTCTTCTTTTTGTACAGATATGAAGAAGGTTTCCAATGGAAGGGCTTTATATTTGTAGATAATATAGTGGGATAGAAGGTTAAACTAAATTGGAGCAGAGCAGACACTTTTCCTTGGCCCAAAAAGTTCTAAGGTTTGAGTTTGGCTCCATGATGTTGTATGATTTGGGCAATTAATTTAACTTTTTTGAACGGTCAATAAAAACTGGGTTACCAGAATAACTGTCTTACCTCACAGATAGGATAATAATCTTGTATAAGTAAGAGGTCTTTGTAAACTCCAAAGCCCTGTTATTTGAAGTGTGGCCTTTGGACCAACAGCATCAAAGTTACCCAGTAGCTTGTTAGAAATGAAAATTTCAGGTCCCATTCCAAGTTACTGAACCGCAACCTGCATTTTAACAAGATCTCCAGAGATTTATATGCATATTAAACTTTTAAAGGCATCACTATAGAACACTCTATAAATTAGTTTACTGTTTGAGGGAGAACCAAATATCACTTGGGGTTCAGTTTTGCTCTCCTATAAAAGACTGTAAAGAACCAGGGGGGTGCCCACCTCTTTGAGTGACAGAACCCTCTACCCCAATTTCTTTAATAAGTGTGGTTTTAAGAAGGATAATTAAGAGGGGTGTGTGGTTAGCTCAGTTGGTTACGCATCTGACTCTTGATTTCAGCTCAGGTCATGATCTCAAGGTTTGTGGAATTGAGCTCTGTGCTGACAGCATGGAGCCTGCTTGGGATTCATTCTCTCTCTCTCTCTCTCTCTCTCTCTCTCTCTCTCTCTCTCTCTCTTTCTGCCCCTCCCCTGGTCTCTTTCTCTCTCAAACAAACTTAAAAAAAAACAAACAAAAAAAACACATGTACTGGGCCCTAGCAGTGGGATGGGAGGAACTGGGAGGAACTGGAGAGAAGAGGAGAAAGTCGCATGTTGGGAGAAAGATTACTTAAAATGATTTTCTGGGATAAGTGCAGGGGACCGAGTGTTCTTGGAGACAAGTAGAGAGCGTCTGTAATCCTGCAGGGAGGGGGGTGGGCTTTGAGCACATGAAGATTTAGATTTCTGGTTTAGGAGACAGGTTTCTCTTTCGCTACCTTTCCCCTTTTTGTAACAGAAAATGTGCTTCTGACATGGACATTCCTCTTGCTGGGCCATCCTGGCTTCTCTGGGGCCCACAGCCTCCTCTGTCATCATGCTGACAGGCTCAAAGCAAAGGTCTCTGGTGAATACAAATATTGCTGTGATGTGATGGAGAAGGTTCCAGGGCTGCCCACTGAGAAGAGCTGTAAGAAGAACAAGACCTATACCCACAGCATGTGCCCCAGCACAGGGGACCTCTGTGAGGGCCCACCTGTGAGATGGGTAAGGAAGCGTGAGTTTTACAAGTGCCACTTCAGCATCTTGTAAGTCTCTCTCTTTCTCTCTCTTTTTTTTTAAAGTTTATTTATTTTGAGAGAGACAGAGAGCAAGCGGGGGAGGGGCAGTTGGAGAGGGAAAGAGGGAGAATCCCAAGCAGGCTCCCACACTGCCAGCATGGAGCCTGACGTGGGGCTCGAACCCATGAACAATGATCTCATGACCTGAGCTGAAACCAGGAGTCTGGCACTCAACCGATTGAGCCACCCAGGAGCCCCCTTTCTTCTAAGTCTCTTAATACCATTTCGACCCAGAGGTTTGCCCCCGCACCGATACTATTCTTGGTATTACCATCTGGAGGGATGTGCTCATGATCTGTGTGGGGAAACATCCAATTTGCTTGGAAGAATAGTCTCTGCACCCTCTCCTCGAGGGTGTCTGCTTGTTCTGCCCCACACCCCTCCCCTGATTCCCACTGTGACGTCTTGCTCAATCTAGCTGGTTTGGACTCTCCCCTCTCACTCAGAACCTGGAGTGCCTCATTGTTCCTTGGTCCTAGCCCCTGATCCTTATTCTCACCATTTGTCCTGGATATTTGTAGAGGGAGAGGGGAGATGGCCTTATCATGAGCTCCCTTTGGGACCATTAGTGCTTGTCCTGATTGCCCTGTCCTGTTGGGAGAGCAAGCTAGTGCTAAATACTTTCCTGGGATTTGACCCTTTTTTGGCTCAGGCTACTAAGTTGAAAGAGAAGGTCAGAGGGAGGCTTGTGAGCCTGGTGTGCGCAGTTACACCCCCAGGGATATGCTGAGCCCATTTTCTCACCTGCTGCTTTAATAAAATTCTCAAGGGCATGGCCGTGAATGACTCTGAGTGTCTGGGTTTCCAGCATCCTCTCATCTGAGGGAGGGCAGCTCACAGAGAGGGGTTTGCAGGGGTGGACCTACCCCAAGTGGCACAGTCCCTTCTCTGATATCCCTCCAGCTGCCTCATCCCCTCTAGCTGTGCTGCTTTGAACACCTGTCTTTGTGGCTTCGCAGAAGATGTGAAGACATGTTGAAAAGACCACTCGGAGTACTGAGAGAACAGGAAAATTAATCCAGAGAGGACATAATTAGCATAAATCTTACAAAGTTCAGATTCCCTAACTTGTTCCATTCTACCTGTCACCGCAAGGTACTAAAACTCTGGTCCAGAAGGATGAGGAAAGACACCCAATACATCTACCGAGCATCCCCAGCATTCCAGAAACATTTGGTGGTGACCATACTCTGGAAGGGGCAGGAAAAGGTAAGAGAGGTAGGAAGATGGCCACCCTGTGTTTTATCTCCTCCAAAGAGCTTTCGGCTTTTAGAATCAATTCCTTTGTACCTCAGTGTAATATTTAAAATGTTCATTCTATCATCCCTACATTGTATGGTCTTTTGGTTACTAGAGTTCCCACAAGGAAATTGGTAAGGAAAAATTTAGGACCCATGAGTTCGTTTGAAAATTTCAGGCTAAGTAGGGCAGAGTCTTTGCTGTTGGTTTGGCTCACTTTCTATTGTCCTTTGAGTACCAAATGATTTTCTGTTAGAGGAAAGATAAATCTAGATTCTTGTACTATATGTGAAAATAAATTTCAGATGGAATAAAAATATAAACAAACAAAACAAAACTATAAAATGTTAGAAGAAAATTTAGGATATTAGAAAATCTTGGGGTTGCAGTGAACTTCTCAAGCAAAACAGAAGCCCAGAATCCATAAGGAGAAACATTACTGCACTTAAATAAAAATTTTGGAATGCAAAGACAGAATAAACACAAACAAATGGTACAGTTGGAAGAAAATATGTTACTCATATCAGCAGATGACTTTTTAACATATAAAGATCTCTTATGAATTGAGAGGAAAAAGTCAACAATTCAGTAGAAAATAGGTAAGTGATATAAACAGACAAATGATAGAAGAACAATTCTGAATGGTAAATAAACCTAATAAAGGATACCCAATTTCTTTACTAATCAGAGAAATTAAAACAAAGATGAGCTAACAGATTGGCAAAACTTAGTTGATATGATCTAGTATAGGTGAGAATGGGCATTCATACATACATATACAAACACACATTATATTATATATATATAGTTGACATATAATGTGGAATATATATTATATTAACTTTATTCAACACAACGAGTCAGGAGCATTAATTGGTATAGCTTTTGGAGAAATAACACATTACTATCTTCTAATATTAACAGTACGCAAACAATATTGTATTATAGTAATCAAACTTGCTAAGAGACTAGATCTTAATTATTCTAACCACTAAAAAGAAATGGTAATTATGTGACAGGATAGAGGTGCTAATTATCACTGCAATGGCAGTCATATAGTATATAAATGTGTCAAATCAATATATTTTAAAAGTTATTTTTTAGTAATCTCTCTACCCAATGTGGGGCTAGAACTCACAGCCCCGCGATCAAGAGTCACACGCTCTTCCTACTGAGCCACCCAGGTGCCCCTCAAATCAATTTGTTGTACACCTAAAATTGACACAATGTTATATATGCCAAATGTCTTTCAATTACCCGCCTCCAACCTCACCCAAACCAATATAACGATGCTTATATGAGTGTTTTATGCAAGCTACTTTGACAAGAGTGTTACTTTAGAGAATGAATGTAACAGCTTTCCTCTGATGTAATTAGAAAGTAGCTAAAAATAAATGTAATAAAGGTGTTTAAAAGAAAATCAAAACTTTATGTCCTCTTTGATGTTAAAAATTCAAACTTCTAAAATTTATTTCTTAAAGATTTTATTTATTATTTTTTAAGGTTTATTTATTTATTTTGAGAGAGAGAGAGAGAGCGAGAGAGCGAGAGAGAGAGAGTGAGAGCGAGAGCGAGAGAGAGAGAGAGAATGAGAATGCAGGGGAGGGGCTGAGAGAAAGGGAGTGAGAGAATGCCAAGCAGGCTCTGAGCTGTCAGTGCAGAGCCTGACATACAGCTCCATTCCATGAACCTGAGCTGAGCGAAATCAAGAGTCAGATGCTCAGCTGCTTGAGCCACCCAGGCGCCCCTATGGTTTTATTTTTAAGTAATCTCTACACCCAACGTGGGGCTCAGACTCACATCCCCAAGATCAAGAGTTGCATGTTCCACCAACTGAGCCTGCCAGGGACCCCTAAAATCTATTTTCTTTTAAAAAGTACTAATATCTAAAGATAAATGCATTTGGATATTGATTTTAGCTTTGTTCTTAGTGACAAAAACTCAAAGCAATCTAAATACCCACCAAAGATGAATGATTAAATAAATTATGGAAACCCATTCGGAGGGATTTTGTGCAGCTATTCAGAAACAGTGAGTTGGATCCATACATATTGACCTGAAGGAAGGTGCATTACACATTGTAATGTGGAGAGGGGGAAAACAAACTGTAGAATAATGTATATAGTCTGATAGCAAATTTGAAAAGGAAAACAAAAATGTATACATGCTTATTGGTATTTCTATACATTTCTAGAAACATAAAGTTAAGGAAGGCTACCACAAGCCTTTAACATAGTTATCTCAGGGAATAAGACGAGAGGGGGATTAATTAGTTAAGATTTATTTATTTATTTATTTATTTATTTATTTATTTATTTAAAAGATGTTTATTTTTGAGGGGGGAGGGGCAGAGAGAGAGAGGGAGACAGAGAATCTGAAGGAGGGTCTGCATTGTCAGTGCAGAACTCGACGCGGGGTTCGAATTCACAAACCGTGAAATCGTGACCTGAGCTGAAGATGGACACTTAATGGATAAGCCACCCAGGAGCCCCTATTTTTTTTTTTTAATTAAAAAAATTTTTTTTCAACGTTTATTTATTTTTGGGACAGAGAGAGACAGAGCATGAACGGGCGAGGGGCAGAGAGAGAGGGAGACACAGAATCGGACACAGGCTCCAGGCTCTGAGCCATCAGCCCAGAGCCCGACGAGGGGCTCGAACCCACGGACCGTGAGATCGTGACCTGGCTGAAGTCGGACGCTTAACCGACTGCGCCACCCAGGCGCCCCTCCCTATTTTTAATTTTTTAATTAATTTATGAAAAAAATGTAAATACTGTTTTTAAATGTTTATTTATTTATCCTTGTTTATTTATTTGAGAGAGAGAGAGAGAGAGAGAGAGAGAGTGCTGCTGAAGGGTACAGAGAAAGGGAGAAAGAGAATCCCAAGCAAGCACCCTGCTGTCAGTGCAGGGCCAGACTCGGGACTCTGTCTCACAAACCATGAGATCATGGCCTGAGTGGAAATCAAGAGTCAAATGCCTAACTGACTGAGCCACCCAGGCACTCCTTATTTTTATTTTTTTAAAGTTTATTTTTTATTTTGAGAAAGAGAAAGAGAGAGACACAGAGAGAGAATGCATGCACAAGTTGTGTGGGGGAGGCGGGGGGGGGGGGCGGACAGAGAGAAGGAGACAGAACCCCAAGCAGACCCTGAGCTACCGGCACAGAGCCTGTTGCAGGGCTTGAACTCACAAACTGTGAGATCATGACCTAAGCCTGAGATCTAGAGTCGGACACTTAACCTACTGAGCCATCCAGGCACCCCAAAGGGGCTAAATTTATTTAAAAAAAACCCCTCTTTTGTGCTTTTAAACATGTTACAATGAACATGTACTACTCTTGTTATTTAATATGCACAAATGTGAGAGACATTGCTAAAAGCAAAATAAAAGAGGGAAGAACTAAAGGATGGATATGTTCATGATTGTGGGACAAAGTAAGGTTGGCAGGGGTAAAGAAGGGCAAGTTATGGGGCGCCTGGGGGGCTCAGTCGGATAAGCCTCCAACTTCGGCTCAAGTTATGATCTTGCAGTTCGTGAGTTAGAGCCCCACATTAGGCCTGCTGCTCTCAGATTTTCTGTTTCTCTCTCTCTCTCTGTCCCTCCCCTGCTTGCGCTCTGTCAAAAACAAATCAAACATTAAAAAAAAAAAGTAAGTTATGCAGAAAAAGATTAATGAAATAGAAAAACATGACCCTGAAGGAAATAGAGATTCTATAAAACAGAAAAGTATTAAAAAATAATTGGCAATTTAGGGGCACCTGAGTGGCTCAGTCTGTTAACCATTGGACTCTTGGTTTTGGCTCAGGTCACAGTCTCACGGTTTGTGAGTTCAAGCACTGAGTTGGGCTCTGCACTGATGGTGAGGCACCTGCTTGGAATTCTCTCTCTCCCTCTCTCTGCCTCTCCACCAGTCACAAGTATGCAGGCACTCTCTCTCAAAAATAAATAAATAAACTTAATAAAATAAAATAAAATAAAATATTTTTTAAAAAGAGGTAGTTCTTGAAAATGAAAATATGCTTGGTGAAATGAAAATTTTATTGGAAGGGGAAGATAAACTCAAGCGAATCACCCAGGAGAAAGAATAAAAAGTCACAGATGAGAAATAAGAGTGTAAAAGAAAGAGAGAATGAATCCTGGAAGTCCAACATTTGATTAATAGGCATTCTAGAGAGAATAAGAAAATTAGGGGGGAGGAAATTATCAAGGATACAATAATGTACACTTTCTCAGAGCTGAAGGGAGACAAAATTTCAAAATCAGTGTTCACGAAAGTCAGAGCAGGAGGAATGAAATAAGGTTTAGACACGCTGTGAAATTTCAGAATACTGAAGATATAAAAGAGATTGTAAAAGCCTCCAGAGAGTTTGCCAACAAAGAAACGAGAATTAGACTAGCATCGGAGTTTTGGTTAGCAAGAGTGGATGCTGGATGACAGCTAAAACAAGGTCATCAAAGACAGCAGTGATTTTCAGCTAAGAATTCCATACTTATCCAAATATTTAATTAAGTAAAAGGGCAGAAGAAGGATATTTTTTGTTTTTTTTTTGAAGTAAGGTCTCACCCAACGTGGGTTTTGAACTCACCACCCTGAGATCAAGAGTCACTGGCTTCACCAACTGAGCTAGCCAGGTGCCCCAAGGACACTTTTAGATGTTAGGATCCAGAAGCTTTACAGTCCATGTAGTGTTTCTTAGAAAGTTATTTTAAGATTCATTCTATAGGGGCTCCTGGGTGGCTTAGTTGGTTAAGCATCTGACTTTGGCTCAGGTCATAATCTCATGGTTCATGAGTTCAAGGCCCACATTGGGCTCACTGACGTCAGTGTGGAGCCTGTTTGGGATCCTCCCTCCCTCTCTCTCTGCCACCCCCTCCCCCCGCTTGTGCTCTTTCTCCCCCTCAAAAAAATCCATTCTATAAAAATGAACATGAAAAACAAACAAAAAAGATTAAGACACAGATGTCAGATAACAAAGGATCCAATCTATAAGAAATACCCAGGATGACAGTTGTGGCAGCCAATGAGAGCAACCAGTACAGCCTGAGATGGAGGGCAGAGGTCTCAAAGGGAGTTCTCTAGAGGAAAAACAGAATTCCTTAGAATAGAAATGATGATTAGGAGTTTGTCAAAACTTGAGGATAAAGAAATGGAGAGCAAGAAAACATGAAAGGTAGCCAATTAAAATGTGTAGAGTCATAGCATTCTTAACTGGCTGTATGAACAATATTTACACAGTCATAATGTAACATCCTTTAGGTAAATGATTTGTAATGGTTTTCTATATTTGGAATCACCATAAACAGAGTAAGGCAAGTCTACTAATGGTTATGGAATAAAATAGAAATATTATTGATTTTGACAGTACAGATGACAGAAGTTGGGAGGTGCAAGAAGGGCAGGGGTGCTAACTGTCTCCTTTTATAAAGTGAAGGGGCAAGAGATTTACTTATATTCATTCACTAATTCAACAAGTACTTACTGAAGTCAGCCCAATGCCCAACATGGGGCTTGAACTCAAGACTCTGAGATCAAGAGTCATATGGTATACTGACTGAGCCAGCCAAGCGCCCCTCCAGGTAGGTACTCTTTTTAGTGCTGGAGATTCAGTGGTGAACAAACCAGACAAATCTCTGCCTACTTACAGAGGCAATGATAGAGTTACACTGACAATTCTAGTCTTGTGTGGATAATGGATGGTAAATTGGTAAGCAGGGCATCCCAAGATTGCAAAATGGAGTACATGCCTGGTATGACAGTCCTAGGGGTACCACTGGGATCTCTCTTCAAGAAGTAGGCCAGAGGTGCCTGGGTGGCTCAGTTTGTTAAGCATCCAACTTAGGCTCAGGTCATGATTTCACTGTGTGAGCTCAAGCCCTGCTTTAGGCTCTGTACTCTCTCTTCCTCTCTCTCTCTACCTCTCACTTGTGCGCTCTTTCAAAAATTAAAAAAAAAATTAAAAAAAAAAAGGAAGGAAATAGGCTAGGGGTGCCTGGGTGGCTCAGTCAATTAAGCACCTGACTCTTGGTTTCAGCTCAGGTCATGATCTCACAGTTCGAGTTCAAACCCTGTGTTGGGCTCTGTGCTGACAGTGAAGAGCTTGCTTGGAATCCTCTCTCTCTTCCTCTCTGTCCTTCCCTTGCTTGTGTTCTCTTTCTCTCTCTCAAAATCAATGAACTTTATAAAAAAGAAAGAAGGAAACAGGCTAGTATAGACCTGCCAGTGAGAAAGTAAACTTTGACCTCTCAGGAAAGGGAAGATGACATTGAGGTTTCTATACGGCTATTTTAAATCAGACTCTTCAGGAAGTAGACTCTAAGAATCAGAACAGCAGGCCCAGAGAGATGAGGAAGAAGAGTGGGTAGGAAGAGGTTTAGACTGCAGTGTGCAGTTCTGAGTCTCAGGCAGCCCAGTGGGAGCCCTGGGGCAGAGACTGCCTAATTTGGAGTCTGGCAGCTATAGCCTGATCTTACTGTCCCCACTGCCTCAGTCACTGGCGGGGGACAGCCTGGTTTCAAAGCTGAAGTGTCCCAAAGACTGGTAATGGCATCTCTTGCAGCTGATTTCTAGAAATGCACCCATTTGGTCACGTATCAAAGTTGAGAAGCTTTTTTTTTTTTTTTTTTTTTTAGTATTTATTTAATTTTGGGAGAGTGCAAGCAGGTGAGGGGCAGAGAGAGGGAGACAGAGGATTGGAAGCGGGCTCTGCGCTGACAGGCTGACAGCAGCGAGCCAGATGTGGGGCTCAAACCCAAGAACAGTGAGATCATGACCTGAGTTGAAGTCAGACACTCAACCGACTGCACCACTCAGGTGCCCTGAAAGTTGAGAAGCTTTTAAGCATCTGCTTAAGATGACTTCCAGGGTTAGATTTTTGCCCTCTGGTGTATATACCTACTTCCAGTTATTCAAACACAATCAAAATTTCTTCTAGGTACTAATGTGAAGGAATTTTGCAAATGTAATTAAAGGTCCCAAATGAATTCATCTTAAAATAGGAAGATTATCCTTTGTGGGCCTAGATTAATCAGGTGAGTCCTTAAAAAGGACTGAATTCTTCATTGGGAGAGAGATTTGAGACACGAGAAGGATTCTAGGTGAGGTAGAGTTCTGTTTTTGGCTTTAAAGATGGAAGAGGCCAGGGATGCCTCTTCCAGTGGCTCAATCAGTTAAGCATCTGACTCTTGATTTCTACTCAGGTCATGATCTCATGGTTCATGGGCTTAAGCCCCACATGGAGTTCTGTACTGACAGTGTGGAGCCTGCTTGGGATTCTCTCTCTCCCTCTCTGTCAAAATAAACTTAAAACAAATAAACTTAAACAACTTAGAAAAAAATATGGAAGAGGCCATGTGGCAAGGGATTTGGGTAGCTTCTTGAAGCTCAGAGTGCCCTCTACCTGACAGCCCACAAGGGAACAGGGACCTAAGTCCAATAATTGCAAGGAACTGAATTCTGCCACAACCTTGTGAGCCTGGAAGAGAACCTTGACCTCCAGATGAGAATGCAGCTCAGGGACACCTTGATTTTAGCCTAGTGAGATACTGAGCAGAGAACCAAGTCATGTGGTGTTTGGATTGTTGACCTACAAAACTGTGAGCTAATAAATGGGCTTTGTTTTCAGCTGCTAAGTTTGTGATCACTTGTTACACGGCAATTGAAAACTAACAATGGCCATCATAGTAGATTAAATCCAAACTTCTTACGTAGTTTCCAAGGTTTTCTGTGCTCCAACCCTTGCCTGCACCTGTGTTATAACCGTGTACTCTCTCCCCCATGCACTACACTTCAATGACATCCCTTTCCTTTCAAACATGACAAACTCTTATCCACCCCAGGGCCTTGTACTAGCCTTTCCCTCTATTCAGAAAACTTTTTCCTGAGATTTCCATAGCTATGGCTTTCAAAAAGTCTTTTATTATGGACATTTACAAACATACTTGAGTAATGAGAGCAGCGAAATGACACCTCATGTTAAGTCAGCTTCAATGAACATATGGCCTAACTTTTTCATCTATATTTCTCCTTAATCTTTCCCCAGCCCCGTTCCTTATTGTATTTTTATTTTTTAACTGTGGTCAAATACATATAACATTTACCAGCCTAACCATTTTTTAAAAAATGTTTATTTATTTTTGAGAGAGAGAGAGCACGAGAGAGAACGAGCTGGAGAGGGGCAGAGAGAGATGGAGACACAGAACCCAAAGCAGGATCCAGTCTCTGAGTGGTCAGCACAGAGCCCAAAGCCCAGTGCAGGGCTCAAAACCACTAGCCATGAAATCATGACATGAACTGAGGTCAGATGCTTAACTGACTGAGCTACCCAGGTGCCCCTACCAGCTTAACCATTTTTTAAACATACAGTTCAGTAGTGTTAAGTATATTCACACTCTTGTGCAACCATCTCTGGAACTCCTTTCATCCTGCAGAACTGAACCTCTACCTACTAAACAACAACTCCCCACTCTCCCCTCTCCTCAGCCCCCGGCAACCACCATTCTACTTTCTGTCTCTATGAATTTGACTCTTCTAGGAATTCATTTAAATGAAATCATATAGTATTTGTCTTTTTGTGACTGGCTTATTTCACCTAGCATAATATCTTAAAGATTTATCCATGTTGTAGCATGTGTCAGAATTTCCTCCTTTTAAAAGGCTGTATAATATTCCAATGTATGTGTATATCACATTTTGTTTATCCAGTCATCCATCAATGGACACTTTTGGCTATTGAGAACAATGCAGCGACGAACATGGGTGTATAAATATCTCTTGGAGACCCAGCTTTCAATTCTTTTGGGTATGTACCCAGAAATGGAATTGCTGAGTCATTTGGTAATTCTACTTATAATTTTTTTAGTAACCCCCATACTGTTTTCCATAGTGCCTGCACCATTGTTAATCCTACTGTACAACAGCCAAGAAGCCCACAGGAATCTTAAACTGACATTAGTCCTTCCTGGAAGCTCATGCCTTGGATAGCAGCCTCAGAGCCACAAGGAAATGTAAGTTCCTGATATGACTTTCCCAACAGCCCTTGTGATCGACAGTCTCCCCTGCCTCATACCACCTTCCTCTTATGTGTCATTTATTTTTTAAAGTTTTAAAAAATGTTTATTTTTAAGAGAGAGAGAGAGAGAGAGAGAATGAGAGAGAGAGAGCACTTGAGCTGGGGAGGGGCAGAGAGACAGAGGCTCTGTGCCACCAGTGAAGAGCCTGATATGGGGCTCGAATCCATGAACCATGAGATCATGACCTGAGCCAAAGTCCAATGGTCAACTACCTAAGTCACCCAGGAATTCCCCCTTATGTATCCTTTAAATAAGACTCCTCTGTGGCTTACTAAAATCCTGCTCTTTTGGTTTGAATAATCTGGCTTTAGTTTAGGAACCCCAAAACATTCCACCTACTGACCTGAAAAAAGACATGTGCCCCAGGTCCTGCCTCTGTTTGTTTTCTGCCTTGACCTCCCATGTGACTCCTTGAGGCATGCTGGGTAATTCTTCCAGGACCTGTGAGTGATAAAGTTCTCTATTGCAATCCTCTTGTAGTCTGTTGTACTACAAATTACCATCCACCATCCTATGCTCCACTTAATACACGTTAATTTAACAAATTCATAGTAGAGTCCAGTCTACTTTTTAAACAAATGTGGGACACCTGGGTGGCTCATTTGGTTGAGCGTCCGACTTTGGCTCAGGTCATGATCTCACAGTTCGTGAGTTTGAGCCCCGTGGTGGGCTCTGTGCGGACAGCTCAGAGCCTGGAGCCTGCTTCCAATTCTGTGTCTCCCTCTCTCTCTCTGCTCCTCCTCCACTTGTGCTCTGTCTCTCTCTCAAAAATATATAAATGTTAAAAGAAATTAAAAAACCCCACAAATATTTGCCCCAGAATTACTCCATTTTTATTTGTAGTTTTATTATACACTTACAGATCATTTTAATGTTATTTGATTTTTAAAAAATAATTTTTTATTATTCTCATTTATTAATGTTATTTGATTAATTGTTAAAACAACAGGTATGATAACCATTGTGCTAGGCACCTGGGAAAATAGGAGCAAGATGTATAATAGCCTTTGGAAATATTTTTGGCTTATCAGCTGTAGCTCTAAGTTTATTTTTGTAACTCACAGTTTAGTCATTTTATTTATTAAATATTTTGAAAGACTAAGATTTCAGAAGTAATGTTTTAGTGTAAGGGAGTTGATATCCAGTATATTGTTTGTTTTGTGAACAAAATGCTGAAAAATTGTGTCAGTCAGCATCATCCAAAGGAGAATGGTTAGTTTTTTTGTCTCCTATATCAATTAGGTGAACCTAATTTCCTTTGGAAATGAACATTTACATGCCCAAACTGCTGACTCTTGGCTATGCCCAAGAGACTTTGTTTTATAGATAACATGATATCATTCATCACATGGATAAGCAACCATCCACTATGACAAGCTGGAGAATGAGGCAGAATCACAACAGAATAAGATTGGAGGTGTGAAGGGATTGAAACAAAGATACCGCACCAAGTTTGCCCACATTGATTAGGCCCCAGCCAACTTAATGAAAGCTTGTCAAGCTAACAAATCTAAATGGATATGAAATACTCATTTGGGAAAAGTATTTCGGTTCCCTGGTTAATTGTCCTATTATTTATTTAAGCCATAGCTACACCCAATGGGGGCTCAAACTCACAACCCCTGAAATCAAGAGCCATGAGCTCTACCAACTGAGCCAGCCAGGTGCCTACCCTATTTTCTTTCAATGGGAAATTTCATATTGAGCTTTACTTTTTGGCGTGGGGGAATTTATTATTGAGACATTTGAAAAGACTTCATTGCCTTTTTGCTGGGGAGGTATTGTTTAATTTGGTTTGGTTTGTGAAAACACCAGTTTAAGAGGAGTGTTATTTCTTCAGCAAGCAAGGGAGAGGAAGCACTTTAGTTCCTCCCCACATCCTAGGATGACCTCAGGAAGTCCCCAGAGCCAGGCCTGTTAACACGCATGTAGCACGGCATCTATAGTTTCTCTTCTAGCATTAGCTGTTGAAGTTAATATCCAATTGGAACAGAACAGAGGAACATTCTTCCATCAAAAGAACTATAGTCCTTCTTAAGCTTGGCCAATGTAAGCCTAGAGGCTGAAAAGCCCATTAGGTGCTTTTGTTCTGTCAGTTCTCTGGATGTGGAAGTGTGCCAGCTTTTGAGTGACTTTAGTCTCACTTTCTACTGTTGGAGTATCTGAGGTTGTTTGTCTGAAGGGGATACCAAGGAACTGCTAGAAAGTGGTATTTTACTTAAAACTGTGTTTGCTCTTATTGTATTGATATTATATGGCTACATAAAAGAGAAAAATAATAATAAAGAAAACTTCACTGAAATGTAAGCATTAGGATAAACTGTGAAGGTTTCACCAGTGGGGGACAGACACTTTCAAACCTCACTCTTAGTCCCAGGACCTCCTATCATTCTCTTCAGGGCCAGCTTTACCTCTTGGTTCCGCAGAGTGTAGATGAGGGGGTTGAGGAAAGGAGTGATAGCTGTGGGAAATAAGGCAGCTGCCCCATCCAGGGGGCTGTTGGTTTCAGGCCTCAGGTAGATGAAGGCACAGGGCACATAGTACACGGTTACCACGGTTACGTGGGCCCCACAGGTTGAAAAGGCTCGGCGCCGCCCATCAGTTGTGCGGATTCTCAGGATGGCCTGAGTGATCTGTACATAGGAGAGGAGGATCAGGGAGAAACAAGTGGCAACCACCACCCCAATGTCCACAAAGGTCACCTGCTCGTTGACTGTTGTATCAGTACAGGCTAGCCTCAAAACTGCAGGGATGTCACAGAAGAAGTAATCTACCTGGTTTGGCCCACAGTAGGGCAGACGGAAGGTTAGGATAGCCTGGAGGGCCCCATGGATGGATCCTGCCACCCAAGCTCCAGTCACAAGCAAGGTACTCAACTTAGCATTCATGAGAATATGGTAGCGCAGGGGTTGGCATATTGCCAGGTACCTATCGTAGGCCATCAAGGTATAGAGAAAGCACTGGGTGCTACCCAAAAAGTGATAGAAATAGAGTTGAGCAACACAGCCGCCAAAGGGGATGGGTTTGATGCCTAGAGTGAAGTTCATCATGAGGCGGGGGACAATGATGGTAGAGATGCCCATGTCAATGACGGAGAGAACACCAAGAAAGATGTACATGGGACGGGCATGGAGCTGCGGGTCTACCCAGACAGTGACTAGAATGAGCAGGTTTCCCAGCTGAGTCAGGATGTAGATTAGCAAAAAGAACACAAACAGAAATGTCCTTAGTCTGAGTGGGTAGGGAATTCCTGTGAGAATGAACTCAGTCAACGATGTGCTGTTGACTCTTTCCATCCTCTGGAGATCTTACCTAGAGAATGGACAAGAGAAGAGTTAGCATGGAAGTGAGAAGGAAGTGAGGAAAAACTAGAGAAAGAGCTTGTAAAAAATGAAGGACAATGATGGAGAAGTTTCTTTATGTGGGGGAGATGACAGATAGGGAGAAGTATGCTTTATGGCAGGAGATGGCCTATTCAGTAAATACAGTTTTATTGGAACACAGCCATGCTCATTTACTTATGTGTTGTCTGTAGCTGCTTTGGTGCTATGATGGCAGAGTTAAGTAGTTGCATTTGTCCTGAAAAGCCTAAAATATTTATTCTCTGGGCTTTTACAGAAAAAGCTTGCTTCTAGGAGTTTGTACCTGGAACACTTTTGCCAAAGATTAAGGGTTTACTGGAAGCAACATGTGTGGGAAAAGACACTTGTTTTGTTAGATGCTCTGCCACTTTAACCTCCAGAATCCACTGACTCATTCTTATCGTGCCAGTACATAAACTTATACGTAGAGTGGGGAGTATGCAGAAAGGGAATGAGAAAATTCTTTGTACCCATTTGTAGTAGAGAGAACGGAACACAATTGTGATTAAATGACTAGTTGTATGTGACATATCTTGATGCTGTGTGAGTCTACTCTCCAAGTTCTTTACAATGAAAGGAAGTCCATGAGGCTGTAAGCATGTAAATAAAGTTACAGTTGGTACTTGCTGCTATGTATTTTGTTTCTTTGTATATAATAGTGTGGCCTTGCGACACAGTAAAGAAAGAGAGGAGAAAAGGAAGCAAAGAGGGATGTCTGTAGTGAGACATCAGAGATGAGAGAAAAAGCAAGGATGACTGGAGAGGATGAGAGAACAGCAGGGCAAATGGCTTTCAGTGTAGAAGAGTTATTTTAAGTTTTTGGTCCAACCTCTTGATTGGCATTTCCCACCTAAAGAAAAAGGTTGATTAATGAGCTTTTAAAACTCACCAGTTGTATAATTCGCTAATATCTAAGCTTATGGGTTGAGGTGGGATGTCCAAGAAATTGAAATGGATTGATTCATTGATTTTGCTCTGGAATGATTCACATCCACTCAGAAGGAAGAGAGTGAGATTAACAGAGAAGTCAGGAACTCTCTGATTAATAATTCCCTCCAGCTTCACTCTTGTGCTTTGGCTCAAATGAATGTGAAGAGCAGGGAAGTGACAACCTTTGAGAAAGACATTATGGACAGATGGTCCTGCTGCTGGCTGGAAACCCTAAATGTTAATATTGTAATGAATCTGGGTCATCAGCTTGCTTCTTGGCTCCCAGAAAAGTTTCACAGCTCTGTTGGGTTCTCATTTCCTTATTGAGGTTATGAGGATGGGGAACGAAACTCTGGACCCAATTCTGACACATAGTGACCAAGAGTGGGTGGTTATACTCAACCCTTACATTAAACACTTAACTTAAAAAAAAAAAAAACACTTAATTTTAAAACTGCTATATCCATGTCCTGTCAAAGCTTAGCCCTCATTATTTTACCATCTCTTATAGAATTTTAAAAAGGCACCAGTAAATCATTCTACCCCTGTCATATTGCTTTTTTTTTTTGCAAGTGAATGGAACAGCAGTTGTGATTTTTCAAAAAAAAATATTTAAAAACAGTGATGGCTGAACTTCAAAAGTTGACTACAGAGCTCTTCTGGAAGTCAGGGTTACAAAACCAGGCCCATTCCTTCCATTTCCCAGTTTCAGGAACTGCAGAGGGTTACAAGTTTCCTTGAGAAATTCATAACAGCCCCCCAGCAGCCCTGGCCTGAATGAGTTCAGGTAGTTTCTCTGGTGCTTGTTGTAGGATGCTATAGTTCCCCGGGGTCACAGAAATCTGATGTTAAACTCTGCAGATTTAGAAGCCTGATTTGGTCAGGTCTCCTTAGAGGAATCAACACTGGGAAACCAATTCATGCTATTCAATACCTGAGAGAATGACTTGTAAACCAAACAGCCAATTTATTAATTTACAGTGGGAGATCTCATTCCCATGACTGAAATAGTGTGTTTACTACCCAGGGCAACCACTGACTAATATTAAGATCTCGGGAAATCAAATTAGGAATCGGATGCATATTTCTAAGTTTTGAATCAGAGCAAAGAGACTATGATGGGGCACACTTAATTGAGGCTGTGATAGGTATAACTCAATGAGTTATACCTGGTGAATTACACAGTATGTTTATCTAGAAGTATTCTTTAATCTTGCCTTCAGATACAATATTTTTTTTTCAGGAAGTAGTGGGGGTACATTGATAAAGTTTTACTTTATTAATTTTCTTCCTAAATTTAATTTCCCTAGTCATTTTTTCTCTTTTGTTTTCCATACTGTTTTCCTGTTTGCATTAGGGAATGTTCTCTGTTCTTTGAGTTACTCTCTAGGAACTTTTATTTCTTTGGGGAAATTTGCTGTAAATAGGGAATTCCAGGCCACACAGGCTATGCTGATTCTTGTTTTCAATCAGAGAGAATAATATTTCATTATCTTGCCCTTAGATTTTAGGTCCATTTTTTTTCTTTCCCTATTTTTTTTTTAAAGCAAGATCTATGCCCAATGTGGGGCTTGAACTCATGATGCCAAGATGAAGAGTTGCATGCTCTACTGACTGAGCCAGCCAGGTGCCTAGACCCATCTTAATGGGAGCGATGAGGGGATGGGATGTAGTCTTATTTGTAATACTGTCCTTATTAGGTGTGCTCTCATTCCAGTTGCAATGAAAATTTCCTCCATTTCTTTAACAAGTTTTCCCTCATTTAGCTATAAAGATAATAAATGGGACAACTTCCTTTTTGTCTCAGATCTGTTACGACCATCTTCCTTGTGGTACTGCCATTATCATAGGTCTCCAAGAATGAAGCTTGGTGTTTACTGGATGAACACACTTCTGCTTGCTCTGATTCATTAATATCCCAGATGTGGCTCTGAGACACATTTAATCATTTCAATAATAAAACTGCAGGGAAGGAGAGAGGAACATGGCACAAGGAGAAAGGAACATGACACGGATGAAACCTCCATGGACTAGGGTGATATGAACTCACAGAACAATGGTATTTTACATCTGTGTAGTGCTGTCATGATCCTCAGAGGAGATAAATGACAGAGGAGTCCTATAGCTGTATGGTGCAAGAGTAAGGACCCCAACTAGATTTTATGGTTTTAAGTTCAGTATTCCTTTAAAAAATTTAATGTTTATTTTTGAGAGAGAGAGAGAGAGAGAGAGAGAGAGAGAGAGAGAGCAAGCAAGCATGAGCAGGGAGGGGCAGAGAGAGAAGGAGACACAGAATCTGAAGCAGGTTCTAGGCTCTGAGCTATCAGCACAGAGCCCGACGTGGGGCTCAAACTCATAAACTGCGAGATCATGACCTGAGCTGAAGTTGAATGCTCAACTGACTGAGCCACCCAGGCGCCCCTCCAGTTCGGTATTCTTTCTACATTTTACTTAACATTTTTTTCCTACAAATAATATGACTTACTAAATTATTTTGGCTGATTTCAGGATTTTAAATCATTAGAAGTTTTCAAAATTCACTGGCAATGTTAATCCTGGTGTCCTGAGGCCATAGCTTTGTCTGTGATCTGAGTAACAATTTTAAGAGTTTGATGGTTTATTCTGTCAGACTCTAAATGGGAGCTGCTGCTCCATTTCTAAACCTAGATGTAGAATTAAGTGCAAGTTTTAAAGTTAAACAAGAGTTAATATTTCTTACTATGAATCTGTGAAGTGGACCATCTCCTTTCTGTCTGGGATTCTAGTGCACTGAGTATGTCTTTGGGAAGTAGATCATTGCCTGGGGGCTTAGCAGTATTTTCATTTTACAGAGATTTCGACTGTGAAGGTATTGATGCAGGATGCTTTTCTTTTATGTTTATTTATTTATTTTTGAGAGAGAGAGAAAGAGAGAGAGGAAGCAGGGGAGGGGCAGACAGAGAGGGAGACAGAGAATCTGTCAGTACATAGCCTGATGCAGACCTCAAACTCATGAACTGTGAGATCATGACCTGAGTCTGAGTGGGATGCTTAACTGTCTGGGCTACCCGGGAGCCCCGATGCAGTATGTTTTTGAATTGTGATATGATATCAAATATGAAAAGTTATTTAGTACATGCATGTTGTAAGAAAGATATGGGAATCATTAGTGGATCACAAAATGATTATACATCTATAAATTTGATCATTAAAAATTTGCTAGTGACTGATTTGCCCAGGAGATCAGGTATCTTTTCTAAGGAGATAAAGGGCACAGTCTTGACCCCATTTCAGCAGATGACTTTTGCTTAATTCTGGTCCCAAATACATACCTAACTCTAGTCACCTATCTCTCAAATGGCCATGAAATAAATACGTATTTAAAAAAGTTTTTTAATACAACTAAATCAGATTAGACTTTCTTTTAATTTGTAAAAAGCATCTCAAATATTTAGAAAATTTAGATGATCTGCTGCCATTTTCTGAATTTTACAGTAAGACATATAAATTGTAAAATTATTTAGAGGAATAACATTGGAATGAACACATATAATGACAAGAGAAAATTTTGAATTACTAAGTCTGAGAAAGGAGATAAAGCATTTCTATTAATGCTTAGCACCTGGCTCAGTCGGTTAAGCATCCAACTTTTGATTTCAGCTAAGGTCATGATCTCATGGTTCATGAGATCAAGCCCCATGTCTGGCTCTGCATTGAGAATGTGGAGCCTGCCTAGGATTCTCTCTCTCCTTCTCTCTTCCCCTCCCCTGCTCATCTCTCTCTCTCTCTCTCAAAATAAATATTAAAAAACCCAAAACCCAAAAACATTTCCATTAACATAAAACCCTTATTAGAGTAATGAGTTTGAATCATGTAACATACTCACTAACATAGAAATCAGATTACAATTTTATTCATATCCATCCTTCACATTTTGGGCAAAGAAACTGCCTTAAGGGTGGGGGGAGGGATCTGATAAGGAACAAACAGCAAGGTGCAGAGATGGAACCACCACAGAACTCTAAGATACTCTTACCTTCTCTGGTTGGTATGCAATCCAGGCAGTGAATGAACCTCTTAAGAAAGGTAGCTTTGGATGAATTGTAGCCAATACAAGTCTTGTGGAAATAGTGTTATCTTGATATAAAGTAGCTAAATGGTAGCTGCATAGTCTTTCTGTGAGAGCATAAACAAACATATATTGAATGATTAGACAAGGGAAGACATGGAGAGATGAAGTGACTGAGTGTGGAGAAATCCTTTGCACGGTGTTTGGACTGAACATTTATATATATCTGAAACTTACTCTGTGTTCATCTATATTTGCGAATATCTTCCTCTCTTTTAAGAACTTCTTTGCACCAGTGATCTTGTAAGTGATATTTAATTCTGGAAAATGGGATAGAACAATGGCAGGTGCTACTTGGGGGCAGGTGCTTCACCTGGTGGTGCCAGTATCCACAGAAACTCCTTTTTCAATCTGAGATAAGGTATATAAATCTGTTCCTAGAGAGATTTCAGTGGCTTTGGATCCCACAGGGTCAGCAGATTTTGTTGTGAAGGGCTCATGACAGAAGACCTGAATAGTCAGTTCTGGTTGGAACAAAGTGAAGGACCAAATTACTGAAACCTGATTTATTTGCTTGTTTATTTGTAGACGTCCTCTTCCAGTTGCCTTATTAACTGGGGGAAGAGTTTTGGCCCCCACTGAAGGTAATTGCTAAGGTTGGTCTCTCTTGTGTTCTGTTACTTCTTTTATTTTCTCTAGAGTCAATTACAGTGTGTGAGACTTGCAGCTTGGGGACTATTGTAATGGGATCCCTGTGATAAGCCAAGACCAGTATCTTGGTTTGTTTCCTGGGATACCCCCCTTAGTTTCCAGCTTTTCCCAATTTTGTAACATCAGCAGGGACAAAATCTGTGGGGCTTAATAAGGCTTGTTGTTGATTTTATGTCTGTGATTTCTTTACTCTTCCAAAAAAAAAGAAATTTGGAGAGAAAAAAAAAAGCTAGTGTGGTTGTTACTGGTCAATGATATCTTCTTATTGGCACATTCACACTTTATGAAAGTCATATGTTAGAATTACTAAGGCGCTAACATAGATCTGATAGTGTAGGAGAAACAGACTCTCAGGGTAGAGGAACATGGAAAGTCATCCAATCTGTCATCTAGCTGTCATATATAATACCATAAGTGATGTTCACTGAGCAATGATTTTTATTAATATTTCTTGGTTCTGTGTTTTTGAATACTTTGAGATTGGTCTTACTTATTTTCTGCTAGTCTGATCTTTGGAATTCTCTGAAGCCCCCTTTCCATTTTTTTTCCCCCCTCAAATGTCTAGAGATGGTCTAGGTCTTCAGAGAATACCTTAAATGTGATCTGTTTCACCTGCCTGCAGGCTTTTGTGGTGATCTCTATAGCTCCTAAGTTGCCTTGGAATTGAAATGTCTAGAGTAGAGGTTGGTGAACTTTTTCCGGAAAAGCCAGATCATATTTTTGGCCTTGAGGACCATACAGTTTCTGTTGTAACTATTCAAGGCTGCCATTGTACATAGAAGTGGCCGTAAATGATACACATAAAATGGGCATGGCTGTATTACATAAAACTTCATTTGTGGACACTGACATTTTAATTTCACATAAATTTCAATGACAGAAGTCCTTCCTTATCAGTAATTACTTTAAACGCAAATGGTTAAACTTCTCAATCAAAGACAGACTGGCAGAACAGATAAAAAACACATGATCCAATTATATGTGCCTGTAAGAGACTCACTTGAGATCCAAGGACACAAACAGGCTGAAAGTGAAAGGACAGAAAAAGATATTCCATGCAAATAGTAGCCAAAAGAGAACAGGAGTAACTATACTAACACCAGACCAAACAGATTAAATACAAAAAAGTTACAAGAGACAAAGAAGGACATTACATGGTAAAAGATTCAATACAACAAGAAGATATAACAATGATTAGTGTTTACACAGCTAATTACAGATCCAAATATATGAAGCAAAACCTGATGGATTGAAAGGAGAGATAGATAGATCTACAATAATAGTTGGAGACTTCAATATACCACCCACAATGGATAGAACAACAAAAGATAAGGAAATAAAGGACTTAAACAACAATAAGCCAACTAGACCTAACGGAGATATACAGAATAGTCTACCCAAAAACAGAATACACATTCTTAAGTGCACATGGGACATTTTTCAGGATAGACCACATATTAGGCCACAGATTAAGTCTCAATGTATTTAAAAAAATAGACATGCTACAAAATATGTTCTCTGACTATAATGAGATTGTTAGAAGTTAATAAAAGGAAAACTGGAAAATCCACAATATTGTTGAAATTAAACACGCTTTTAAAAAATGTTTATTTTTGAGAGAGAGAGCGAACATGAGCAGGGGAGGCACAGAGTGAGAGGGGGGACAGAGGATCTGAAGTGGGATCTGCACTGACAGCAGGGAGCCTGATGCAGAGCTCAAAATCACAAACTGTGAGATCATGACCTGAGCCAAAGTCAGACACCCAACTGGCTGAGCCCCAACACAATTTTTTTTAAAGTAAGCTTTACACCCCATATGTGGCTTGAATTAATGACCCTGACCAGGAGTCACATGCTCTACTGACTGAGCCAGCCAGGCATTCCCAAATAATATACTTTTAAACAACCAATGGACAAAAGAAGAAATTGCAAAGGAACTTAGAAAATATTTAAAGATGAAAACAATATGACAGGGGCGCCTGGGTGGCTCAGTCGGTTAAGCGTCCGACTTCAGCTCAGGTCACGATCTCGCGGTCCGTGAGTTCGAGCCCCGCGTCGGGCTCTGGGCTGATGCCTCAGAGCCTGGAGTCTGCTTCCCATTCTGTGTCTCACTCTCTCTCTGCCCCTCCCCCATTCATGCTCTGTCTCTCTCTGTCTCAAAAATAAATAAACGTTAAAAAAAATTAAAACAAACAAAACAAAACAAAACAAACAATATGACATACCAAAGCTTTTTGGACACAGTGAAAGTAGTGCTAAAGGGAAACTTAGAGCTATAAGTGCTTACTTTAAAAAACAAAAAGAATCCCTGGGCACTGATAGCTAGCTCAGTTGGTAGAGCATGGAACTCTTTTTTTTTTTAATGTTTATTTATTTATTTTGAGAGAGAGAGAGAGAGAGAGAGAGAGAGAGAGAGAATGAATCTTAGGCTAGCACAGAGCTTGATGCAGGGCTCAATCTCATGAACCATGAGATCATGACCTGAGCTGAAATCAAGAGTTGGGGGCTTAACTGATTGAGTCACCAGGCACCAGAAGCATGCAACTCTTGATCCCAGGGTTGCAAGCTGGAGCCCCACATTGGGTATAGAGTTTACTTAAACAAATAAGCAGAACCAAAACAAAACCAGAAAGATCTCAATCAACAACATACTTTTAAAACTAAAGGATCTAGAAAAAGAACAACATACTAAACCCAGAGCTAGCAGAAGGAAAGGAATAATAAAAGATTAGAACACAGATGAATGAAAAGAAGAATAGAAAAACAATAGAGAATGTCAATGAAACCAAAGAAAAGATAAAAGAAATAGACAAACTTTATCTAGATGGACTAAAACAAAGAGAAAAGACTCAAATTATAAAGTCAGTAAAGAAAGTGGGGACATTACTATTACTTCTACGGAAATAAAACAGATTATAAGGGAGTACTATGAATAATTGTATACCAAAAAATTGGATAACCTAGATGAAATGAACAAATTCCTAGAAATACAAAACTTGCTAAGACTAACTTGTGAAGAAATAGAGAATCTGAAAAGACCCATAACTAATAAAAAAATTAAGTAATGAAAAAAATCTCCCAACAAAGAAAAGCTCTGGACCAGATGGCTTCACTGATAAATTCTACCAAACATTTTAAAGAAGAACTAATAGGGGCGCCTGGGTGGCGCAGTCGGTTAAGCATCCGACTTCAGCCAGGTCACGATCTCGTGGTCCGTGAGTTCGAGCCCCGTGTCGGGCTCTGGGCTGATGGCTCAGAGCCTGGAGCCTGTTTCCGATTCTGTGTCTCCCTCTCTCTCTGCCCCTCGCCTGTTCATGCTCTGTATCTCTCTGTCCCAAAAATAAACGTTGAAAAAAAATTAAAAAAAAAATAAAGAAGAACTAATACCAATCCTTCTCAAACTTTTCCAAAAAATTGAAGAGGAGGAAACACTAACTCACTGTATGAGGCCAGCACTACCCTAATATCAAAGCCAGAAAAAGACTACAAGATAATTACAAACCAATGTCCTTTATATATACATTGATGCAAAATCCTCAATGAAATAATAGCAGCAGAAATCAGCAGCATTTTAAAAGATTATACACCATGATGCCAGGTGTGTGTTGTGATTTTCCATAACCCCTGAAATCTTGCTGCTACACGATCGTGTGAAATTTTTCTGGGGCGGGCTAGCACCCAGCTGCAGTCTCTGGGCATTGGCAGCAACATGGTCCTGCAAACGTTCCTGGGGGTGGGCCGGTCCCTGGCCATTGCTCAGTGAGACCCTCCCCCAGAAGGTCTGAGAGGGTCAAAGCTGCAGTTCCTCAGAAATGAGGGGTTGGGAAACACAGCTGGATCTGAGAAAAAACTCAGGAGGGAGGTGCTGCCTGGCAACCTGACGGCTTGGTTATGGACAGTGTAAAAGTGGGCAGTGGATGGAAGCTGGAGACAAAGGACAGGTGCGTGATTGCTGGTCAGGGAGAACAGAGTTCTGATACTAGAGACTGGGTAGTTGGGTGATGCCATTTTCACCTCTCCTGCGCATGCGCATACACACCTACAGGTGCCACAACCCACCCCAGTAAGCTAAGCAGCGCCATCTAGTGGAGAACGGAGCTGTTACACTAAGCCCCGCCCATCTGGGCCAACCTCACGCTTCAGGAACACCACAAGTCTTTCCACCTGCTTAGTTTACAGACTATAAAGTGCTTCATAGTTTGACTTCTAGGGGAAAACGATGTAATTTCAATCATATTTCAGTCTGTTCAGTAGTCCATCTATTCAATTTTCTTTTTTTTTCATTTCTTTTTTTTGTTGAATAAAGAAAAAAATTTTTACTTTCAATTTTTATTAAAAATATTTTTCTTTAATTTTTTTCTACTATATTTTTTACTTTTTTGTAAAATTTTCAAATTCCATTTTGCTTCCATCATTTAATTTTATTCTATTTCATTGTATTCATTTTTTCAAATTTTCAAAACGTTTTCCTTTTTTTTCCTTTTTCTCCTCCACCCCCTTTTTTCTAATCTATCAAGCTTCTTTCAACAACCAGACTAAAACTACCTAGGACCTACCATCATGCATTTGATTTTGTGTGTGTTGTTTTTAATTTTTTAATTTTAATTTTTTACTTTATTAATTCCTTTTCTTCTGTCAAAATGATGAAATGAAGGGATTCACCCCAAAAGAAAGAGCAGGTAGAAATGACAGCCAGGGACTTAATCAACACAGATACAAGCAAGATGTCTGAACCAGATTTTAGAATCATGATAATAAGAATACTAGCTGGGGTCAAAAATAGATCAGAATCCCTTTCTGTGGAGATAAAAGTAGTAAAAGCTAGTCAGGATGAGATAACAAATGCTGTAACTGAGCTGCAATCTTGAATGGATGCCACAGCAGCAAGGATGGATGAGGCAGAGAAGAAAATCAATGATATAGGGGACAAACTTATGGAGAATAATGAAGCAGAAAAAGAGACTAAAGCAAAAGAACATGATTTAAGAATCAGAGAAATCAGTGACTCATTAAAAAGGAACAACAGGTGTCCCAGAAGATGAAGAGAGAGAAAAAGGAGTAGAAGGGTAATGTGAGCAAATCATAGCAGAAAACTTTCCTAACCTGGGGAAACACGGACATCAAAATCCAGGAAGCACAGAGGAATCCCATTAGATTCAACAGAAACCGACCATCAACAAGGCATATCATAGTCAAGTTCAAAAATACTCAGGCAAGAAAAGAATAATGAAAGCAGCAAGCAAAAAAAAGTCCTTAGCCAGCAAGGGAAGACAGATCAGGTTTGCAGCATACCTATCCACAGAAAGTTGGCAGGCCAGACAAGAGTGGCAGGTATAGTCAATGTGCTGAATCAGAAAAATATGCAGCCACGGATTCTTTATCCAGCAAGGCTGTCATTCAAAATAGAAGGAGAGATAAAACGTTTCCCAGAAAAACAAAAATTAAAGGAGTTTGTGACCACTAAACCAGCCCTGTGAGAAATTTTAAGGGGGACTCTCTCAGGGGAGAAAAGATGAAAATACACATACATACATACATACACACATACCAAAAGCAACAAAGATTAGAAAGGACCAGAGAACACCACCAGAAACTCCAACTCTACAAGCAACATAATGGAAATAAATTCATATCTTTCAATACTCACTCTAAATGTCAATGGACTAAATGCTCCAATCAAAAGACATAGGGTAACAGAATGGATAAGAAAACAAGACCCATCTATATGCTGTTTGCAACAGACCAACTTTAGACCTAAAGACACCTTCAGATTGAAAGTAAGGGGGTGGAGAAGCATCTATCATGCTAATGGTCGACAAAAGAAAGCCAGAGTAGCCATACATATATCAGTGAATCTAGACTTTAAAATAAAGGTTGTAACAAGAGATGAAGAAGGACATTATATCATAATCAAGGGGCCTATCCACCAAGAAGACCTAACAATTATAAACATTTATGCTCCAAATGTGAAACACCCAAATATATAAATCAATTAATCACCAACATAAAGAAACTCATTGATAATACCATAATAGTAGGGAACTTCAACATCCCACTTACAGCAATGGGCAGATCATCTAAACAGAAAATCAACAAGGAAACAATGACTTTGAATGTCACACTGGACCAGATGGACTTAACAGATATATTCAGAACATTTCATCCTAAAGCAGTGGAATATACATTCTTCTCCACTGCACATGGAATGTTCTCCAGAAGAGACCACACTCTAGGACAAAAATCATCCCTCAAAAAGTACAAAAAGATCGAGATCATACTGTGCATATTTTTAGACCACAACACTATGAAACTCAAAATCAACCACAAGAAAAAATTTGGAAAGGTAACAAATACTTGGAGACTAAGGAACATCCTACTAAAGAAGGAATGGGCTAACCAAGAAGTTAAAGAGGAAATTAAAAAGTACATGGAAGCCAATGAAAATGATAACACCACAGCCCAAAACCTCTGGGACACACCAAAGCAGTCATAAGGTCAATCCAGACCTTCCTAAAGAAGGAAGAAAGGTCTCAGACACACAACATAACCCTACACCTTAAAGAGCTGGAAAAAGAACAGTAAATAAACCCCAAAACTACCAGAAGACAGGAAATAAAGATTCGAGCAGAAATCAATGCTATCTAAACCAAATAAGCAGAACAGATCAATTAACCAGAAACTGGTTCTTTGAAAGAATGAACAAAATTGATAAACCACTAGCCAGTTTGGTCAAGAAGAAAAAGGAAAGGACCCAAAGTAATAAAATCAAGAATGAAAGAGGAGAGATCATGACCAACACAACATAAATAAAAACAATAGCAAGAGTATATTATGAGCAATTATATGCCAATAAAATGGGCAACCTGAAAGAAATGGACAAATTCCTAGAAACATATAAACTGCCAAAACAGAAACAGGAAGAAATAGAAAATTTGAACAGATCCATAACCAGAAAAGAAATCGACTTAGTAATCAAAAATCTGCCAAAAAAACAAGAGTCCAGGGCCAGATAGCTTTCCAGGGGAATTCTACCAAACATTTAAGGAAGAGTTAACACCTATTCTGTTGAAGCTCTTCCAAAAAATAGAAATGGAAGGAAAACTTCCAAATTCTTTCTATGAAGCCAGCATTACCTTGATGCCAAAACCAGACAAAGACCCCACTAAAAAGGAGAACTATAGACCAATTTCCCTGAAGAACATGGATGCAAAAATCCTCAACAAGATATTAGCCAACTGGCTCCAAGAACACATTAAAAAAGTAATTCACCATCACCAAGTGGGATTTATACCTGGGATGCAGGGCCAGTTCCATATCCACAAAACAATCATTGTGATTCATCATATCAATAAAAGAAAGGACAAGAACCACATGATCCTCTCAATAGATACAGAGAAAGCATTTGACAAAATACAGCATCCTTTCTTGATAAAACCCTCAAGAAAGTAGGGGTAGAAGGATCATAGCTTGAGATCATAGAAGCCATATATGAAAGACCCAATGCTAATATCATCCTCAATGGGGAAAAACTGAGAGCTTTCCCCCCAAGGTCAGGAACAAGACAGGAATGTCCACTCTTGCCACTGTTATTCAACATAGTATTGGAAGTCTTAGCCTCAGCAATCAGACAACACAAAGAAATAAAAGGCACCTAAATCGGCCAGGAGGAGGTCAAACTTTCACTCTTCGCAGATGACATGATACCCTATATGGGAAACCCTAAAGATTCCACCAAAAAACTACTAGAACTGATCCATGGATTCAGCAAAGTTGCAGGATATAAAATCAATGCACAGAAATCTGTTGCATTCCTATACACCAACAATCAAGCAACAGAAAGAGAAATCAAGGAATCTATCCCATTTACAATTGCACCAAAACCCATAAACTACCTAGGAATAAATGTAACCAAAGGGGAAAAATCTATACACTCAAAACTACAGAAAGCTTATGAAAGAAATTGAAGACACAAAAAAATGGAAAAATACTCCATGCTTCTGGATAGGAAGAACACATATTGTTAAAATGTCAATACTACCCAAAGCAATCTATATATTCAATGCAATCCCTATCAAAATAATACCAGAATTCTTCAGAGCTAGAGCAAACAATCCTAAAACTTATATGGAAACAGAAAAGACCCTGAGTAGCCAAAGCAATCTTGAAAAGGAAAACTAAAGCAGGAGGCATCACAATCCCGGACTTCAAGCTGTCTTACAAAGCTATAATCATTAAGACAGTATGGTACTGGCACAAAAACAGACACTCAGATCAATGGAACAGAATAGAGAACCCAGAAATGGACCCACATGTAAATTTAATGTAAATTAAAAAAAAACCCGATTATACACCATGACCAAATAGAATTTATTCCTGGAATGCAAGAATGATTCAACATATGAAAATTGATCAATCTATTGTGCCACATCAAGAAAATGAAAGAAAAAAAAAGGACACGATCATCTCAATAGATGCAGAAAAAGCATTTGACAAAATTCAACACTTTTTTTTGATGAAAAACACTTAGCAAACTGGGAATAGAAAAAAACCAATAAAAGCCATATATCAAAAATCCACAGCAAACATACTCAATGGTAAAAAGCTGAAAACATTTCCTCTAAGGTCAGAAACAAGGCAAGGGTTCCTGTTTTCACTACTAAAAAAAAATTTTTTTTAATGTTTATTTACTTTTGAGAGAGAGACACACACACACACACAGAATCCAAAGCAGGGTCCAGGTTCTGAGCTGTCAGCACAGAACCTGATGCAGAGCTAGAACTCCCAAATTGTGAGACCAAATTCAGGCGCTGAACCTGACCTGAGCTGAAGTCAGGCACTTAACTGACTGAGCCTCCTAGGTGCCTCTGTTTTCACTACTTTTATTCAACAAAGTACTTGAAGTTCTAGCCAGGATAATTAGTCTAGAAAAAGAAATAAATGGCATCAAAACTGGAAAGGAAGAAGTAAAATTATCTGTTTGCAGATATGATTTTATATATAGAAAACCCTGAAGATTCCACATAAACAAATGGTTAGAAATACTCAAAATGAATTCAGCAAATTAGCAGAATATACTCAGCACATAAAAGTCAGTTACATTTCTATACACGAACAATGAACAATATGAAAAGGAAATGACAAAAACAATTTCATTTATAACAGCATCAAAAAGAATAAATGTTTAGGAATTAGAACTTAACCAAGGAGGTGAGAGGTTTTTTACAATGAAAACTACAAAACATTGTCTAAAGAAATTGGTGAATTTTACAGAAACTTAATCAATTTAATTTCACAAATAAATGGAAACACATCTGACGTTCATGGATTGGAAGATATAATATTGTTAAAATGTCAGTACTCAAAAAAAAGTCAGTCCTATTCAAACTGATCTACTGACTCAGTGCAGTCCCTATCAAAATCCCCCAAAGACTTTTTTTTTGTTTTTGTTTTTTTTTTTTTTGGCACAAATAGAAAAACTGGGGCTCAGCCAGTTAAGTGCCTAACTCTTGATTTTGGTTCAGGTCACGGATCGTGAGTTGGAGCCCCATGTTGGTCTCTGTGCTGACAGGGTGGAGCCTGCTTCAGAGTCTCTGTCTCCTTCTCTTTTTGCCTCTCCCCCGTGCTCTCTCTCTCTTTCCCTCTCTCTCAAAAATAAATAAACGTTAAAAAAAAAAACACCTGAAAAACGAAGTAAGTCACTTAATACCGTTACAGTTTTATTCAGGGTAACTTACCGACAGGGAGGGATCTGTAAGTTCAACAATGGTACGTGGCCATTCTCCATCCTCATTCTGCTGTGATTCCCTGCCCAGTCTAGACCTTAATTCCCAGCTTTTATGGAGAAGGGCATGGTGGTGAGATCACAGCGTAGTTATCTAAAGTAGCATCATCTGTGTGCAAGAGGATCTCTACTAGTTACCTGAAGTGGAGTCTTCTGTCTTCCACTTTAGGAAAGATCAGAACAAACCTTCCTGAGTTTTGGTCAGGGCATACATTAACTTCTATGGGGCCTGGAACATGTAGCCCCAAGAGGTCATTGAGCATGAAAAAGATGGAATTACTATTATCAGCACTCCTACAAAAAGGAATAAAACTGGAAGACTCACACTTTCTGATTTTAAAACTTACTACAAAGCTACAGTATTCAAAAGTGTGGTACTGGCGTTAAGACAGACACGTGGACCAATGAAACAGAATGAGGATTCCAGGCACACCTGGGTGGTTCAGTGGGTTAAGCCTCTGACTTGGGCTCAGGTCATGATCTCACGGTTTGCAAATTCAAGCCCTGTGTCAGGTTCCGTGCTGACAGCTCAGAGCCTAGAGCCTGCTTCAGATTCTGTGTGTGTCTCTCTCTCTTCCCCTCCCCGCTTGCTGTCTGTCTCTCTCTCTCTTTCTCTCTCTCTCAAAAATAAATAAAACACTAACCTTTTTTTTAAAGATTCCAGAAATAAATCCTTGCAGATATAGTCACATCATTTTTGACAAGGGTGTCAAGACCATTCCCTGGGGAAAAGGACAGTCTTTTCAGCAAGTGTTGCTGGAACAACTGGATATTCACATACAAAAAAATGAAGTTGGACCCTTACCTAACACCATATACATAAATTAACTCAAAATGGATCAAAGACTTAAACATAAGACCTAAGCCAATAAAACTCTCAGGAGGAAACTTAGGACAAAGTCTTCACAACATTGGATTTGGCAATGATTTCTTGGATATGACACCAAAGTCACAGGTAACAAAAAAAAATAGACAAATTTGACTTAATGAAAATTAAAAATGTGCATTAAAAATGCTATTAACAGAATAAAAAGGCAATCCATAGAATGAGAGAATATATCTGCAAATTATATATCCGATAAACAGTTAATATCCAGAACTCCTAAAACTCAACAACAACAAAAATGGACAACCTTATTTAAAAATGGGCAAAGGACTTGAATGGACATTTCTCTAAAGAAGACATACAAATGGCTAGCAAGCACATGAAAGAATGCTCCACATCACTCATTTTTCAGGAAATGCAAACCTAAACTACAATGAGGTACCACCTCACACCCATTAGGATGGCTACTATCAAAAACCCAGAAAACAACCAGTGTTGTTGATGCTGTGGAAAAAAGGGAACTCCCATCCACTCTTGGTGGGAATGTAAAATGGTATAGCCACTGTGGAAAACAATATGAGAGTTCCTCAAAAAATTAAAAATGGAATTACCACATGGTCCAGTAATTTCCCTTCTGGGTATATACCCAAAGAACTGAAAGCAGGATGCTGAAGAGATGTTTAAACACCCATAGTCACAGTAGCATTATTCATAATAGCGAAACATGGAAGCAATCCCAGAGTCCATTGATGGATAAATGGATAAACAAAATGGGATATATACACATATATATGTATATATATGTATATATGTGTGTGTGTGTGTGTGTGTGTGTATATACATGCATATATATACAGTGGACTGTTAGCCTTAAGAAGGAAGGAGATTCTGCAGTATGCTATGACATGAATGAATCTTGGGGGAATTAAGCTAAGTGAAACAAGCCAATAACATAAGATGGCTATTGTATAATTCCACTTATATAAAGTACTTAGAAGAGTCAAAATCATAGAGACAGAAAGTAGAATGGTTGTTGTCAGGGCTGGGGGAAAGGGACAATGGATGGTTATTGTTTAATGGGCATATCTTTTAAGTTTTAAAAGATGAAAGGAGTTCTGGGGATGGATCGTGGTGATGGTTGCCAACAACATGAATGTATTTAATACCACACAAGGATACACTTAAAATGATTAAGATGGTAACTCTTATGTGTATTTTACCACAATAAAAAATATCTGCAAAAGAAAATTGGACTAGCATGACCTCGCACATCTAAATGAGTGAAAAAACTGTGAGTAAATGAAAGAACACATTTACCTGGTCCCTCATTTTCTAAAAGAGCTATTGACACTTGCTCTTATATTGCAACTGAGTCCTCTGTCTCCATATTTTCTTGTTCTTCTAGATAAAATCATGACAGGTCACAGTGGGTAAGTCAAGGTCATTTCTATCACCCTGGCCTGGTCAGAGGGATATTGTGTGATTAACTTATTGGTCTCTGAATCACTAACCAGGTGACTTCCACATCTTTGTCTATTTGGCATTATGATAATTGGCCAAGAGTTTTTTCTGGATACTTTGGACAATTTAGATGTAGTTTGAAAGTCTTTCCTGGTTCTGTTTTAATTTTTAAAAAATTGCTGATTGAGTGAAATATTAATAAGGATGAGGTAAGGCTCCTGCGATAAAGTAATCCATTAACAAATCCATGATTTAAAGGATTAGAGGTTTATTTTCTTCTCACTTAAAATTCCGAAGTGAACGTTGGTAGGTGATTCATCTCCCTGATGTGAGCAAAGCGATCCAAGTGCCTAGAGGCTTGGGAAATTATGACTGAAGCAATGGATGGAGGGTGGTAGGGTAGCATTATACTGGTATTCCCCAATTTTTTCTGGAATAATCCCCCTCCTCCTAGATAGGGCATTACTCCTCATATTCAACATTTGTGTAGAGTGTGCTTTCTCCTGAGAGGTGTATCGGAAAAGTATAAAACAGCTCTGGCCAATTTATTGCGGTTAAATATAGCATTAGAAGCTTCTTAGTAGAATTACATCCAGTTCAGCTTAAGCCAACATATATTTTTGAACGTTTGCCACACGCAGCAGAAGCTGAGAGGTGTGGTAGCAATGGTGAGGCAGGAAGTCCCTGGGCCTGTAGTTACTTGTTTTCTCTGGTGGCCTTTCCACCTGCTGTTATTCTCTTCAGAGCGGACTTCACTTCCTGGTTCCTCAGGGTATAGATGAGGGGGTTCAGTAATGGAGTGACAACAGTGTAAAACACAGCCACTGCCCCATCCAGGGGACTCTTGGAGCCAGCCCTGAGGTAGGTGAAAATGCAGGGGACATAGTAGACTGTGACCACGGTTAGGTGGGAGCCGCAGGTGGAGAAGGCTCGGCGCCGCCCATCAGCAGTGCGTATCTTGAGGATGGCGTGGACTATGCAGGCGTAGGAGAGCAGAATTAACATGAAGCAACTGGCAGCCACCACCCCAATGTCCACAAAGGTCACAAGCTCATTGACGGTCGTGTCAGCACAGGCCAGTCTCAATACTGCAGGGATGTCACAGAAAAAATAATCCACTTGGTTGGGCCCACAGTATGGCAGACGGAAGGTCAGGGTGGCCTGGAGAGACCCATGGATGGAGCCGGCCACCCAAGCCCCAGCCACGAGGATGGTGCATAACCTCCCATTCATGAGCACGGGGTAGCGCAGGGGCTGGCATATTGCCAGGTACCTGTCGTAGGCCATCAAGGTGTAGAGGAAACACTGGGTGCTGCCCAGGAAGTGAAAGAAATACAGTTGAGCCACACAGCCACCAAAGGGCATTGCCTTGCTGGTAGGAGTAAAATCCAATATTAGCTGAGGGACAATGACTGAGGAGAGCCACATGTCCAGGAATGAGAGCACGCCCAGAAGAATGTACATGGGGCGAGCGTGGAGCTTTGGGTCAGCCCACACGGTGAGCAGAATGAGCAGGTTCCCCAGTTGAGTCAGGATGTAAATGATGAAGAAGACCAGGAAGAGGAGGGTCCTCAGACTGGGGGGGTGAGGTAAGCCCAGGAGATTGAAGCCTGTCACGACGGTGTCCAGGGATGTGTTTTTGGTCTCTCTCATGTCTTTCTGTAGTATGTCGGGATGAGTGGTGAAGTCAGACCAGGGAAATATCCACAGGAGGTGGTGAGAGAATGGTTTCATCTCATGACCAGAGTCTAGGGGGGATACAGAGGACTTCTTTATTTTATTTATTTTTTATTTTTATTTATTTATTTTAATATATGAAATTTATTGTCAAATTGGTTTCCATACAACACCCAGTGCTCACCCCAAAAGGTGCCCTCCTCAATACCCATCACCCACCCTCCCCTCCCTCTCACCCCCCATCAACCCTCAGTTTGTTCTCCGTTTTTAACAGTCTCTTATGCTTTGGCTCTCTCCCACTGTAACCTCGGACTTCTTTATTTTAAAGTAGAAAGCATTTGCCATCAGTCATCTGGGTTTGCTCTGCAAGACAAGCCCTCAGAAGCTGGTTGATTTCTAGATGTCCTGACATGCTCCTTCTATGGGAGATACTATTTCAAGTATTGGAATCCAAGGCACAAGGTTATGTCTTAATAACAGTGTTAGTGAATATGATGGGTCTGTAACCCCAAGGGGGACCACAGAGAAATGGATTTTGGAGCAATGTGGACCAGTTACTCCATAATTACCATCCCTATTGATGGAATGGACTTCTCAAAATGTCTCTTGTAGATCTACAAGAATCTTTGAAATCTAACCCTTATATATTTCTATAATCTTCTTTCTTTGGTTCCCTCAGAGCACCAAGGACCTTCTGGCCCCACTTCTGGAGTATACTGATTCATCTCAACACAGTCTCATTCCTCAGGACTCACTTGGCTGTCACTTCCTTTGGGAAGAGTTTTTCTCCCTTAGAAGACAATCTTCGTGGAGATACGAATTTATATTGTAAACGGCAGTTGCAGCACAGTGTGATGAGAGCTATTTGCCTAAATGCTCCCTGGTTTCTTCTATTAGATTATAAGCTCCTTCAGAGCAAAGACCAAGTCTTTTTTGTTCTTTTACTGTATCTGCAGCACCTGCCACAGTGTTTGGCAACAGTAAGGTAATTAATAAATGTTGGCTGATTGTCTGACTGAATGGCTTTTGCCAACTCGGGTTAGTCCTGCATCCTGTTTCCCTGTGTGATCACATCTCTCCTGCTTTGTGTCACAAAGTCAGCACTGACGGGTGAGGGGACTGGCCACATACTTCAGCAGTGTGAGTCTGTCCCCAGTGTAAACAAAGTCAAAGGCATCACCCATGTTTTCTGTTTGCCTTAGAATGTTATTTAACTTTATTGATTGACCTCAGTAGTTTATTGGTTTTGGTGATTTGGATTATAACAGATTGATTTTTATAGGATTTCACCTTTGGTGTGTTATTATTTTAAGATCTTATTTGACTTTCAACAAATGAGATTCTCAAAAACACTTTAAAGGTATTAAACACCTGAGCACCATATTATTTAAAACCCCCCTTTGATGAATGGTTTGTTCAAAAAAAAAGTTTTTTTCTCCAAATAGTGTTTTAGGTATTTTTACCTAGGCTTAAACTAAAAGATCTTGTAATTCTTAAGAAATAACAAAGAAAAAAAAATTTAAACTGATAGGAGGTTAAGAGGTTAGTTATACGGAGGTGGGACCATCAACAGATCTAACTGCTGGAATGTCGTTAAAAATGTAGGGGTGTCTGGGTGGCTCAGTCGGTTAAACGTCCGACCTCGGCTCAGGTCATGATCTTGTGGTCTGTGAGTTCGAGCTCTGCGTCGGGCTCTGTGCTGACAGCTCAGAGTCTGGAGCCTGTTTCAGATTCTGTGTCTCCCTCTCTCTCTGACCCTCCCCCGTTCATGCTCTGTCTCTCTCTTCTCAAAAATAAATAAATGTCAAAAAAAATTTAAAAAATGCTCTTATAAACATTAATCTCAAACATATACATACATATATGTAAAGATTTTATTTTATTTATTTTGAAGACTTTATTTATTTATTTATTTATTTATTTATTTATTATTTATTTGTTTTAAGTAGGCTTTAAGCTCAACATGGGGCTTGAACTTACAACCCTGAGATCAAGAGTTGCGTGCTCTACTGACAGACCCCACCAGGCATCCCCAGTCTCAAACATATTTTATCTTCATCATTATTTAAAAAGAACTAAGTGGATATAATAATATCCGGTAGTGATTAATATTACTCAATGTCTCATGTTCTATAGAATCCATAGAAATATTAATAATAGACTTTGCCCACAAAGAGAAAAATATATTCGCTATTACCTGATTTTCAGAAGGAAGAATAATTTCTTTCAGGAAGGATGGATGGTACTTTCTATGGCTAGAACAGAAAGGGAAGACAAAATTTGAGAGCATGTGTATGATACCAATTATGAAACCTTATTTTGTGTCAGCTAGAGGAGATACATATTACAGATATGCTCCTATCTTAGGCAAATGATGTCTTTCTAGAATTTTTTATGAAAATCAAATTTTCATAAATCAATTCATATTAGCATTATACTAAAAAGTTATTTGGAGAACATCCATAATGAATCTCTATGGATAGTAAAAAAAAAGAAAAACCTTAGTTCATCTTTCTTCTCCCAGCTGTGGTGCACACATCTGGATGCACTTTCCCAAAGGACCTGCTGGGAGAAGGCTGGAAGACATACCTCTCTCTGTGTGGCTCTGGGTGTTCTGGCTGGCCTGCATGGGAACAGGGGGGCTGCAGTGGTGGGTCTGAGGGAGAAGCTCCTTTTCCAGGCAGAGTCAGCAGAAGACAGTGGTTTCGATTTGAGGTGACGTAAGGTAGAATCTCTTGGAGAGGCAGGGATTGCCTGCAGAAGCACTAAGAGAGACTTTTAGAAAAGAGAACAGCCTTTTCTTTTTTTAATTATTTATGTGTTTATTACTATTATTATTTTTCAAATGATCCTTCCAAATTTCATTTATTTTTATTTTTTAATGCTTATTTATTTTTGAGAGAGACAGAGAGAGGGAGCAGGTGGGGGAGGGGTGGAGAGAGAGGAAGACAGAGGATCCAAAGTGGGTTCCACACTGACAGCAGAGAGACTGATTCGGGGCTCAAACTCACAAACTGTGAGACCATGACCTGAGCCGAAGTTGAAGGCCTAACCAACTGAGCCATGCAGTTGCAACCCCCCTTTAAAAACTTTTTTAGGGGTGCCTGAGTGGCTCAGTCAGTTAAGCGTCTGACTTCGGCTCAGGTCATGATCTCACAGTTTGTGGGTTGGAGCCCCGTGTCAGGCTCTGTGCTGACAGCTCTGAGCCTGGAGCCTGCTTTGGATTCTGTGTCTCCCTCTATCTCTGCCCCTCCCCTGCTCACACTCTGTCTCTCTCTCTCTCTCAAAAATAAATAAACATTAAAAAATATTTAAAAGCTTAAAAAATGTTTATTTATTTCTGAGACAGAATGTGAACAGGGGAGGGACAGAGAGAGGGAGTCACAGAATCTGAAGCAGGCTCCAAGTTCTGAGTTGTCAGGACAGAGCCTGACATGGGGCTTGAACTCACAAGACATGAGATCATGACCTGAGCTGAAGTAGGATGCTTACCCAGCTGCCCCTTCTTTTTTTTTTTTAAGCCTATTTATTTATTTTGAGAGAGAGAGAGAGAGAGAGAGAGCACACAAGCAGGGGAAGGGCAGAAAGAGAAAGAGAGAGAGAGAGAATTCCAAGCAGGCTCCGCACTGTCAGCACAGAGCCCGATGTGAGGCTCGAACTCATGAACCATGAGATCATGACCTGAGCTGAAACCAAGAGTCAGACACTTAACGGACTGAGCCAACCAGATGCCCTTTTTTTCTCTTTTCTAGAGATAAAGGAGCCCACCTAGAAAAAAAAAAGAAGAAAACTAACTGAATAATTTTTCCTCTTAATTTATCTGTGATTTTTTTTATCATAGAGCTGTTAATTTTTTGAAGTTGTGTCACTTAAGCTATTTAAATTGAGGAGTGAAGCAAGCTAAGATTCATCAATTAAAAACATTTTAAGTATCCACATGGTGGCTAATGTGATATAGATTAAAACATTTCCTGTTTTAAATAGTTTTTGGTATTGTTAAGGCCATCATATAAAATAGTTGCACTTTAGTTTTTATGTTTATTTTTTTTAAACTTAAAAAATTCTTTTAATGTTTACTTTTGAGAGAGAGAGAGACGGAGACACAGAATCCGAAGCAGGCTCCAGGCTCCGAGCTGTCCACATAGAGCCTGACATGGAGCTCGAACTCATGGACTGTGAGATCATGACCTTAGCAGAAGTCAAATGCTTAACTGACTGAGCCACCCAAGTGCTGCTTTTAAAACTTTAAAAAAGTATTTATTTATTTATTTTGAGAGACACAGAGAGAGAGAGAGAGCTGGGGAGGCAAGGGCGGGGGGGGGGGGGTGGGAAGAGGGAGAGAGAGAATCCCAAGAGGTTAAGCGCTGTCAGCATAGAGCCTGATGCAGGGCTCAAACTCATGAACCATGAGATCATGACCTGCACTGAAATCATGAATCAGATGCTCAACTGACTGAGCCACCTAGGCATCTCTAACATAGTTGCACTCTAATATCAAAAATATATAATTAAAGAAAAGAAGAAGCTAGTGATATCACTGATATAATCAATATTTAAAGCAGCAAATAATTAGGTGCAGGGGCTTTGGTCTGGAAATTCAAGGGAAAGGCTTCTAGGGATGGAATGGAAGAGAACGGCATGAAGAGAGCCAAGTCAGGGAGGGTGCAACCCTCTTTCCAGGGTCAAGTGGAAGTCATCCTCCTTACAGGATCAGACAGGAAGTCATAGGTTGTTAGGAAGCAAACTCACTTTGAGGCCTTTTCAGACAGTGTCTCTTTCATTTGTAAAAAATCAGATTATTTCAGAGGTTTGGCCTCTTTCTGGCATGCCTACACTGAACTGGGGTTCTGTATAGGGCACCCTAGGGTTGAGGACCTTCTCCAAGCAGAGCACATACACATCACTAAGGCTGAGGCATGAGGAATGACCCAGATTTGAGCTGTTCATCCTTGTTTGCCTTTAGGACAAGACTCAGACCACAGCCCTTTGAGGCCATGAGGCAGCCTGGGCAGAGGCAGAGCATGGAGAATGAACAGAGTTTGGGTGCAGTGGGGAGACATAACCCATGTTTTATTCTAATTATCCCATCAGCATCCTTCCACTGTAAATGAAAAAAACAAACAAACAAAGAAACAAAAAACAACAACCAAAAAACAAAACAAGTGTGTTTGTTAAGAAACTTTAACAAGTTTGTATTGGGGCACCCGAGTAGCTTAGTGAATTGAGTGCCTGACTCTTGGTTTCTGTTCAGTTTGTGAAACAGGGTTGTGGGATGGAGCCCTAAGTCGGGTTCCAAGCTGAGTGTGGAGCCTGATTAAGACTCTCTCTCTTTCTATCTCTCTCCTTCTCCCTCTGCCCCTCTACCCTGCTTGTGTGCTCTCTCTCTCCAAAATAAAAAAAAAAAAAAAAAAAAAAAAAAAGAAAAGAAAAGAAAAGGTATGCAATGGAAGGCCTTCCAGCCTTTGAGGAAGTTGACTGTGTGTGCTCATCACTGGAAGAAAAAGGGTTAACATGTCCATCCCTGACTATGTTTGCTCAGTAACACTGATAAAGCATTTATATTACTTTATTATCTCTCCCCAAATATAGAAAAGACAAATGTTTAAAACTCTTTTTCTCAATTTAGAGAAGAAAGCTCCCAAATCTGGAGAAAGGCTGATTTAATTCAACATTAATATGCTTAATGTGTTAACATTGTGACTAGAGGGTGAGGTAAGAAAGAAGGTGGGGGAAAGAGACACATTACATACAGTTTTTGACAAAGTTACTGAAACTCTTAATGTATGGAAATTAAGTCTTTGCTCCCATTGTGAATTGGCCTGCTATTAGAATGCTTCCCTCGTTGGACTCACGTGGACACAACAACAAAACATTGGAGGAGGCTGGTCTTTCTCTGGTCGAATGAGTGTGTGAGGAAGGTGTCCTTCAGAGCATCCCCTTGGCTTGCGATGATAGGTAACTAGGTCTCTGCTTTGGAATGGAATTAAAATCTTCCAGGGGAATGAAACATTGACCCTTCTAACAGCCTATGAGATCCTCTGCTCTTGGACGCTCTTTACAGATTGAGACTTCTCTACTTAAGTGCCTTGAACTTTACATCAATTTCATTATAAGCCAGATCTTCCTTGACTGAGGGTTTCTTTCTTTCTTTTTTTGTTTGTTTTTTAAACACTATCAAGAGATTTGTAGAGAACTATTTATCTCTTGGGAGTTCTACCCTGAAACATTGCCCCCATGAGAGCTACACTCCCCTGATCCTCATTATTTTTTGTTTTGACAGCAAACAGGAATCATTTCTACATGTAGAAAGTGAGCTGTGAAGAACATGATCTGTTCGGGTGACCTCTAATTTCTGTGATTCCTTTCTTTGAAGTGTTGGGATCACACTTTTATCCACATGATACTCAGAAATTCATTGAACATGTACCTAACTTTTGGGAGGCCTGGACGGCTCAGTCAGTTAAGTGTCCAACTCTTGATCTCAGCTCAGGCCTTGATCTCAGGGTCGTGATTTCAAGCCACGCGTCGGGCTATGTGCTGGGTGGGAAGCCTACTTGAAAATAAGGAAAAGAGGGGCGCCTGGTTGGCTCAGTCGGTTAAGCGGCCGACTTCGGCTCAGGTCATGATCTCGCGGTCTGTGAGTTCGAGCCCCGCATCGGGCTCTGTGCTGACAGCTCGGAGCCTGGAGCCTGTTTCAGATTCTGTCTCTCTCTCTCTCTCTCTCTCTCTGAACCTCCCCCGTTTATGCTCTGTCTCTCTCTGCCTCAAAAATAAATAAACGTTAAAAAAAATTAAAAAAAAAAACAAGAAAAAGAAAATGGACTTAATTTTTAATGATTGAGCTGATTTTTCTTACATGTTCCCACCTCTCTAGATACTGAGAGAAAAAAAATCCCTTAAATTTAGGTTAGTTAAGTACAGTTTAGTCACCATCAATTTGAAGTCTTGGATGGCCCCATTCTTCTTATGGCATGGAGAAAGAGGATGGTTTCAAATTGTTGGAGTGCTCCTTGGATATTTGCTCTTGACTTTGTGGGGGTGTGGCAGTTCTGGTAGGCTCCTTGGACCACGCAGGTGAAGATGTCCCCATCTGGAATTGCACGTGGCGTGACTTGTTCTCCTCAGACTGATTTGGCATCAGTTGTGTGCTGAAGTTGGTTTGTACTGGCTTCCAATACCCTACCGCTAAATTTTCAAAAATTTTATGAGCTCTTTGTTAAGTTTGCAATTAAATTTAAATATAAACTTGCAATTGGACATGTATTTTCAATTAAATATATTAGAAATGAAATAATACTCAAATTATCACTTTCTAATTATTTTTCTTTAAAATTTTTAAAAAAGATTTCACTAAAAATATTTTATTTTTATTTAAAATTTTCTTTAATGTTTTATTTATTTTTGAGAGAGCACAAGTGGGGGAGGGGCAGAGAGAGAGGGAGACAGAGGATCCAAAACGGGCTCTGCGCTGATAGCAGCAAGCCCGACGTGGGGCTTGAACTCGAGAACTGTGAGATCATGACCTGAGCTGAAGTTGGATGCTCAACCGACTGAGCCACCCAGGCGCCCCCCAAAATGATTTTATTTTTAAATAATCTCTACACCCAACATGGGGCTTGAATTTTAACCCCTAGATCCAGAGTCACATGCTCTACCAATTGAGTCAATCAGGCTCCCCATTTTTCTATGTTTACTAGTATCTGTGAGGTTATTCACATCTATCCAATCTTTATGGTGGAAAACACCATACAATGGTGTACAGCCCTTACCAACTTTATACACAATGGTGTCATGTTGGAGTTTGAAATTGACTATAGTAGGAGTATTTAATCCCTGAAAATTTTGTGGTTCTTGGGTGGCTCAGTGGGTGAACATCTGACTCTTGATTTCGGCTTGGGTCATGACCTCACGGTTTGTGACTTCAAGCCCCGTGTGGGGCTCTGTGCTGACAGTGCAGAGCCTGCTTCGGATTCTCTCTTCCTCTCTCTCTACCCGTCACCTGCTGCTTCTCATCTGGACCACTTAATAAAGCATAGACCTAGATGAATGGTATGAGGGCTTTATTTATTTAGCAAGGGGTTAATCATATTTTGAGCAATGTTTGGTAAGAAAGAAAGCTAGTTTCAGATAGAGGAACAGAGTCTCATAAGGAATTTTGCCACTTTGCCAAGTTTTACATGATGCCAGTTGTAAAATGAGATAGTTGAAGAGGACTAGATGCTTTTAAAGCTTTCCTTTGTTTCTAAATTTTTATATTAAAATTTTTTAAAAGTTTTATTTACTTAAGTAATCTCTATATCCAACATGGGGCTCAAATTCATGACCCCGAGATCAAGAGTCATATGTTTTTCTGACTGAGCCATCCAGGCACCCCTAAATTTCTATATGTTTGATAGAGAAAAACCATATTAATCATTTGGGGACATAGGTGAGAATGTGTGTAAATAAAATGGCAATGTTTTATGGTGCCACAAGATGGCAGTATTATATCTATTATAACTAGGCACTATATTCCACCCACATGCAGTAAGTAGAAAATAATTATTCCAGAGCATTCACAAGGGAAACAAATTGCCTTTAACTTTTTCTTTTGCTTTCAGCTTGTTTATTTTCATCTTTATCCCAGTTGCATGAAGTTTATTACAATTTTCTCATCACTGACACTAATAATTTGTTTCCCGTTTTCTACCAGGTTTTAGAAAACATGAGAAAAATGAACAAATGCTGTTTGGACAAAGTCGAGTAAGGTGAGGAGGCAGGCGGCAACCCCTACACATTTGCTCTCCATCTGTTGTTGCACAAAAGCCTGCTGTTGTTCAAGAGACTTAATTCCATGTACACAGGAATTTTAACGCACACTTACGAAATCAAGGAAAGCCTGTAGTCAACATGGGCTCAGCAGTAGCTTTAACAATCTTCATTCCACAGGCCATCCATGAGGGAAGATGATTCTGACCCTGTGTGACAAGAATGAGCAGCAAAGATTCAAATTCCCAGTCAGACAGGAGATTCCAAAAACAAAACTGTGATCACAGCAGGGCTCAATAAATACCCCCCCTTTTTTTGCATAATACATCGATCTTAAGTGTAGTGAAATTCTCCAACATCTATCAACATAGGTTTAAATAAATTTTAAAAAGAATAGCTGTACTGAGGTTAATTCAAATACAGTTCACCACCCTTTCAGAGTGTACAACTCAGTAGTTGTTGGTGTGCTTACAAGGCTGTGTGTTGATCACCAATTCCTGAACATTTTCACCGCTCCAAAAAGAAATCCCATACTCATTAGCAGCCTTTCTCTTTTTTCTTTTAAATGCTTATTTATGCATTTTTGAGAGAGAGAGAGAGAGGGAGAGAGAGAGAGAACACAAGTGGGGGAAGGGCAGAGAGAGAGAGAGAGAGAGGGAGACACAGAATCCGCAGCAGGCTCCAGGCTCTGAGCTGTCAGCAAGGAGCCCAACGCAGGGCTCAAACTCACGAACTGTGAGATCATGACCTGAGCTGAAGTCGAACGCTTAACCAACTGGGACGCCCAGGCTCTCCTAGTAATATCTCTTCACCTTCCTTCCTTACCCCTCCTGCACCCCACCCCCTGGTAACCACTAATCTACTTTCTGTCTCTATGGATTTGCCTTTTATGAACATTTCATATAAATGGATCGTATAAAATGTGGCCTTTTGTGTCTGGCTTCTTTTACTTAGCATAATGTTTTCAAGCTCCATCCACGTTGTGACAGGTATCAGAACTTCATTCCTTTTTATGGCTGAATGCTATTCCATTTTATGGATATACCGTAATTTGTTTATCCATTTATCAGTTGATGGGCATTTTGGTTTTTATACTTTTTGGCTGTTTGAATAATGTTGCTATGACCATTCACATGCACATTTTTGTGTGGACACGTGGTTTTATTTCTTTTGGAATATCCATAAGAGTGTAATTCCTGGGTCATATGCTCTATGTTGAATATTTTGAGGGACTGCCAGATTTTTCTCAGTGGCTGTATTATTTTGCATTCCCACTGGAAATGTACAAGGGGTCCAATTTGTCTACATCTTCAATAACACTTGCTATTGCCCATCTTTTTTTTGTTTGTTTTTTTTCTTAACGTTTTATTTATTTTTGAGACAGGGAGAGACAGAGCATGAACGGGGGAGGGTCAGAGAGAGAGGGAGACACAGAATCGGAAACAGGCTCCAGGCTCTGAGCCATCAGCCCAGAGCTGATGTATATGTATATATATATATATATGTATTATATGTATATACATATGCATATACATACATATATATGTATATATATGTATGTATATATATACATATGTACATATATATGTATATATGTATATATATGTATGTATATATGTATATATATATGTATGTATATATATATGTATATATGTATATATGTATGTATATATATGTATATGTGTATATATATATACACACATATTATATATATGTATTATATATACATATATATGTATTATATATACATATATGTCACTGTAATGTATATTATAATTATAATATATATTATATGTATTATATTATATACATACATATATAATGTAATATTATATATATATACTTTTTAAAGGTTTTATGTGTATATATATATATACATAATATTTATATATATACGTAAAACCTTTAAAAAGTGTAGGACACACTAATAACATGGGTTACGTTAGGGGCTCCACTGAGAATGGAATGAGGAAAGATTTTTTTCCCTGCACACCTTTACTACTTAATGTGAAAATGAATAAGCTTCATTATTTAATTTAAAAGACAGATCTAGGGGTACTTGGCTGTCTGAGTCAGAAGAGCATGGAACTCTTGACCTTGGGATCGTGAGTTTGAGCCCCACATTACATACAGAGATTACTTAAAAAACAAGAACAACAATTTTAAAAAAGAGAGAGAACTGAAAAGAAAGAAGAGAAGGGGGAAATCAGGGAGGAAGAAAATGAGAATTAAAGAAAAAAGAAAGGAAAAAGGAAAAACTTCAACCATATCTTAAACCATTTACCAAGATACCTCAGAAAGAAATTTCCTGTGATCCGATAATATTTTTCCAAACCTATTGGCCTCTCACGAATACCATTTACTGTCAAAGGCAGCAATAATAAAAAAGATGGATGGGTTGCCTGGGTGACTCAAACATCTGACTCTTGGTTTCTGCTGGGGTCTTGATCTCATGGTTCATGGGTTTGAGCCCCACATCAAGCTCTGTACTCACAGTGTGGAGCTTGCCTAGGATTCTCTTTCTCTGCCCTCCTTTCTCTCTCTCTCTCTCTCTAAAAAATAAGTAAATAAACATTTTTAAAAAGATGGGCAAGGGGCGCCTGGGTGGCTCTGTACTCACAGTGTGGAGCTTGCCTAGGATTCTCTTTCTCTGCCCTCCTTTCTCTCTCTCTCTCTCTCTAAAAAATAAGTAAATAAACATTTTTAAAAAGATGGGCAAGGGGCGCCTGGGTATATGTATATACATATAATACATATATATATAATACGTGTGTATATATATATATACATATACATATATATACATACATATATACATATATACATATATATATACACACATATATATACATATATACATACATATATATACATATATACATATATATGTACATATATATACATACATATATATACATATATATATACATACATATATACATATATACATATATATATATATATATATATACACACGTATTATACACACACACACACACACACACACACACACAAATACATGTATAAGGGACACCTGACTGGCTCAGTGGGAAGAGCATCTGACTCTTGACAGGGTCATGAGTTCAAGCCCCACATTGGGTGAAGAGATCACTTAAATCAATAAAACTTAAAAACATGTATATAGTACATATATTGATAAAGATAAGACCAGTTAACACCCTCACTCTGCAACTGGCTTTAGAATTTTTTTTTTTTAGAGAGAGAGAGCACAAACCGGAGCGGGGAAGAGGGGCAGAGGGGGATAGGGGCAAAGGGACAGAGGGGCAGAGGGGTAGAGAGGGAGAGAGAAAGATTCTTAGGCAGTCTCCAGACTCAGCACAGAGCCCTACGTGGGGCTTGATCCCATGACTCTGGGATCATGACTTGAGCTGAAATCAAGAGTTGGACACTCAGTCGACTGAGCCACCCAGGTGCCCCCTTCTTGAATTTTTTGAAGACTATTTCTATATTAGCTGTTGCAAAAATACATAAAGCATAGCCAAATTCCCTTCTCTCTTTTAAAATTTTCAAAAAAATGTTTATTTATTTTTGAGAGAGACAGAGACAGAATGCGAGTGGGTTAGGGGCAGAGAGAGAAGGAAGCACAGAATCCCAAGCAGGCTCCAGGCTCTGAGCTGTCAGCACAGAGCCTGATGCAGGGGTCAAACCCACCAGCTGTGAGATCATGACCCAAGCCGAAGTTGGATACTCACCCGACTGAGCCACCCAGGCGCCCCCCCTTCTCTCTTTAACTTTTTTTTTTTAACGTTTTATTTATTTTTGAGACAGAGAGGGACAGAGCATGAACGGGGGAGGGGCAGAGAGAGACGGAGACACAGAATCGGAAGCAGGCTCCAGGCTCTGAGCCATCAGCCCAGAGCCCGACGCGGGGCTCGAACTCACGGACGGCGAGATCGCGACCTGAGCTGAAGTCGGACGCTTAACCGACTGAGCCACCCAGGCGCCCCTCTCTTTAACCTTCAAAACATATACGACACAGAAACACATGTTCAATGTGCTTACACACGCACTCCACCTGAAGATGATTCCTTTCTATTTTATTGTGTCATGCAAAAGGGAAACTATTAACATTGTCACATTGACTACTTTTTGCCTTTGCCTTGTGTTATTCTTCCTATTCTTGTCATCTCTTGTTCTTTACACACCATTCTACTGTTCAGTGTTCACAGAATCTCCTGGACTACAGCCTGTGGATTCACCAGTAGAAAACGTTCCTGCGAGGACACTGCTCTGAGGGAACCCGCAACTGCTCCTGCGGAAGCTGAAAGTCACCTGTCAAGAGAGGAGCTTCCCACCCTGGTGTTTCTTCTGGGTTTTGCATCCAGATTGGGTTTTCCTCCCTTAGCCACAGGGAGGGCACGGACCTTCTGCCGCCGGTTCCAGCAGCTCAGGCACCGGGGATGCAGTGCCTGGCCCGGGGTGTCCCGCAGCAGATGTGGGGAGATTTCCTTCTTTATGTTTCCCTGACGGTGGGAAGGAAGGCTCGAGTCAGTAGCAAACTCTGCAGGGGGGGTTCAAAATAATTTTCTACCGGCTGAATGCTTGCCACCTCTGGTCTTTGTAATGAAGGAGTCTTTTCTGATCCACATTTTCCTGAAGTGGTGCTAACCGTCCCCATATTACTACTGCTACCGTGGCTGCTGCTACGCCTAAGATCACTACCGTTGCCGCTTCACTGTCACTTGTGTCTGTCTGAGGAACTCCTCCAGCGGTGGCAGTGTTCTCCTTTTCAATAACGCTGTGGCTCCCGGGAGCGCTGCCCTGCCAAGGACCCGCGTGTTCTCACAGGCGCTGCGGGACAAGGCGTTCAGCAGCCCACGGAGGGGACGGCTCTGGAAGGAGCCTCTGTGCGGGCCAAGTGCACGAACCAGACGTCTGGCTTGGGTGGGCCGGATTGGTACCAGCAACGTGGCAGCGGAGCCCCCACACGTGTGTCTGAAGTGCTCTGGATGGTTGGGAGAGGAGAGGTGGTTTTCCTTCGTTCCTTGGTGGCTCTGATGCATCCAGTTACCTCCTCCCGGCCGAGCTGCAGAGGACAGACTCTGCCTCTGCCCTCTGTGCCCGTGAGACACGCGGTGGCTACGAGGCCTCTTCAGCTGCACCCAACTTCACAGGTGACCGTGGCAGTGAGAAACTGTATTTCCTGAGTGGATGCCTGCTTACACCTCTAATTTTAAACTTTGGAAGAATGTAACAGAGGACTCCGAAAGTGAATCCTAGTATTTCTGAACCACTGACTACTCTCTTTTTCTCTCTTTCTTCTGCTTTCCCTCCTCCTTCTGCTTATTTGTACTTCCAAGATCCCCCTAAGAGTTGAAGATAGAATTTGCTTTTGGGGGAGGCTCTTTATTCAGAGCAAGGATCCCTTGGCGAGTACTTTTGTTTATGCAAAATAGTAAGTCATGTACTCATTCGTTTATCCCTGGGAGGTTCTGAAATTGGTGAAGCAAATGCAAATGTCTCAGCTTGAGATGTTAATGTTGCTTTTAATTCTGTGAAATATGTCCTCATTTTTGTATTTCTCGGAGGGCTTATTTTGATATTATTTAACTTTTAAGTGGACTTATCCAGCACATTGGAGAGTGCAAGGTCTGTGGACTTAGGGAGTGAAGGGAAGATCACAGAGAACCCCCCTATTTGGAAAGGAGGAATGAGGTCATACAATGAGGCTGAGGGCAGGTGGGGAAAGAGACAGCAGGGAATGCCCAGGAAAGCACTGGATGATGGGCACAGATAGTAAAATCTAACATCCAATTTAAAGATTTTCTTGTTTTCCATTGTAATTCTTTTTTTAAACATATTTTTTAATTTTTAATTTAATTTTTTTATTTAGAGAGAGAGAGAGTGTGTGAGCAGAGAAGAGGAGCAGAGGGAGAGAGAGAGAATCTTAAGCAGGCTCTACACTCAGCTCAGAACCTGACACAGGGCTTGATCCCATGACCCTGGGATCATAACCTGAGCTGAAATTGAGAGTTGGAGGTTCATCCAATGGAGCCACCCAGGCACCCCTTGGATTGTAACTCTTGTATGCTATCCCAAAGTCTTTGGCATTTGTTCAACATTGTAGCCTATTCATTTTGAGTATAGAGGGAAATGCAGAAATTTTTTCTCATATATGAGTTCCTCTTTCTCTACATTTTAGGAGATATATCTGTTTCCATGTTGTTTTTTTTTCTCCTTAGCATTGGATGTTTAGGTTCTTTTATCAGCTAATTTTGAGTCAGTCTTTTGGCATACACAGAACAAGAGGGACTTAGCGGTGGTGACTACAAAATAAAGGAAAAAGGGATGGTTTTCTCTCAACAAATGTTTTACTGAGTACCTAATATGTGCTAGGCATTCTTTCAGTTGCTGTGGTGCCATCAGTGAGTAAAAGATTCCCTGCATGTCCTGCTTATGTTCTAGTGAAGACAGAAAAAGAGTAGACCTTTTATAAAACATGTCTTTGAAAATAAAGGGAAAATAAATGTGACCCTTAGAACTGGACTTCATTGCCTTTTAGAGGGAGAAATGTATGATGTTTGAAAGCAATGCTGATATCATGTGCTTGTTTTATGTTTTAAATATAAATCAGTCATGAAATGAGTAAGAGCTATAAAACATTGGATGACTACAAAACTACAAGTCAAGTTATCCAAAGAATCTCAATCTTTCAGGGAGCCTGGGTGGCTCAGTTGGTTGAGTGGCTGACTTTGGCTAGGTCATGATCTTAGGGTTTGTGGGTTCAAGCCCTATGTCAGGCTCTGTGCTGACAGCTCAGAACCTGGAGCCTGCTTTGGATTCTGTGTCTCCCCCTCTCTGTTCCTACCCTGCTCTCTGTCTCTCTCTCTCTCTCAAATAAACATAAAAAAAATTAAAAATAAATAAATAAACAAAAATACATTTAAAACCACTACTCATCAACATTAATATTAAAAAACAAACAGAGAATCTCAATCTTTCAAATGACTCAAATGTATCTGGGTTCATAGTGAGTCCCAACACATAAAATCAAAGATACCCAACATTTAAATACAGGATCTCACACTGAAGTAAATGACCTTTAATATGTATATTATTCGTAAAAATGAAAAATAAAAATTTAGGTGCCTCATTGAAACTATGAGGGAGATAGAGTCTAAAAAACTTTTAGTTTAAAACATTAAAAAATTAAAAAAAAAACTAGCAAGTAGTGACTGGTAAACAGAAATGAGTATTTAACATTTTAAGACATGTAAATTATCGATTCTTTCCTCACTCAGAATGGTATTTTTGTATTTGGTGACTATGAGGAGTATCCATAAGGGCTTCTATGGGTTTATTCATTATGACCTTGTTTTTATACATACTTTTCCCTAAAAGTCAGAAGTTTCTAAACCACACATTTTTCTACCACGCTTGCCCGCAGCCCACCGTGGTCAAGACGAAAGAATGCTTCTCTTTTTGTTTTTAAAGTCACTGATCTAATGTTTATTTGTTTTTTAGAGAGAGAGAGAGAGTGAAAGTGAGCACAAGTCAGGGAGGGGCAGAGGGAGAGGGGGACAGAGGATCCAAAGCAGGCTCTGCATTGATGGGAGACAGCCCCACGTGGGGCTTGAACTCATGAACCATGAGACCATGACCAGAGCTGAAGTCAGACACTTAACCCACTGAGCCACATAGGTTCCCTGATCACTTCTCTTATACTTTATATCTTTTCCAGTAGGATTTCCATCCTCTATCTGACCTAACAGCTTCCATTTCCACTTGGATGAAGGTTGGGTGCTAGAGGTTAGAGTAAGCCATTACCAGACGGTGAGAACCAAGGTATTTAGAATTATACTCGTCCCCCGCTCCTTAACCACAGTTTCACTTCCCACAGTTTCAGTTGCTCGCAGCCAACCGTAGTCCAGAAGCAAATGATCCTCCCTTTGACTTATTGTATGGAGATCAGTCGTAGCCTAATGCTACCTCACAATGCCTACCTCAGCCCCTTCACTTCATGTCATCACGTGGGCATTTTATCATCTCACATCATCACAAGAGGAAGAAGGGTGAGCACAGTACAGTAAGATATTTTGAGAGGGAGAGAGATGCATTCACATAACTTTTATTAGAGCATATTGTTGTTATTCTATTTTATTATTGCTGTTAATCTCTTACTGTGCTTAATTTATAAATTAAACTTTATCACAGTATGTCTGCATAGGAAAAAATATATGTATAGAGTTTGGTACTATCTGTGGTTTCAGGCATCCACCGGGGGTCTTGGACCTGCAGTCCAAGAGGAAACTGTTGTACTGTGGGTCCAACTGGGAACTCAGCTCAGTTGTCACATTTAAAGAACACTAGTTTTGTATGGACTTGGGAATCAGATAATTCCAAGTTCAAACCCTGGCTTCACAGGATGTTCTGATACAATCTCACAGTCTAAACCATGTTCTCAGGGTGGAGAAGAATTGGAGTGCATCTTGTCTGAGTATCTTCCATGATGTTTAGAGTGAAGCTTCCTGAGCTCTGAATTTTGAGCATCTCTTGACCTTGTCAAGTACTTGAGGATGAATCCAGCTTCTGTGTCCTTTGCTTTGGAACTTTTGTGCTTTCTATACTCCTTGTTGAACAAGGTACAATGCTCCTTTAAATTTTTTTTTTAAAAGTTGGGAATGCAAGCTGGTGCAGCCACTCTGGAAAACAGTACGGAGGTTCCTCAAAAAACTAAAAATAGAACTACCCTATGACCCAGCAATTGCACTACTAGGCACTTATCCACGGGATACAGGTGTGCTGCTTCGAAGGGACACATGCACCCCCATGTTTATAGCAGCACCATCAACAATAGCCAAAGTGTGGAAAGAGCCCAAGTGTCCATCGATGGATGAATGGATAAAGAAGATGTGATATATATATACAATGGAGCATTACTAGGCAATCAAAAAGAATGAAATGTTGCCATTTGCAACTATGTAGATGGAACTGGAGGGTATTATGCTGAGTGAAATTAGTCAGTCAGAGAAAGACAAAAATCATATGACTTCACTCATATGAGGACTTTAAGAGACAAAACATAAGGGAACATAAGGGAAGGGAAACAAAAATAATATAAAAACAGGGAGGGGGACAAAACAGAAGAGACTCATAAATATGGAGAACAAACTGAGGGTTATAGGAGGGGTTGTGGGAGGGGGGATGGGCTAAATGGGTAAGGGGAACTAAGGAATCTACTCCTGAAATCATTGTTGCACTATATGTTAACTAATTGGGATGTAAATTTAAAAAATAAAAAATAAATTTAAAAAAATTTAAGTTTTTTATTATTATTATTTTTATTTCACAGAGAGAGAGAGCAAGCACAGGGAAGGGGCAGAGGGGGAGAGAGAATCCCAAGCAGACTCCATACTCATTGTGGAGCCCAATGCAGGGTTCATTCCCATGACCCTGGGATTATGACTTCAGCCTAAATCAAGAGTCAGATGCTCAACTGACTGAGCCACCCAAGCACCCCAAGATACAACATCCTATTGTCCAGTTATTTTTTAGTCCTCATGTTTGTGGAGTTTCTAGGACCACATTGATACTCAGATGTCTCGAGTATGTTCTCATGGTGGCAGTTAACCTCTCTTTAGTTTTAGTTCCTAAGAAAAATAAACCAAATGAGTGGTGGAGGAAAATGCTCTCACCAACAAGAGTACACCCTACCTCAGGTGGTGTAAAATGGTATCATCAACAAGAGTACATTGTTAGGAAAACCTAGTGTCTGCAGGGATATCTACAAGTGTGTTAATACTCCAGAGGAGAAGGCATGTGTGAGTTATGTGACCCTTTTTTTCCAGGTTCTCCTAATTGTTCCCTCCCTTGTCCCTTCTTGCCTAGGGATGGTAAATAGTTGGAGTGTTACTAAGCCCCAGGTTCATCAGCTTTTCCTTGTGGTTCCTCTACTCCCGTATCTTTGTAAATAGCTCCTATGTCAAGAAACCCTTCTCAAATTATCCTGTTTTGAGTGGGCCATCCATTTCCTTTTGGGAAATTGGTATAATCCATCCAAATGTCTTAAGAGTTCTTTGCATGTGTTTTGAAGGGTACAGGGTGGTGAAGGAGGTCGGTTGGAAGAAACATAAAGGCCAAGATCTTCATTAAGAGGAGTTTTACACATGAGTAAACAAACAGACAAAAAGCAGAATCAGACCTATAAACACAGAGAACACACTAATGGTTGCCAGAGGGAAGGGGTGGGAGGATGGGTAACATGGGTGAAGGGGAGTGGGAGATACAGGCTTCCAGTTATGGAATGAATAAGTCATGAGAATAAAAACACAGCACAGGGAATAGCCAATGATATTGAAATAGTGCAGAATGGTGACAGATGGGAGCTATGCTCACAGTGAGTACAGAATAATGTATAGACTTCTTGAATCACTATGCTGTACACCTGAAACTAATGTAACATTGTGTGTCAACTACATTCAAATACAAAAAAAGAAGGTACAAATATTCTAATTAAAAAAAGAAGAGTTTTAAAATTTGGATGACATAGCTTCACACTCTCTAAAAAAAAGTCCTTAAAAGATTGGACAATATGAATTTTGATAGGTGTGTATTCTTGGTAGAGGGGAAAGCTTGTGGCAGGCAAGCCCTGGGCATGCTTGACGCCTGCAGTAAATCAGTCAGGATGAGGGAGGGAAGAGAGGGTAGAGACATCTTGGGAGATAAGGTATGTTGGGTTCAGATTTTTTGCACTTTGAACTCCAGATTGAGGAACCTGCCTTTATTTTTACATTCACTGGAGAGTCCTATAGCTTGTACATTTCAGAAGAGTAATTTTCACTATGATGTGGATGAGGAGGAAGAAGACGAAAGACTAGTCAGGACATCAAGAGAGACATTGTAAAAGTGGAGGGGACAGAATTTGGTGTCTCAGCACATGGGGACAGCGAGGAACAGGAAGGGAACTTCATATATGATCCAGTATTTTCAAGTTGAAGTGCTGGGGAATGTTAATGCCATGCATAAGCAAAGAAACATTGAAGCTATAGAAGTCTAGGGTTTAGGGGCAAAGAGAATGTTGAATTTTCTGGCAGAACAGACTTCCAAAGTTGTTGTCACATTCTCATCCTCTTCAGCCTTTCCTAAAGCATTTTCATATCTCACAAGGTAGCCAAGGGGTAGAAGTAATGCGTCCATTTGTTTCTAAACAAATAATGTCAAACAATTTGAACCAATTTAATGAGAAGAAAAGATTATGAATACAAGGAGTTCAGAAGTCTCTTCTCAATAGAATTAAATTCAGTTCAGTGTAAGGTAGCAGTTTATGGAACGTTTGCCACACGCAGCAGAAGCTGAGAGGTGTGGTAGCAATGGTGAGGCAGGAAGTCCCTGGGCCTGTAGTTACTTGTTTTCTCTGGTGGCCTTTCCACCTGCTGTTATTCTCTTCAGAGCAGACTTCACTTCCTGGTTCCTCAGGGTATAGATGAGGGGGTTCAGTAATGGAGTGACAACAGTGTAAAACACAGCCACTGCCCCATCCAGGGGACTCTTGGAGCCAGCCCTGAGGTAGGTGAAAATGCAGGGGACATAGTAGACTGTGACCACGGTTAGGTGGGAGCCGCAGGTGGAGAAGGCTCGGCGCCGCCCATCAGCAGTGCGTATCTTGAGGATGGCGCGGACTATGCAGGTGTAGGAGAGCAGAATTAACATGAAGCAACTGGCAGCCACCACCCCAATGTCCACAAAGGTCACAAGCTCATTGACGGTCGTGTCAGCACAGGCCAGTCTCAATACTGCAGGGATGTCACAGATAAAGTAATCCACTTGGTTGGGCCCACAGTATGGCAGACGGAAGGTCAGGGTGGCCTGGAGAGACCCATGGATGGAGCCGGCCACCCAAGCCCCAGCCACGAGGATGGTGCATAACCTCCCATTCATGAGCACGGGGTAGCGCAGGGGCTGGCATATTGCCAGGTACCTGTCGTAGGCCATCAAGGTGTAGAGGAAACACTGGGTGCTGCCCAGGAAGTGAAAGAAATACAGTTGAGCCACACAGCCACCAAAGGGCATTGCCTTGCTGGCAGGAGTAAAATCCAATATTAGCCGAGGGACAATGACTGAGGAGAGCCACATGTCCAGGAATGAGAGCACGCCCAGAAGAATGTACATGGGGCGAGCGTGGAGCTTTGGGTCAGCCCACACGGTGAGCAGAATGAGCAGGTTCCCCAGCTGAGTCAGGATATAAATGATGAAGAAGACCAGGAAGAGGAGGGTCCTCAGACTGGGGGGGTGAGGTAAGCCCAGGAGAATGAAGCCTGTCACGACGGTGTCAAGGGATGTGTTTTTGGTCTCTCCCATGTCTTTCTGTAGTCTGTGGAGATGAATGGTGAAGTCAGACCAGGGAAATATCCACAGGAGGTGGTGAGAGAATGGTTTCATCTGATGGTTAATGCCTGCCTGAGTGATGAGATAAACAGGAAACTGCCACAACTTTTAAACAATTTTTATTTACTTATTTTTATTTTAAAGAAGAGGTGGTGTTGCCATCAACTATTTTGGTTCACTTTATAAAAGAAACTGTCCAGAGACTGTTTAGTTTCCTAGATGGATGGAATCTTTGATCGATTGGGAGATACTGAGAGCAGAATTCGGCAGATCAAAGCACAGGGGGACATGTGAATGATAGAGAAGGACCAATAACTCCAAACAAAAAGCCCAACCAGTGAAGAGGGGCTGAGTCAGGTTAAGGTAGAGCAGTGTGGAACACATTTCCCACAATGACCAAACTTACTTTTCCCTCCACTTCCCATCATTGCAGTGCCTCAGCTAGAATCCCATCTCCTCACCATAGCATGCAAACATGTTCATTGTATGTCGCTTATTTGCCACTCGGTCACACCCCTTGCAATTCCTTCTTAGTGTTCAGTTCAAAGGACCCCTTGAGGCTCTCCCAACGGCATACTCCAGCTGGGAGCCTATGCACACCATACCTTCTCTGTTCCCTTCACCTGGGTAATGCTCACTCTCCCTTCAGGACTAAGTTGGGAGACCCTTATCTGCAAAAAGACCTTCCCGATTCCTGAGGACCATGCTTATATTTCTCAGAGCATGTATCACATTCTACTACTATTGTCCAGTTTCTTATTTGTCTCCCCTATTAGTCATCCCATCTAACACAGTAAACGTGGTCATTTATTTTCTGAATGACTGAATGGCTAATGGGAATGGATGTTGCCAAACCCCACGGAACAGACATAGTGTTTCTTTCTCTGCTGTATCTTGTTTGTCTAATCCTTGGACCCACCCACTGACTAGCGAACATCTCATTCTTATGCGTTTAGTTTTATTATAACAAACTCCAAGGGCCACTCTTGTTTTTTATTGCTCTAGGATATTATTTAGATTTATTGGTTGATTGATGTGGTCCATTGGTTTGGAATTGTATGTTTTTGTATGGGGTTATAGAGCAATTTTTATTGTTTATTATAATAGCATTGGTTAATGCAGGACTTGATCTTTAGTGTGTATGTGTGTGAATATATACATGGCATATATATATAATATATATAATATATATACATATATACTTTATATGCATATATATACACACACATATATTTGTGTGTGTGTATATATATATACATGTATATATGTGTATATATACATATATATGTATACACACATATATATATGTGTATACACACATATATACACATATATACACATATATATACATGTATATACATATATATACATACACATATATTTGTGTGTGTGTGTATATATATATATACATGGCATATATAATATATATAATATATATACATATATATTTTATATGCATATATATACATACACATATATGTGTGTGTGTGTGTATATATATATATATATATATATATATATATATATAAAGTCAACTGTACAGTAACTCTCTCTAAAGACCTTGAGAGAATGTGAAGTTCCTGGTCCAGATGATAAGAAAAGATAGAGGCACGACACGTATTTGTTGAAGAGACTATTCGATAAAGATTTTTCTCCCCACACTCAGGTTTGAGATGGATTCATCTGCCATTTAACTATAGTATCTTTGTAATTTAAATGACTATTTGCAGAGAGCAATTTAAATGGTAACAGATTAATTATAAATAACATGTGAGTATTAACAAGTTTAATCCTTTAATCTCCACCAGGAAATTTCCCCGAGAGATTTTATCTTGGTTATTTTTAAAAGTAACTTAATTCACATATTACGATTTAGGAGCTATTAATAGTAATAATAATACTTAATATACCTGGCTCTTCAGTTCAGGGTCCATAGAAAATGTTAAGCGTGCCCTCTGCCCACAGAGAAAGAAGAAATATCAAATTTTTACTGCCTGAGTTTTAGGAGGGCACCTTGATTTATTTGAAAATAGATGGGAAGACTAGTTCTTTTTTTGGGTAGAGTATACAGAAAAGATAGAAATAGTTGGGATTAAGATTACGCATAAAACAGTAATTATGAGCCAAAGTAATTTTGTTGTCAATACAGACATAATATTAGTGTGCTGCCACTTAGGCAAGTGATGTAATCCTGAGATTTTTTAAATGAAAGTAAAATTTTGTATAAATAATTAATAGAATGGTGCCACTGGGGGATTTATTTAACGGATTTCTATAATGCATATTTATGTATAGTGAAAAATCCTCTCTAATTTATCTGCCTTGCTAGTCTGATTTTTCTCATTTGTTGTGCATAAACCAGGCTCCACTTTTTCCAGGTGCCCTGCTGTAACCTTTTGGTCTCTAGATTCTGGGGGCTCTGCTTGGTGAGATCAGGAAACTGAGGTGTGTTACAGCTGGTGGGTTTGAAAGGGGGTTACTTTTCTAGGCAGACAAGACAGAGGATGGTGGTTTTGACTTGGGGTGTGGTGGTCAGAGTTGCAGAGGTGGGCAATCTGTGGTGCAGAGAGGTTGGCCGAGTAGATTTCCAGTGGATTTTTGGAGAAACAGGAAGTAAGTTTGAAGAAGGATCAGAGCGAGAGGAAAATAGTCTGGCCATACTCCATCCCCCTCCACCCCCCCCGCCCCCCCCCCCCCCCCACCGGCCCCGTTCACCCTCTACCCCATCAGCTTTCTGTGTCATTTTGCTTTGGGTCCACTCCTGTTTTCAGCTGTGGAAATTTAGGTTATTTAAAGTAAGGGAAGTGGCAGACTGAAAATTTTTCAAAAAATTAAAAACAATTTCACCGTATCTACCCTAGCTAATTAGATAAGCAAAGTATTTTATTTTACTTTTTTTAAGTTTATTTATTTATTTTGAGAGAGACGGAGACAGTGAGAGTGCAGGAGGGGCAGATAGAGAAGGGGAGAGAGAATCCCAAGCAAGCTCTACACTGCCAGCACAGAGCCGGGTGAGTGGCTCGAACTCACAAAAGGGAGAGATCACGACCTGAGCTGAAACCAAGAGGTGGACCCTCGACTGACTTGAGCCACCCAGGAGCCCGATAAGCAAAGTATTTTAAAGTTTCCCCAGTTTTAGGGGCATCTGGGTGGCTCAGTTGGTTAAGTGTCTGACTTCAGCTCAGGTCATCACCTCACTGTTTGTGAGTTCGAGCCCCAGGTTGGGCTCTGTGCTGTCAGCTCAGAAGCCGTGGGGTGAAAGAGTGGCGCTGAGAAGATAAAGACAGGTGGGGTAAGAATTCTATGGAGCTGTGGGCTCATGGGATGGGCTACTTTCTGTATCCTCCCCCTAGCCCCCAAATCAGGCCAGTTTGGTGTGAGCACGTCTCTCTCTCTGGTTGGTTTTTTTAAAATTTTTTAAACGTTTGTTTATTTATTTTTGAGAGAGAGACAGAGCGTGAGTGGGGGGAGGGGCAGAAAGAGAGGGGACAGTCTGAATCTGAGCTGTCAGCACAGAGCCTGACTGGTGGCTCAACTCACGAACCGTGAGATCATGAGCCGAAGTTGGACGCTTAACTGACTGAGCCACCCAGGCACCCCATTGTGAGCACATCTCTTGCAGTGAGTGCCTTTCCATTGGAGCAGCAGCTCAGGGGAGGGCAAGCCTCTAGCTAGCTAGCTCTGGGATTTGGGTCAGGAGGGGACAGTTAGGAAATTCTTGAAGATGAGGAATGAAGACTGGTAGTGTTGTTTCAGACACAATTAGGATCAAAGGACCTTTACCCTTGGGACAAGACCCAACCCAAATCTGTTTCTGGAAAAAAGATTCCTCTTCCTTTATACTCATGCACAGTTAGATATTCTGGTAGAGCCAGAGCAGAGCAGGGGAACTGCAGAGAGTTTGGGGTGGCCTTGGCATATTTTATCTATTCTCACAGCAGTGCATCCTGTTCTCCCAAAGATTTTTAAAAACAAGCCTTGCTTAAGGCGAGGTACCTGGTGTCCCGAAGAACAGAAAGGTCACGAATCCGGCTTATGTTTGCACAATTACCAAAGAATCTTCTTCACGACTTCTGTGACTCTGTCACTGCCCAGCTGTGCCCTAAAAAGAGAAAATGAAAAGAAAATGTTGTTAAGATTCTTCTGAGTATTTTTCTCATCGCAAAAAGAAATTCCTTACATTTGGAAAGAAGGAGCTTGATTCTAGCAGTTTGGGAAAGAATTGAGGACGCAGATGGAGAAACTGATCGATTTAACACTTGGTGAAATAATAGAAAATCTTAAAGTTCCAAGATTAGTTGGTGACTATAGTTTGAATGGAGCGGGTTTCAAGACTGCTTTTCCATCTGCTTGGACTCACTGGACAGAGCTGCAAAGTTGTGGAGAAGGCTGGCTGTCCTTGAGCCGAATGGTCCAGCAGCCAGGGGGTTGTGCTTCAGACAGTCAGTCTGGCTTGTGGTAAGGGGCTCTGCATCTGTTTGGGGGAAGGCTTTAGGAATCTTACAGGAGTCTTTCCTGGCAAATAAGTATTCAGAATCTCTGAGAGCTGCCGCCTTTCCGGGCTCTTTGATGAGTGTGACTCCTATACCTCTTGAGTCATATTTTACATTGGTTTTCATCAGCTATTGGCTCTGCAGCTTTGATTAGAAGGAAAAAAAAAACCCTCATGCTGTTAAGAGATATGAAGAAAAAATTCCAACCTCAGGGGAAATCTTGCTCTAAGGTATTTCCCTAATGAGATCTTCCCTCCCCAAATCCTCATTAGGTTATTTTGAGAGAGAGCAGGAAACCTTTCTCTTAGATCTCGGGAAAGGGAGCTGTGGGGAATAACCTTGTCAGTATAGTTTTGAATGACCTCCAATTTCTTAGTGGTGTTATGAAGTCTCAGTTGATCAGCTCTCTCCCCCAAATATCCATCAGGGGACCCATGTCATGTCTTCTGGTTTCTGTTCCGATGTCATCTAATCAGTGAGGTCTCTCTTGATCCTCCCCACCTGTTTCCTATTGTATTTTTCATTTGCTTATTTATTGTTTGTCTTCCTTCGCTAGAATGTAGGCTCCATGACAGGCGAGAGTTTTGCTCACTGCGATCCTTAACACTAGCACAGTGCCTGGTACATAGTAGGTTCTCAACGAATACTTTTAAATGAATGAATAAGAGAGGTGCCTGGGTGGCTCAGTCAGTTAAGCCTCTGACTCTTGTTTTAGGCTCAGACATGATCTCACAGTTCGTGGGTTCAAGTCCCACATTGGGCTCTGCTCTAACAGAGTGGAACCTGCTTGGGATTCTCTTTATCTCTCTCTCTCTCTCTGTCTCTCTGTCTCTGTCTCTCTCTCTGTCTCTGCCCCCCACCCCTGCTTGTGCATGCGCTCTCTCTCAAAATAAATAAATAACTTGAAAAATGAATGAATAAGAGAAACTACCACACGTATTAAATACTACGGACAGAGAAAAAAAGCCATGCTTTCAAACATGAATCTCAGATTTAAAGTTACCAAAAGTTGATTTGATATCAAATTGATTCTCACATGCAGGTGCAGGCATTGGCAGCATATGCCAGTGCGAATAACTTTGGATATTTATGTATTTATTTTATAAAAGTTAATGTTAATCTGAGTAATACTGGGCAACTGGCTAAATGTGAAGAAATGAAGCCTGGAGAGGGATATAAGCTTCAAGAGCCTTCAATGTAAAATGATGGGTCTGAACAGAGACCGAATGATTTCTAAGATTCTTTTTAGTTCTAAATTAATAAGGAAGAAAATGTTTAGTGCGTGTGTGTGTGTGTGTGTGTGTGCACGTGTGTATAAAGTTGCAATGTTACATCTGGCCACAAGATGACAGTATTATCTTTTTTTAAAGGAATATTTTTTGGGAGCTCATTTGGCTCAGGTCTTTGCCATTGTTTGTGAGTTTGAGTCCCACGTCAGGCTCTGTGCTGACAGCTCAGTCTGGAGCCTGCTTCAGATTCTGTGTCTCCCTCTCTCTTTGCCCCTCCTCTGCTTGTACTCTGTGTCTCTCCCTCTCGAAAATAAATAAACATTTAAAAAATTTTTTTAAAAGAATGATTTTTTAAAAGATTATTTATTTATTTATTTATTTACTAAGAGAGAGAGAGAGAGAGACAGAGAGACAGAGAGAGAGAAAGAGAGAAGGAAGGGTAGGGGCAGACAGCAAGGGAGACAGAGGATCCAAAGCCCAAAGTGGGTGCCATGCTGAGAGCCGGGAGCCAGACACAGGACTCAAACTCAAAAGCCAAGAGATCATGACCTGGGCCCAAGTCAGAGGCCCAACTGACTAAGACACCCAGGTGCCCCTCACCCCTTGCTTTTAATTCTAGCCTTCTAAAGTAAAGCAACTAAAGTTAATAGTTTCCTTTGTCTTTCTGTTTCTTTCTCTAGATTCATGCATATGTACAGATGAACATATTGTATTTCTTGAGATTAAATAAAAATACCCGATTGCTGGTAGTAAAATTCTCCCATCTCTTCCACACTGCTACAAACACCACCATCACCATCCCTATTCCCCCCGCCTCCCCAAACACACACAATGTGCATAACCCATGTCTGATCACACCCCTGTTTCCATATTCTCCTGCCTTGGGAGAAGAGAAACTCTTATTATGGAGAAATGGACCACTTCTGCCTCTCCCTGTGTTATTCTTCCCACTTGTCATCTCTGTTCTTTACACACCATTCTACTGTTCAGTGTTCACAGAATCTCCTGGACTACAGCCTGTGGATTCACCAGTAGAAAACGTTCCCGCGAGGATACTGCTCTAAGGGAACCCGCAACTGCTCCTGCGGAAGCTGAAAGTCACCTGTCAAGAGAGGAGCTTCCCACCCTGGTGTTTCTTCTGGGTTTTGCATCCAGATTGGGTTTTCCTCCCTTAGCCACAGGGAGGGCACGGACCTTCTGCCGCCGGTTCCAGCAGCTCAGGCACCGGGGATGCAGTGCCTGGCCCGGGGTGTCCCGCAGCAGATGTGGGGGGATTTCCTTCTTCATGTTTCCCTGACGGTGGGAAGGAAGGCTCGAGTCAGTAGCGAACTCTGCAGGGGGGTTTCAAAATAATTTTCTACCGGCTGAATGCTTGCCACCTCTGGTCTTTGTAATGAAGGAGTCTTTTCTGATCCACATTTTCCTGAAGTGGTGCTAACCGTCCCCATATTACTACTGCTACCGTGGCTGCTGCTACGACTAAGATCACTACCGTTGCCGCTTCACTGTCACTTGTGTCTGTCTGAGGAACTCCTCCAGCGGTGGCAGTGTTCTCCTTTTCAATAACGCTGTGGCTCCCGGGAGCGCTGCCCTGCCAAGGACCTGCGTGTTCTCACAGGCGCTGTGGGACAAGGCGTTCAGCAGCCCATGGAGGGGACGGCTCTGGAAGGAGCCTCTGTGCGGGCCAAGCGCACGAACCGGATGTCTGGCTTGGGCGGGCCGGATTGGTACCAGCAACGTGGCAGCGGAGCCCCCACACGTGTGTCTGAAGTGCTCTGGATGGTTGGGAGAGGAGAGGTGGTTTTCCTTCGTTCCTTGGTGGCTCTGATGCATCCAGTTACCTCCTCCCGGCCGAGCTGCAGAGGACAGACTTTGCCTCTGCCCTCTGTGCGCATGAGACACGCGGTGGCTACGAGGCCTCTTCAGCTGCACGCAACTTCACAGGTGACCGTGGCAGTGAGACACTGTATTTCCTGAGTGGATGCCTGCTGTGAGTTACGACTGGGGACTTTGGGCGTAGACTGCCTAGATTTGAATTTGCTTTTTTCTAGCTGGGTGGTCTTGAGTAAGTCACTTTCTCTTTGATTTAGTTTCCTCACTTATACAATGAGAATAGTAATAGTAATAGTCCCTGGCTCATGGGTTGTTGTTATAACTATGTATGTTTACCTCTATTTCTACCTACCTACCTAGGTAACATGTAACTTACATACTCAGCGGTATATAAGTGTTAGCTATTTCACTTCTTTTTGTTTTTGGTTTGAGAGAGAGAGAGCACGAAAGACGGCCAGAGGGGAGGGAGAGAGAAGGAATAGAGAATCTTAAGCAGGCCCCACCCCCAGCACTGAGCCTGATGCGGCGCTCGATCCCATCACTGTGAGATCATGACCTGAGCCAAAATCAAGAGTCAGATGCTTAACCGACTGAGCCACCCAGGCGTCCCTAGGTATTTCACTTCTAATCTTGAACTTTCACTAAATGTTATGTGCCAGGGGTTCTGAGACTGGATCTCAGTATTTCTCTCTTCTCTGGTTTGTGGAAGGTGAAATCCTGACAACTCTTGGTTGTGGATTAAAGGCTGCAAGATGGAGTTTGTATATGGGGTAGATTATTTGCTCAGGAGAGACCACTGTGGTGATATTCAATCTTTTTGGGGAGACCCTGAACTTTGGAAATCCAGATCCAAATGCTTCAAAACGAGATGTTAAATATTCTGATTGATTTTGCAAGGATATTACATGCTTTCCTGAGAAATGGATACAATCTTAATATACTTTAGGAGTTTATCAGGCAGGGTAGAAATGAGGTGTAGGGCTTTGCACTTGAATGCAGGGATATAATCACCCATAGAAGATGGGGGGAAAAATAAGCATAGGCAATATGCTGCAATTCAAGGAGAGGAAAGAGAGCGAGTAGGGGATTCCTATGGCAAGGCATGGTCATTGGACATTAAGAATCATAAAAATCTTTAGTTAGTTTTAAGATTTTCCTTTCCTGCTTTGTAATTCCCTCATATTGTCTTCAAATTTTCAATGAAGTTTGTTAAACCTTATAGCCTACTGTTAGCTAGATTAGAAAATAAATGATTATTGATGTAGCTTTGTCCCCACACACGATGAGGCTGACCAGAGCTCTGAGGCTCAGATTGTAGGTTATTTGGAAATCAAAAGTGAGGGCTGCTCCAAGTTAATATAAGATATAGTTAGCCATGTATTATACAATTTGTTTGGAATCAAAGATTAAACAGAATTGTCTTTGGGTGAGGTAGAAGTGAGTTTTCATTGTGATTTTTAAAATTAACTTTTGAGGGGAACCTGGGTGACTCAGTCATTTAAGCATCTGATGCTTGATTTTGGCTCAGGTCATGATTCATGGTCATGATATCAAGCCCCACATGGGGCTCTGTGCTGGGCATGGAATCTGCTTGAGATTCTCTCTCTCCCTCTCCTTCTGCTCCTCCCCTACTTGAATGCATGCACTCTCTACCCCACCCCCAATAAATATAATAAATATATAAAATGAACTTTTTCTTTGCTTTCAATTACCTTTTTAATGTTTACTTATTTTTAAGAGAGAGGGGGAGACAGAGCATGAGTGGGAGAGGGGCAGAGAGTGGGAGAACAGAATCGGAAGCAGGCTCCAGGCTCTGAGCTGTCAGCACAGAGCCTGATGCAGGGCTGGAACTCATGAGCTGTAATATCATGACCTGAGCCAAAGTCAGACACTTAATCAACTGAGCCATCCAGGTGCCCCTAAAATGAACTTTATAAAAAAATGCTTTTATTTTTGAGAGAAAGCATGAGTGGGGGAGGGCCAGAGAGAAAGAGGGGGACACGGGATGTGAAGTGGGCTCCCTGATGATGTGGGGCTTGAACTCATGAACCATGAGATCATGATCTGAATCGAAGTCAGACACTCAACTGAGTCACCCAGGTGCCTAAAATGAACTTTTGTGAGATGGAATTTGGATGGACATAATCCTGTTGGAAAATAATCTGACATTACAAATCAAGGCCATTAATATGTTCATATTTCTTTTACCTGATAATTCCATTTGTGAGCTCTCATTTAAAAAAAAAGGCAAGCTTGAGGGGTGACTGAGTGGCTCAGTTGGGTAAGTGTCTGACTTTGGGTCAGGTCATGATCTCATGGTTCACGAGTTCGAGCCCCGTGTTAGGCTCTGTGCTGACAGCTCAGAGCCTGGAGCCTGCTTTGGATTCTGTGTCTCCCTCTCTCTCTGTCCCTTCCCTGCTCCTGCTCCTCCAGCCCCTCTCCACTCCCCAGGGGTCAGGGAGTGGTACGGAAAGTTCCAAATCTTTAATTACAAAGTCGGTTTTCCTGGGGCGCCTGGGTGGCTCAGTCAGTTAAGTGTCAGACTAGTTTTGGCTCAAGGCCCGATCTTATGGGATTGAGCCCGGAGTCAGGCTCTGCACTGACGGTATGGAGTCTGCTTGGGATTCTTTCTCTCCTTCTCTCTCTGTCCCTCCCCAGCTCATGGTCTCTCTCTCTCTCTCTCTCAAAAATAAATAAATAAACTTTAAGAAACAAACAAACAAAAAAACCAAGGTTGGTTCTCCTGGCAACCAGCTCCCCTCTCCTTCGGTGCTTTCAAAGTTACCTTAGTAACATAAAAAAGACACCTTTATCGTTCTCATCACTTAGGAAATTCCTAGGATTTTTGGAGCTCTGTTCTTGGAAAGGGGATGAAGACCAAATATGTATTTCTTAATATAAATCACAATATTACAATTAACTTAAAAAATCAAGTTACAAACTTTTGTTACAGAGTCAAAGTGAGATTCCTAGTCATTTCAACTTGGCCAGATAAGAAACAATTTAAAAATCTTTAAATTTTTTTTTAATGTTTAATTTTTGAGAGAGAAAGAGAGAGAGAAAGACAGAGTGCAAGCAGGGGAGGGGCAGAGAGAGAGAGAGGGAGACACAGAATCCGAAGCAGGCTCCAGGCTCTGAGCTGTCAGCACAGAGCCTAACACGGGGCTCGAACCCACAAGCGGTGAGATCATGACCCAAGCCGAAGTCAGATGCTTAGCTGACTAAGCCACCCAGGCACCCCACAATTTAAAAACCTTTAAAGATGTATTGAGAAAAACCAGGCATTAAAAAAAAAAAACAAATACAAAAAAACTTGTTTGTCATTACCGAAAAGATAGGGTAAAGGGCTTTAGGTAAAAATATTAAAAACCCCAAGCTGCACAGATAATGCAGATAGTTCTAGTTATCTGGTCCATGGACAAAAAAGCAAGCACTTACAGCATCAGCTCCAATATTTTATAAATTTCTTCTGACTGGAATTTTATATTCATTTCTTTTGGTTGGATGAGTAAACTAGATTTTGGCAGGGGTCCTAAGCTGGCTTTTACTCAGCGCTACCTTGATCAGCCTCAGGAACAGATGAATTTCCAGCTGGTGGATCAACTGCTTTTGTCTCTTTGCCATGTTGTGGTTTAGGGTTTTCTGGCATCTGAGGAGGTAACTGAAGTTGTGGTACCGACCCCGATATGGCTGCTGACCTTGGCTCTCATCTCCCTTTCGTTGCTGTCCTCATTAGGCTGTGTTTGGTGAAGAGGGGCCCTGAAGAATTATGGTCTATAGGTCTGATTCACATTCTGTCTTACTGGTCCACATTGCTGTCCTGCACCCCGGTTGTCGGTATCCTCCATCACTTCCTGCACCAGAGCGTTGGAATCGTCCGGTCAAGGCCCATGGAATCTACACATATAGTAAGGTGACACCCATGGCCTGAGGTAGGGGTGCTGCTTCTGGGCCTGGACTTCGGGAGCACTCACCCATCCCTTGTTCTTTTTCCTACTCTCACTGTTCTGGTGATTCTGGTAATGGCGAAGCATCTGTAAATGGTTAGAGCCTGCTGTGTGTTTACTGACTTTGCGATGATGGAACTCTGCCAGGGCCCATGACATTTGTTGCCTCGGTATTCTTTTCTCCTCAACATCGTCAAACTTCATAGTCTCTTCATCTCCTACACTGCAAAAGGTGGATACATGTTGTATCACCTATCAGTACCTCATTCCTTTCTTATTACTGAATAATATTCCATTTTATGAACATACCACATTTTGTTTAACCTTCTGTCAATTGATAGACATGTTAGTTGTTTCCACTTTTTGGATAGCATGAATGATGCTGCAATGAATATGTACAAATTTTTGTGTGGACATATGTTTTCAGTTCTCTTGGGTGTAGGAGTGGATCTGCTGGGTTATGATAGGTCTGTCTTTAACATTTTGAAGAGCTGCCGAATTATTTTCCAAAATGCCCGCATCATTTTATAGTCCTACCAATTATTACTGGGGGTTCTAATTTCTCCACATCCTTTGTGACACTTGTCATTTTCTGTCTCTTGACTATAGTCATCCTAGTGCATGTGAAGTGGTATCTTGTTGTGGCTTTGATTTGCATTTCCCCCAAGGATAATAATGTTGAAAACTTTTTCATGGGCTTATTGGCCATTTGTGTATCTTCTTTGGGAAAATGTCAGTTTAAATCCTTTGCCCATTCTCAGGTTGGTTATTTGTCTTTTTATTGTTGAGTTGTAAGGTTGTTTACATATTCTAGATATAAGGTAGACCGTTTACATTTAATGTGATTATTGATGGAGTTTGGTTTAAATCTACTGTTTTGCTATTTGTTTTCCAACCTAATTTTTCTTATGTTCTTTTTCTTTTTATCATTTAGATTAAGTGAGATTTTTTATTAATGGTTATTCATTTTTGAAAGACAGAGACAGAGAACAAGCAGGAGTGGGGTGGAGACAGAGGGGGACACAGAATCTGAAGCAGGCTCCAGGCTCTGAGTCGTCAGCACAGAGCCCAACACGGGGCTCGAACTCATGAACAGCGAGATCATGCCCTGAGCCGAAGTCGGATGCTTAACTGACTGAGCCACCCGGGTGCCCTGGATTAACTCAGTTTTTAAAAATATTTTATTTCATCTCTACTATTACATTATTAACTATACCACTTTATTTTACTGTTTCTCTAGCATTTAGAGAATACTCTTTAAAGCAGTATATTATAAAATAATATTATACCACTGCCTGTATAACATAAGAATCTTCCAAGCTTCCATTTTCCTCCTCCCAGCCTTTTTTGTTATTATTTTTGTATATTTTATTTCTGCGTATTATAAATTCCACCATGCATTATTGTTTTTCCTTTAGGTAGTCAAAAATCTTTTAAGGAGATTTAAAAACTAGCTGGTTCCAAACATCTTGATATTTTTGCCTTACATAAAGAGGTTATCTTATGTGGATAATCTGTACAGAGCAGATTGTATTTTTTTTGCTTTGACTTTTTTACTCAAGCAATAGAAAAGACAAATGAGGAGGTGTTGAGTCAGTTATTTCTGGAAACTAAGTGAGTTCCAGGCTGCATATTGGGTATATTGGGAGCCCATGGATTGATACTAATTTATTTAGTATTCATGGGTGAGGTTCATTTGTCAGTGGACTTTGAATCTCTGATGTGTATTGCAATCATTAGTACGGTGGCTAAACAAACTGATGTCATACTAATTGCCAAAAGTTTGGCACTCTTCAACATTTGGAGGCTAGTGGTTTTATTGTCCACTTATTAAACTGCTAAATGAATGAGACTAATAACAAGAAATTCATTGAAATGGAAAACTTGTAATAGTTCCCCTGAGTATTCATTGATGGCAAGTTCAATTATAGTCATCCAATGAGCACCTCAAAATCCTATGTCTGACAGATAAAAATCCCAAAGCTTTCAAGCCTGAAATCCACCCTGTGTAAAATTTTGTGCTCTAGGATTTTCCATCCTGGGCTTCTGTAACAGGGTATAAGAGGACAACTGAATAATGAGGAGGTTTTGGAGTAGGTGGTAAGTGTTTAATGTCGGTGGAAAATCTATTTCAAACAAGCAAGATAAGACTATGAATGAATGTTACTGATTATACGTTGAGGAATATTGCTTTGGTCTTTTAAAGAGAGTCAGAGTTTCATAAAGTAAGTGGGTTGATTGATTTGGTTTGATGACCCTGAGTTTTCCTACCCTCTATCTGTGTCATCTTTGTAAAGTAATAATGACTATTGTTGTTTAGGTAAGATAGATGTTGAGGGAGGGAGAGAGAATATAATAAGATCTTCAGGAGAAGTTTATCTCCTGGGAGTGATAAAGGTATAATGGTCTTCCTATATATGTAACCTTTCCTAAACCTAAACCACATTCTCATCTTTAAGACAATTGCAAGGGAGGTCATTGTATTAGTCAGGGTTGTCCAGAAAAACATAACTAATAGGATATCTATCTATCTATCTACCTACCTACCTATTTATCTATCGATCAATTGATCTATCATCTATCATCAAACTAAATTGTATGTATATATATATATATATATATATATATAGAGAGAGAGAGAGAGAGAGAGAGAGAGAGAAAGAGATAGAATGAGAGAGAGACAGAGACAGAGATTTATTTTAAGGAATTGGCTCATGAGATTGTGGGACCTGGCAAATCTGAAGTGTGCATGGCAGATCAGCAGGCTGGAAAATGGCAGGCGTCAGTCTTGCAGTCTTGGGTCTGGAAGCAGAATTCCTTTTTCTGGGGATTTCAGGCTTTTCTTTAAAGGGTTTCCACTGATTGCATGAGGCACACCCAATTATGGAAGGTAATCTACTTAAAGTCTACTGATTTAAATGGTAACCACATTTGAAATATACCGTCTCAATAACATCTAGACCTGTATTTGATCATACAGTGGGTACCATGGTTTAGCCAAGTTGACATATAAAATTAACTATTGCAATAATTAAAGGGATCAAATTAGTACCTATGTTCCAGATAACGAAAATAAAGTCAAGTGACCTGTGTAAATGTACCCAGGATTATGATAGATCAGTTTGTTAAAGGAGTGAAAAAAAAGAGCAGAATTCTAATTTTTAAAATTATTATTAGTTTTTTCTTTCTTTCTTTCTTTCTTTCTTTCTTTCTTTCTTTCTTTTCTTTTTTTCTTTCTTTCTTTCTTTCTTTCTTTCTTTCTTTATTTCTTTATTTCTTTCTTTCTTTCTTTTTCTTAGGCTTCATGAGGAACACGGGGCTTGAATTCATGATTGTGACATCAAGAGTCACATACTCTACTGACTGAGCCAGCCAGGCACCCCAGAATTCAAATTTTTAGATATATTATTTCACAAAATAGGTCTTTACTCAATCATGCTTGTTAGTTCAGCAGGACAACAATAGAACCTAAGACTAACTGGTTTTGACTTGACACAACTCCACAGAAACTTTTCTATTTTCTTTCCCCTGCCCCCCAGGTTTATTGAGGTGTAATTGACAGACAAGTAAAGATTACATACACTTGAAGTGACAATGTGATGATTTGATATATGTGTACATTGTGACATGAGTACCATGATCAAAACACTTATATTTTCTTGATAAAAAATTTTAAGCTTTAAATTCATATTAGCTTATATCTCATAAAGTATACAATTTATTTATATTAACAAAAAATAAGTACTTTCCTTCCATAAAACTGTTTGTTGAATGAAGGAATGGTTTTGAGTGGCAGATTTTGGAACCTGTTCAAATATAGTTCTAATGGTGCCCATGGTAGTTACTGATTAAAGTGGCAAGGTCAAGTAGGCTTAGTTCTACCATACTTGGTTAGAAGAAGGAAGAAGTATTGAAAAGGACAAATGCAAAATTTACAGAGAAGGAAAGAGATTAAAAAAAATCCAGAGACCAACATTAAAAGGGTGAGACTATTTAAACAGATAACCAGCTGCTAATGACCAAATCAGTTTGTTTTCTTTCTGTTTCATTTCAGAAGGGATTATGGAAGAAATGGAAGAAAGAACATTATAAGAGCCAGCCAAATCACCCCTGTGTAATTAGAGAGAATTGGTGAGTTTTACCACCTCTTTACTTGGTGTGGTATTTATACATCTAGTAGAAGGACTCTTAATTTATGACAATTATTTTAATCTCTCTTCAGTCTCAGGACTCAGTATACTTTTTCATTGTGTTGCTTTCTACAAAGGCACCCTCAATGCCACAAATACATACACCCTCCAAGGTTCTTCAAAATGTCTAGGATTATGACTTGTCACCTTTTAGATTTTGCCACAGCACCTGTTCCTTCTTTCTAGTCATCAAAAAGCCATTGGGATTGAGAGGGATTTAGACCATCACTTCCCTCTGCCTAGCACAGTGCCTGCTAGGCATTCACAAATGTTTGTGGAATGAATGTTGAATATGATACAATCTTTCAAAGAAAGAATCTCTTCTACTGGCAGATGGTCATTCAGTCTTTGCTTGTTTGTGTAAGCAACAGAGTCCTCATTACCACCAGAGAAAGCCTATCTTTCTGGTGCTCTGAAAGTCAGCATACATATTAGATTTGGGCTGTTCTGGAGAAGAAATGGAAGAGTACAGCTGAAGCATGAGAGCTCTGCTCCCCTTCGGCTTCCCAATCCAGTGCCACTCACTGGGACGTAACTCTGTGTACAGATTGTGTAAACCTGTAACCTATGGGGGAAGCGCTGTTGAGTGCTTTCTCTGTATGCAGAGAAGACACCATTTGGTTCTCCACCTTTAAAAACCTCAGAGCAACTTTTTTTCTCAGAGGTTTCTTTCCTGTTTTGGTTGGCAACCAAGTAGATAAGATCATAATATACTATGAAGAATCAAATCTTAAAAAAAATAAATACTATGATAAACTCCAAAGAACAAAATCTTAAAAATAAAAACTAAGTACAATGTACTGAAAGAGATTTAGGAGTTAATCTACCTCAGCTCTCTAGAGGCAACTGCTGAGTAGTGGAAAAATCTAAGGGTAGGAGACTTGGGACAGAATTCTGATCTGCCATGCGAAGGTAGGGCAAGCCATAAAGTATCTCTGAAACTTAACCATATTCCATTTTATTAGAGAAATAAAGCTGTCATACTTCAGTGTGTTCCAAGAGCTTCTACCTTGTCTCTTCTTTAGGGTTTAAGCCCCTGGCATTCAGTTGACACAGCCAAGGAGTTCCCTCCTACAAGATCCCTCTAAGCAAGATTTTGGCAGCTCGGGGGCACCTGGGTGGCTCAGTCAGTTAAGTGTCCAACTTCGGTTCAGGTCATGATCTCACGGTTCATGAGTTTTAGCCCTGCATTGGGCTCTGTGCTGACAGTGCAGAGCTTAGAGCCTGCTTCGGATTCTGTGTCTCCCTCTTTCTCTCTGCCCCTCCCTGCTCATGCTCTTTCTATCAAAAATAAATTAACATTAAAAAAAAAAAGATTTTGGGGGCGCCTGGGTGGCGCAGTCAGTTAAGCATCCGACTTCAGCCAGGTCACGATCTCGCGGTCCGTGAGTTCGAGCCCCGTGTCAGGCTCTGGGCTGATGGCTCAGAGCCTGGAGCCTGTTTCCGATTCTGTGTCTCCCTCTCTCTCTGCCCATCCCCCGTTCATGCTCTGTCTCTCTCTGTCCCAAAAATAAATAAACGTTGAAAAAAAAAAAGATTTTGGTAGCTCAAGATCAAATCCATTTGAGGCTGAAATGGTGATGGTCTAGTAAGATGAAAACTCAGGTTCCTCTGAGCGAAAGGAGCCTTCTCTAAGCGTGTCTTTGCCAAGGTCTGAGCCTGCAGTCCTGAAATAGCAGTCAGATGGAAACAGAGAGAAAAGACTTGGGGTGTCTCTGAGGAAATGGCAGAGATGACGAGGTCGAAATTAAGGAGTTAGGAGGTAAAGGATTCAACTCTGCTGCTCATCACGTTGGATCCCCAGCAAATCACTATGCTCTTCAGAGCAGTGATTTCAAAAAGGGGCAAGTTGTTACTATCTACTTTGTGAAGCTGCTGTGGGCATTGCCCAGCCCTTGAGTGAAAGGTATGAGGAAAGAGCAAAGGGCAGAAAGGCACAGATTTTCAATGTCCTTTAGTCTTTCATGAAGAATCCCAGTGTACACAATACACATTAATGTACACACTATTGATGTCCAGTGGGGATTCTGATCCTTTTAGTTCAATTGTCCCTTTGTTGATAAGGTTTCTACTGACTTCTTTAAAAACCTGGGCAATGATTTTAATGCACAGATCAACTTCCCCCTAAATTTTGAGACTTTTCATGTTTATTATGTGCAATGTTGCTTTTTAAAAGTATTTTTTTTGTCAATTGATTCAACAAGTATTTAGTGAGTTCCTCTTTTGTGCTAGGTACTTTGCTATGTGGATACAAAAATGAATGAGATATTTCCCTCCCTTCAAGGGGTGCATAGTTGTAACTTCTTGTTCTTTAAAGACCACTTGATGTTTATTGGTTCAATCTCTTCTACGTAGCATGACACAGTGGTTGAGAGTGTAGGTCTTGAAAGGTTCAAATCCCATTTCAACCAACTGCTAACCGAGTGACCATGAGTGAATTACTTAACCCTGCAAACATTACAGAAAGCAGTTTGGCAACACTATTTTGAGTCATAATCTTTGAGCTAGCAAATTCGTTTTTTTTTAAAAAAACGTTTTTGTTAATATTTATTTATTTTTGAAAGACAGAGTGGGGGGAGGGCCAGAATGAGGGAGATTTGGAGTAGGCTCCACACAGTGAACACAGAGCTCAACATGGGGCTTGAACTCATGAACTGTGAGATCATGACCTGAGCTAAAATCAAGAGTTGGCTGCTTAACCAACTAAGTTTCCCGTGTACCCCAGTAAGTTCATTTCTAATGATCAATTCCTAAAGGACTAAGTTAAAATATTGGAGAGGTTATAATCACTCAAAAGTATTTATTGAACTAATACTATGTCCTATGTAATTTTCCAGATACTTTGGATACTTCATTGAACAAAACATACAAAAGTTCCTGCCCTCATGGAGTTGACATTCTAGGAGCAGGAGATGGACAATAAGAAACAATAGACTAATAAAGTAGATCATTCATATAGTATGTTAGAAGTTGATCAATGCTTTCAAAAAATAAAAAAGTAGATCAGGGTAAATGGGATCAGGCATGCTGGGGATTCTGGGTGAGTTCCAGTTTTCTGTAGGGTCATCAGCATAAGCCTTAGTGAGAAGGTGATATTTGAGGAAAGGCACTAAGGGAATGGGAGAATTGACTACTGGATCTAGGGGAAGAGGTTCCCAGCTGAGGAAGCAACCAGTGCAAAGGCTATCAGGTGGGAATGTGCTCCAAGCGTTTGAGGAATAGCAAGGAGTCCATGTAATTGGAGCTGAGTGAATGAAGGGGAGGGTGATAGTAGATAAGGTCAGAGAGGTATCATTTAGGTTTCTTTGTGGGTTTCCACACTTCTCTTTCTAATATCCCATCAAATCTCTGTAATTCTAGGAAAGACTCTGTGACAAATCAGTGTTGGCGTAAGAAAGAAGTGCAACCATCATAACTTCCTGGTTGTGTGGAGGTTTGGGTCCAGGGCTTGTATAGAAGGGATGCCTGAAAACAATTATTCCCACCACTGTACTTCTTGTTAAAGGTTGCATGTACCCCTAAAAGGACCTGTTATCATGTCAGAGGAAGTAGACATTCTTCTCTAATTTTCTTTGGTGTTCACAGAATGTGAGCACTTTACTCCCACCTTATCTCTGTGATTAATTTCTCAACACTCCATTTATTAAGAAACTAGTCTTTTGATCTATTAGTAGACTAAACGATGAAAGCCCTGGGGACACCTGGATGGGTCAGTTGGTGGAGCATGTGGCTCTTGATGTCAGGGTCATGAGTTCAAGCCCCACATTGGGCATGGAGCCCACTTAAAAAAAAAGTAAATGATGAAAGCTTTGAATTAGAAATAAAAGTTTACCTCAAGCCTTAAATCTTGATACATTTGACAGATAAAAAAGCTCTTTTTTTTTCAAGAAATTTTCTTTTTAAAAAAGCCCACTACTAAGTCGATAAAAGACGCATTTAAAAACTAATTTTCATTTGACCTCAATAATTTGAATTCAGTATTTTCTTTTCTTTTCTTTTTTTTTTTTTCAACGTTTATTTATTTTTGGGACAGAGAGAGACAGAGCATGAACGGGGGAGGGGCAGAGAGAGAGGGAGACACAGAATCGGAAACAGGCTCCAGGCTCCGAGCCATCAGCCCAGAGCCTGACGCGGGGCTCGAACTCCCGGACCGCGAGATCGTGACCTGGCTGAAGTCGGACGCTTAACCGACTACGCCACCCAGGCGCCCCGAGTATTTTCTACTTGACATCTTTAGTTTGCAAGCCGTGAGTCCTTTTTTCTACACTTGAAAGTCCCCATCTGCCAAATTATTCATGGATCAGTCCATCTGTGAGTTTACTGGATTATTCAGGGAATGAGTGAAATTTGGTGGGTTTATAGCAAATGAGCACTGCACAGGTATCACTCATAACATCTCTGTGTGTACATTTCTTTCCTTTAGGTTTATTGGGCCATTACAATGTGCCTCACTTTTCCACATTGTTTCTTATGCTTCCTAAGCCCTCCAGACTTCTTCCCTCTTCCTTTTGGGAATGGGAAAAAGAGAAGAAAAGAGATATGACACAATAGACCAGCATGATGGTGAGCAAGGAGTGGGAAAGGCTTGAGAGGAGTAGAGAAAGACATATTGAGAAGGTTGAAGGAGGTCCTCTGCTTCTTTTCAGAAGGAGAAAAGAATGGAATCTTTAAAAATCAGGAGAGTGCTAAATCTCCTATCCTACTTCCAGTAGGCACTGTATACTTTTTCTTTTCAAAGTTAATTATTATTACTTATGACTATTATTTTTAATATACTTATTAGTTTTAATCACATATGTTTTTGTTTTTATGGACCCTTTAGGTCAGAAACTGCCTAGCATTTCTTGATGGGCTCTGTCGTTTTGGAGCGTAGAAGTCTTAGTCTCATGGCTCAACATAGTGTGGGTTGGGTTTTGGGATCTCATTCATTGTTGAGCACAAGTTTTGGGTATGTAGCAGTAAACAAGGCAGATCTAGTCCTTGCCCTCAAGGGGTTTATATTTGGAAAGGCAGACGATAAACAGAGATGTAAATAATTCAGGTGATTTCAGGTATTTATAAGTGCTACAAAGGAGATGCACTAGGAGACTGTGTAATTAGAGAGTGTTCTTTTAGGTATAAGCATCAGGAGAGCCTCCACATGGGAGTGATATTTGAGATAAGACCTTATTAATGAATAATAAGGGTGCCTGGCTGGCTCAGTCAGTGGAACATGTGACTCTTGATCTGGAGGTGGTGAGTTCAAGCCCCACATTGGATGTAGAGATTACTAAAAAATAAATAGATAAACAAACAAACTTAAAATGAGACAGAAAAAGCCATGACAAGGTCTGAGGGAAGAATGTTCCTTGGGTACAGATCCTGCTGGGGCATTCACTAAATAGTGTTTGATTGATCAGTGACTCCTCACTTTCTTTCATCAACTTTTTTGTGGTCTTTGTTTTAGGTTGTGTAAACACATGACCTACATTTTCTCTGGTCTTTTTGGCATATTTTCTCACAGAGATTGGTAGGTATCAGTGAAAAGAATGGACTTTTTATATATACATTTTAAGTGCCAGGCAATATGTAGTAACACTTTTGTAACAGTTCTGTGAAATAGGTTCATAATTTGAGTTTGCACAAATGAGAAAATTGAAGCTCAGGGAGGCTAAGTAATTTTTCTAAAGAGACTTAATCTCAGAGTTAAAACCTCAACCCACCTCTTTTTATTTACTTAATTTTTAAAAAAGATTTTATTTTATTTATTAAAAAAATTTTTTTTTACGTTTTATTTATTTTTGAGACAGAAAGAGACAGAGCATGAACAGGGAAGGGTCAGAGAGAGAGGAAGACACAGAATCTGAAACAGGCTCCAGGCTCTAAGCTGTCAGCACAGAGCCTGATGTGGGACTTGAACCCATAGGCTGTGAGATCATGACTCAAGCCGAAGTCGGACGCTCAACTGACTGACCCACCTAGGCGCCCCAGATTTTATTTTTAAGTAATCTCCACACCTAACATGGGGCTTGAATTCACAACCCTGAGATCAGGAGTCACAAGCTCTACCAACTGAGCCATCCAGGGACCCCATTATCCCACCTTTAAAAAAAAAAACAGAGCAAAACCTCTTTTTCCCAGCACAGTGTAGATTCCTCTGGTCTGAAAATGTAGCAGCTACCATCTGTTGCCCCTGGAAACAGACTAAGGCCATCAATGGAATTATCCTGGCTTTGCGAATTTCAGCCAAACCCAAGATTCAGTGCCTCTCATTAGATTCTTCTAAAGTAAAATGTACCTATGAGCTTCAATTTTTAACGACCATTTTCTGTGCTACAGAGCCCCTAATGAAGCTAGAGATTCTTCCCATCTCCTTGCTTCTCTTTTAGTCTTTTCAACAGGAGACCTGTATATTTGCTACATCTAATCATGTATAAGAGATGCACCTAGTTCCTATTTTATAGCTCAGAAAACTGAGGTTTAGGGAGGTGAAGGCCAAAGGTCACAGTTATTTGAATTTGTTGAATGTGCTGTTGTGACAAGCCTCTTTCCTCTTTTTCCTAGCGGAAAGCAGAACAGCTCTTGGTTCTCTGCTGCTAGGGAATTGCTGACCAGGAGTTTATGGGAAAGATCCTCCCCTTTTTAAGAATACTGCCTTAGAAGACACATAACCAGATTATAAACTCTTAGACGTGGAGAAGGAAAAATGTGCTCATGATCCCATGAAGTGAGCATTTTCATTTCCTTTCCTTTTTTCCCAGACACATGCTTTTACCACTTTGCTTTTTCAACAAAGTAATCCGTGCTTATTACACAAACCTAAACAGTTATAGAGTATAATATAAACATTAATAAAATCTTACTATTCCTTTCAATTTGATACTTCCACAAGTAACTAATGTTAAAATAACTGTGTATTCTTCCACACCTATTTTCTATTCTTTTAAGAATAAATACACGCACACATAATTCATGAATATGTAAGTGTATGTGTGTGTGTGTGTGTGTATACGTTTAAGCCTACGCGCACACACACACATCCCTTGATTCCCTCCTCCCTCTGTTCCTTTGTTTGCTCCTTCTTTCCTTTTTCTCTCCCTTCCTCCTTCTCTCCCTCCCTCCCTCCCTCCCCTCCTGGTTCATATTATATTCATAATGCACCCATTTTACTTAAAAATATATTGTTGACATACCTTGAAGTTAATAGTTTGTGATCTCGGTTATATGTTGGAAATGCCAAAGAGCTTTAAAAGTACTGACAGGTCCAACCCGTAAAAAGCCTGCGTTAATTGTCTCAGGTGAGGCCTGTGCAGCAAAATTCAAGCTCCACCCCCCTCCTCCCCCACCGCTCCACCCGCCTCAGGTGGTTCTAACGTATGGCCATATCGACAACCACCGCTTTAAGTCAGTGTGCTCAATGCAACTCATTCTTTCTTTTTAATGGTTAGATAATATTCCAAATTGTGGCTGTACTAAAATTTATTTACTTATATCTCTGTCAATAAATATTCAATTTGTTTCCAGTTCCTTGTTTTGCTAAAAATGCTTCAATTAACATTTATCCTTAATTACTTATTTCTTTGTTTCTATGAAATACAATCCTAGCAGTGGGCTTCTTGGTTAGAGGTATGGGCATTTAGAATTTTGATAGGTACTGGCAGGTCATTTTCCAAAAAGGTCTTGATAATATCTACTTCTAATAGCAGTCTATAGCATACTCAGCTTCTTATTCCTTTGCCAATCTGAAGAGAGACAGAAAGCATTTTTTTAACTCACTGCTGAAGTTGAGTATTTTCTTATTCATACTTATTTGCCATTTGCATTTCTCTGTGATGTGCCCTTTCATACTTTTTGCCCATATTTAATTGTCATTTGTTCTTTCTTGTCATATTTTAAGAGCTCTTTAAATAATAGGAATATTATCCTTTTTTGGTCATATATGTTACAATATTTTCTTCTAATCTACTCTTTGAATTTTGATAATTTATATGGCATTGGTATATTTTAGCAAAAAACATATTTTTAAGTAGGCTTCACACCCAGTGTGGAGCCCAACACAGGGCTTGAAATCATGATCCTGAGATTAAGACCTGAACTGAGATCAAGAGTTGGATGCTTAACCGACTGAGCTACCCAGGTGCCCTGTGGCCTGACACTCATATGAGAGAACACACACACACACACACACACACACACACACTGAAGCAAGGGAGAGGAAGGGAGAGAGGGAGAGAGAATCTTAAATAGGCTCCCTGCCAGGCAGCTTGGGGTTTGATCTCATGACTGTTAGATCATGACCTGAACCAAAATCAAGAGGCGGATGCTTAACCGACTGAGCCACCCAAGCTGTATATATTTTAAACTGTTGAGAATGCATAAACAGATTTTATCTCATGTCTTATTCTTCATAATATTTCAAAATTTTTCATATTGGCAATCTGTTGTTACTACCATTCTTAATGGCTGCGTGTAATTCTATTCAACTTCCACTCTATTCATTTAAGCTTCAAAAAAAATCCAGTGACTGTTATTTTAAATAATGCCGTAATTAATATTTTCTTGCATTTAGCTTTTTTGACAGTTTGGATGCTTAGGAGACTCCTACAAGTGAAGTAGTTGGATCAAGAATATAAATATTTTTTATGGTTGTGGTAATTATTTCCTAAACTCTGTTACAGTTTTTGGCTGGCCAATCAATATAGAAAATTAGGGGCAAAATAGCTTTAGTATTTATACAACAATATCTCCTAGAGGACAAATCATATTACAGAATTAAAAAAATTAAGTTTCTTAAGTCATTTTTTAGCTTTATGGTGAAGGAAGAATTATATTTTTTTCCAGGTATCTAAGAAGGTAGGTTCAGTTCAAATAAAAGTGTTTTTTTCGAACACCTGCTGTGTGCAAGAAGCTGTACCAAGTGCCGCAAAGGATAATTCTTATGTAGTTATTGCTTTTTAAGAAAATTTCAATTTAATGGGGGAACAGAAACAAATGTATTATTTTCTTTTCTTTTCTTTTACAGTTCAGTACCATCAAATAGGTATGAAAGAGAAGAGATAGGATTTGGTTGTATCAGCAAAGTTTTCTTAAAGGAGGAGGTAGCATGGCCAAAGCGTAATAACCTGCTTGCCTGGAGAGATGAATACATAGGGGGAAAAAGGAGGATCCCAGACTGGAAAAATAAATAGGTAGCAGACTGTTGCAGGCTTTGCATGTACATTTAATTTGATAGGAAGGGGGAAATGGTGAACGATTTTAGTTGGGAGTCGTATTTTGGAAGATTAATTTGGCATTATCTGTGGATTAGACTGAAATGGAAAAAGCCAGCTAACTACTGGCTAAGCGTTTTGGGCAACTTGTTTATTCCTGTAAGGTTCATTTATCTCGTTTGCAAGCCAGAAACAATAATGCCTATGCCATGGTGCAGTTGTGATTAAATAGAATGGTGTATATAAAGTGCCTGGAATGACTCCTGATATATCATGGGTATATTGTAACAATTGCTTTTCAGTTGGTCTTATATTTTATATGCCTTGATAATAAATAAACAACTCATATGGGAATGTAGTCACTTCAATTAATTCTACTTGTATACTATTAAAGCTAAATTAGCTTTCATGTCTTTTTTTTTCCCTTGCAAGGTCCTTTTGAAACTCATTGGATGGATGCTCTAAATCAAACAAGAGTGACTGAATTTGTCTTCTTGGGACTCACTGATAAGTGGGTGCTGGAGATACTATTTTTTCTGGCATTCTCCGTCACATATGTATTAACCCTTTTGGGAAACACTCTCATTATAGTTACTATAGTCTTTACTCCACGCCTCCATACCCCCATGTATTTCTTCCTGAGCAATCTGTCCTTTATTGACATCTGCCACTCATCTGTCACTGTGCCCAAGATGCTAGAGGGCTTGCTTTTAGAGATAAAGACTATTTCCTTTGATAATTGCATTGCACAGCTCTTCTTCCTACATCTGTTTGCTTGTGCTGAGATCTTTCTGCTGACCATTATGGCTTATGATCGTTATGTAGCCATCTGTGCTCCATTGCACTATTCTAATGTGATGAACATGAGGGTCTGTGTACAGCTTGTCTTTGCTCTCTGGTTGGGGGCTACTGTTCACTCTCTGGTGCAGACCTTCTTGACCATTCGTCTACCTTACTGTGGCCCCAACATTATTGATAGCTACTTCTGCGATGTGCCCCCTGTCATCAAGCTGGCTTGCACAGATACATACCTCACGGGAATGCTAATTGTGTCTAATAGTGGAACCATCTCCCTCACCTGTTTCCTGGCTTTGGTCACCTCTTACATGGTCATCCTGGTTTCTCTTAGAAAACAGTCTGCTGAAGGGCGCCGGAAAGCCTTGTCTACCTGTTCAGCCCACTTCATGGTTGTAGCCTTCTTTTTTGGACCATGTATCTTCATCTACACTCGGCCAGACACTAGCTTCTCCATTGACAAGGTGGTATCTGTCTTCTACACGGTGGTCGCTCCTTTGCTGAATCCTCTCATTTACACCTTGAGAAATGAGGAGGTAAAAAGTGCCATGAAGCATCTCAGACAGAGAGGTTTTTTCATGAAGTCAGGTACATGATGGGTTTGGAATTACAAATATAATTATGGCCATATCTTTAACAGTAAAAGTAAAGAACAAAATTAATAGGTAAAATGACACGTTGGGGTGGCTAGGTGGCTCAATCAGTTAAGCATTGGACTCTTGGTTTCGGCTCAGATTATGATCTCACAGTCGTGGGTTGAGCCTCACATTGGGCTCTGCTCTGGCAGTGCAGAGCCTGATTGGGATTTTCTCTCTCTACCTCTGTCTCTGCCCCCCCCCCCCCACAATAAATAAATAAACAAACAGCAGCAACAACAAAAAAGAAAGTGTCAAAGTTTTATGATGATAGCTTTAAAAAATAAATAAAATGGCACAGAGAAGGGCAGACTTCTGTATTAAAGAGAAGGATTTATTAACTATTACTTATATAAAGGAAAAGATGATGGTGGAACAGGTAAGGAAAAAGAATCTGGAAAAGTTCCAAGAAGGCTTCTGATTTCACTAGTAAAAGAACACAAGTTGGGGCATGGATTCAGTTTCAGGAACAAGTACAGTAGTGAGAGAACACATTTTCTTGATTTGTGGATTCTGTGGGCTATTGCCTCTGGGAAGCAATATATATCACACCTATGTTTTATAAATTATAGTGGTTTCAAGCTTGCTTTCAGATTTATTTTCAGTGTGTTTATTTAAGCCTTCACTGATTTATATTGAATTGAGTTGTTACTTTGAAAGTGATTCTCTCATTATTCCTGGATCTATTTTGTATTTTTCATAGGACTTTTATTTGATAAAATCAAGGTGGAAATGTATAAAGAACTTATTTTAAAATAAGCTTTCTTGAGGTGAAATTTAATTACATAAAATGCATGCATTTTCAATGTACAGTTTGAGAAATTTTGACAAAGGTATATATATATATATACACCCATGTAACCATCTTTCCAATCAAGATGTAGAACATTTCCATCACCTCAGAAAGTTTCCACAGTCCCTTCCCAGCCAATCCTTCTATCCCCACCCAAGCATCCAAAGATCTGATTTTTGTCACTATAAATTAGATTTGTCTTTCCTAGAGCTTCATATAAATTGAATCATACAGTATGAACTTTTTCTGTGCCTGACTTCTTTTGCTCCGCATGCTGTTTCTGAGATTAACCTATGTCTTTGTGGGTGTTAGTAGCTTATGTTTTATTATTGTTGAGTAATACCTTATGGTATACCATACTTTGTTTATTCATTCACTTATTGATGGACATTTGGATGTTGTCTGTTTCTGAAAATTGTGAATAAAGTAGATATAAATGTTTAGTTAGGAGTTACTTTGGCCTCGTGTCTTTGTTTCTCCTGGGTTAATACCTAGGAGTAGAGTAATTGGATCATATAGTAAGTGTATGTTTAACTTGTAAGAAACTACAACGCTGTTTTCCACAGCTGTTGTATGATCTTTTAAAAGTATTTTAGGGGCCATCAGGGTGACTCAGTCGGTTAAGTGAACGACTCTTGATTTCAGCTCAGGTCATGATCTCATGGTTGTGAGATGAGCCCCACTTTGGACTCTGTGCTGAGTATGGAGCCTGCTTAGGATTCTCTCTCTCTCTCTCTCTCTCTCTGCCCCTCCCCCTGCTCATGTATGTGCATACACACTCTCAAAATAAATAAACTTAAAAAAATAAAAATATTTTTAGTATTTATGTATTTATTTGTTTATTTTTAATTTTTAATTTTTATTTATTTTGTTTTTATTTTTAAAAATTTGTAATGTTTTTATTTATTTTTGAGACAGAGGGAGACAGAGCATGAGCAGGGGAGGGGCAGAGAGAGAGGGAGACACAGAATCTGAAGCAGGCTCCAGGCTATGAGCTGTCAGCACAAAGTCCGATGTGGGGCTTGAACTCACAGACTGTGAGATCATGACCTGAGCTGAACTGGGACGCTTAACCAACTGAACCACCCAGGCACCCCTATTTTTAATTTTTTTAATGTGTATTTACTTTTTGAGAGAGAGAGAGAGAGACAGACAGATAGACAGAGCATGAGTGGGGGAGGGGCAGAGAGAGAAGGAGACACAGAATCTAAAGCAGGCTCTAGGATCCAAGCTGTCAGCACAGAGCCTGACATGGGGCCTGAACTTCCCAAATGTGAGATCATGACCTGAGCCAAAGTTAGACGCCCAACTGAGCCACCCAGACACCTCTTTATTTATGTATTTTTAAGTAAACACTATCCCCACTGTGGGGCTTGAACTCATGACCCCGAGATCAAGAGTCTCATGCTCCACTGACTGTACCAGCCAGGTGCCCCCAAAGTGGTTGTATGAATTTTTTAATTTTTATTTTTTTAATTAAAAAAATTTTTTTTGAGTCAGGGGAGGGGCAGAGAGAGATGGAGGGAGAGAATCTCAAGCAGGCTCATGCTCAGAGAGGAGCCCCCTGCGGAGCTTGATCTCAAAATGTGAGATCATGACCTGAGCCAAAATCCAGAGTCAGATGCTTAACAAACTGAACCACCCAGGTGCCCCCAAAGTGATTGTATCATTTGATACTCTCATCAGAAGTATATGAGTTTAACATCCAACAAATTGGTATTTAATTTTAGGCATTCTTGTGAGTGTGTGGTTTACTTGTCATTTCCCTAATGACTGATGATGCTGAGAACCTTTCAATATGCTTATTATCCTTTAATATATCTTTGTTGTGATGTGTCTCTTCAGATATTTGATCATTTATTATTTTTTTGTCTTCTTGTCACTGTAAGAGTATACAACAGTATTTTTTGTATAGTCTGGATATAAGACTTTTGTTGCATTTGTCCTGGCAATATTTTTTCTCACTCCGTGGCTTGCTATTTTATTTTCTAAATGATAGATTTTGAAGAGCAGAAGTTTACATTTTGATTAAGTTCTTATTTATTAATTTTTTACTTTTAAGATTGATGCCTTTTGTGTCCTAAGAAATCTTCACCTACTCCAAAGTCTCAAAGATTTTCTCCTGTTTTCTTTTAGAAATTTTATAGTTCCGCTTTAAACTTTAGGTTTGTGGTCCATTGTAAGTTTACTTTGATATATCATGCAAGATAAGGGTTGAGATTTGTTTTCACACCTACCTAGTTGATACAGTACATTTAAAAAGACTTGTTTCCCCATTGTGTTACCTTTTTAAGTCAGTTGAGCCTTGAGAGGACATAAAAGTATTCTTTTCACCTCTTCACTATCATCTGTCACCATTCTCTGCCTTAGAGTCTAAACTATAACCACATTGGTCTATCATTTCTTGGACCACGCCAGAGTTTTTTCCAACATATGTCTTTACACCTGCCATTTCTTCTGCCTATAATGTTCATCACTCTCTTTTTTTCATGCTTGGCTTTTTTTCATCTTTCAGATCTTAGCTTCAATGTCATTTTGTCAAAGAGGTCCTTAGCACATAATAGGTGCTTGGTAAATATTTTTTTTAACTTGTTTTACTTTTTATTTTTTTGAATTTACATCCAAATTAGTTAGCATATAGTGCAACAATGATTTCAGGAGTAGATTCCTTAATGCCCCTTACCCATGTAGCCCATCCCCCCTCCTATAACCCCTCGTGTAACCCTCAGTTTGTTCTCCATATTTATGAGTCTCTTCTGTTTTGCCCCCTTCCCTGTTTTTATATTATTTTTGTTTCCCTTCCCTTACGTTCTTCTGTTTTGTCCCTTAAAGTCCTCATATGAGTGAAGTCATATGATTTTTGTCTTTCTCTGACTGACTAATTTCACTTAGCATAATACTCTCTAGTTCCAGCCACGTAGTTGCAAATGGCAAGATTTCATTCTTTTTGATTGCCGAGTAATACTCCATTGTATATATATACCACATCTTTATCCATTCATCCATCGATGGACATTTGGGCTCTTTCCATACTTTGGCTATTGTTGATAGTGCTGCTATAAACATGGGGGTGCATGTATCCCTTCAAAACAGCACACCTGTATCCCGTGGATAAATGCCTAGTTGTGCAATTGCTGGATCGTAGGGTAGTTCTATTTTTAGCTTTTTGAGGAATCTCCATCCTGTTTTCCAGAGTGGCTGCACCAGCTTGCATTTCCAGGTGCTTGGTAAATATTTATCAAATGAATAAATAATAAGATATCCCCATTCAATTGCTCTGATGGCAGATTTTTCCTGAACACCTGAGGATATCAATAACTTCAATGGCTCAAGTCTTCTTTCTACATCACTAAGTCATAAGCAAACTCACTTTGCCTGATTCACTAGTGTTTGCCAAGCTATTTAGGCAAGCTTCTGAGTGAATGATGTGGTCAAGTGCTACTCAGCAATCTGAAGGTTTGTTTAAACTTTGTTTATCACCCTAAGACAAAAGCAGGAAAAGGTGGCATGGTGTAATGAAAATAGCATGAGTTCATGTTGATACACTTGACTTACCATTCTGCTTCCATCATTTCCTAGCTGGGTGACCTTGGGCATGCTGTCTGCTCTCTTTGAGCTTTAGTTTCATCACTGTAAACAGGCATACCACCTACCTCATAAGTTGTTCTGAGAATGGAGTAAATGCAGAGTGCCTAGAACAATTTCCAGGATATGGAAGATATTAAAAATCCTAACTACTGCTATGGCTGTCAGATACTGGGCCAGAAGACAATTTCATAAGTCATCTAGCCTGATGAACGTTAGGTACCTTATTCTTTGCAAGGCATTTCTTTGATTAGGAACACCGGGCATATTAAGAGCTTAGACATTGAAGGGCATCTGGGAGGCTCAGTTGGTTAAGCGTCTGACTCTTGGTTTTTGCTCAGGTCATGATCTCACGGTTCGTGTGTTTGAGCCCCATGTCGGGCTCTGGGCTCACAGTGCAGAGCCTGCTTGGGATTCTCTCTTTCCCTCTCTCTCTGTCCCTCCTCTGCTCGATCTCTCTCAAAATAAATAAATAAACTTAAAAAAATAGTTATTTTTTCTCTCTCCCTCTCCCCTCCAACCTTCCCATTAACTTGTTCAAGGCATTTTTCATGTCTTCATTCCTAAGAGTATAGATGATGGGGTTCAGCAGGGGGGTGACAGCGGTGAAAAACACAGCCACCACCTTGTCCTCAGGGAGGCTGGTAGATGGGCGGGAATAGATGAAGATGCAGTGGCCCAGGAATAATGTGACCACGGTGAGGTGGGCTGCACAGGTGGATAAGGCCTTCCGCCTGCCTTCGGACAGCTGCTGCCGCAGGCTAACCAGGATGACTGCATAGGACACCACAAGGACCACGAAACAGACCACAGAGATCAGCCCACTGTTGGAGATGATGAGGATTTCAATGACGTGGGTATCCGTGCAGGCCAGTTTGATCACCTGAGGTACATCGCAGAAGAAGTTGTCGATCTCATCGGGACCACAGTAGGGCAGCTTGATGGTGAGGGAGGTCAGTGCGATGGAGTGGATGGTTCCCCCTGTCCAGAGGGCCACAGCAAGAAGCACACATACTTTCCAGTTCATAACTGTCATGTATTGCAGGGGTTTGCAAATGGCAACATACCGATCATAGGCCATGATGGTGAGGAGAAAGATCTCTGTGCAGGCAAAGAGGTGCAGGAAAAACATCTGAGTGACACAGGCATCAAAGGAGATGAGCTTCTCTTCTGACCATGTATCTATCAGCATCTTGGGGACTGTGACAGTGGAGTGGCAGACATCGATAAAAGACAGGTTGCTGAGGAAGAAATACATAGGGGTATGGAGCCGGCGGTCATAGGTAATAGTTATGACAATGAGGATGTTCCCAATCAGTGTCAGGACATAGAAAGTGAGGAACATGGCAAACACAGCCACCTGCACCTTCTGATTTACAGATAAGCCTCTAAGTCGTATATATGTGATGGAAGTGGTTTGATTGAGTAGGCCGGCCTCTTCCATTCTCTTTGTTGGACACTCTGTCAAGAATTAGGAAAAAAAAATAACACTTAGCATCTGCATCAATCATTTGGTCACTTAATTTCTTCTTTGTTTGACTTTTTCGTCCGTCAGTATCTTATTTTAAAATCCCTATTCAGCACCTTAAATCATGCTGGACACATAGTAGGTGCTACACACACGTTTTTGGAATAATAGTGTGTAGAATCATGATTCACCAAGAGATATAAAACAACCTCGGAGAGGGGAGGACTTATGTTTAGTTATAAATCTTTACAGGAGAAAAAAATTAAGATTTTTCTACCCCAAGAGAATAACTTGCTCAAATTCATACAAATCCTGGCTTTGAGCAGTTTTCTTTATTGCCCGTTGCCTGCATTCTTCACTCCCGCAAAATACTTGCTCCTCTGTTGGCTTCTGCCGTGATGCCCTGGGACTGTAATGGGAATGATCTGGTTTTCAGAAGGCAGAGGCTTTTCACCAAGCTGATGGACAACCAGCAATATGGCAATTTCTTTAGGGGAGGCTGGATAAAACCCAGGAAACCTTGGAGAATCTGGAGAGAGTGATGGAGGCTTGCTTTTGCTCCACCCCTCAGATGAGGGCAGACTTTGCTCATTCTTCAGCTGCAGATCAAGGTCCGGGACCAACAGCCTCACTGTCCTCACTAGATTATCCTCAGCTCTTCTTAAAGTTCAATTCTGTTGTCTGACCCACAAGTAAAACATGGTTCTTTTATTTTCTTTTAAATTAGTTTCCCTTTGACCCAGGCCTCACTATTTAAAAAAATTTAGGGCGGTGCCTGGGTAGCTCAGTAGGCTGAGCATCCGACTTTGGCTCAGGTCATGATCTCACAGTTCGTGGGTTTGAGCCCCGTGTTGGGCTCTGTGCTGACAGCTGGGAGCCTGGGCCTACTTTGGATTCTGTGTCTCCCTCCCTCTGTACCCCTCCCCTGCTTGTGCTCTGTCTCTCTCTCTCAAAAATAAACATTAGAATTTTTAAAAATTTAATCATCCTGTGCTTATCACAAAAAATGCACTCCTTCATCCCCATCACCTATTTCGCCATTCCCCCCGCCCCCCTGCCCCACAATAACCATCAGTTTGTTCTCCATAGTTAAGAGTCTGTTTCTTGGTTGGTGTCTCCCCCCTCTCTCTTCTTCCCCCCTTTGGTCCTTTGTTTTGTTTCTTAAATTCCACATATGAGTGAAATCATATGGTAATTGTCTGTCTCTGACTTTTCACTTAGCTTTATATTCTCCAGTTCTACCAATGTTGTTGCAAATGGCACAATTCCATTCTTTTTCGTGGCTGAATAACAGTCCACTGTGTATATATACCACATGTCCTTTATCCATTCATCAATCGATGGACCCTTTTTCTTTTTTTTTTTTTTTTTTCATTTTTCAGGTAGAGAAAATGAGGCACAGAGAGGTAAAGCAACTGGCCCAAGTTCACAGAGAACTGTAGTAAGAGCTGTGCCTGGAGCTCAGGCTCTCTCTGCCCCTACTCTGACCTGACTCATTTATGTGATAATTAGGGTGCTAAGTGGAATGTGTCTTGGTGACCTGCCTCTTCCTCTCCTTGGTGCCCTAGGGCAGCTTGGTTGGGCATCTGTGGGGAGTCTCTCTTCTCTCCCTTGTCTTCATGCTGCTGCCTCCATGCATGGCCTGCCGAGGGTGCCCACCCACGCAAGCCGCCCTCATGGTTCCTTAGGCCCTGTAATCCTATGCTACCTTATTCCCATCACTGATCACTGCTGGTGCTTTACCTCATTCCTCAAGGCCAGGCTCTCTGCCAGACAAATAAATCAACTCCACATTGCTTATGAAAAAAGACTAGAGAACGCTTTCTCTTCTGCTTCTAATTATCTTTCTTCTCAATTATTTCCTATTACTCATCCTGCTGGTCTGCTGACAGTGGCCCTTTTCATTGTCTATATCAGAGGAAAGACTGTGGTAGTATCAAATTAGGGAACTAGCGAAGTAGAGCCATGGGAAAAGAAAGCATTTTTGGGGCAGGAGAAGTATTTCAGGTAACATTTAAATTAAATTCGTGGTGTCTAGAACTTAGAGTAATATTAAGTAACATCTTAATGTAGTTATGGATTAACTTTACTATTTAGAAATTTTTCTTAGAGTGTTCACTTAAAGCTTCTGCTCCAGAAAGCTACGTTGAATGATTTACAATCTGTTATCTTTTTAATTTATTAAGTTCCAAAAGGAGGATTGTAAATTGAAAGCTGAAGAACTGAGCAAGAATGGAGCCAGGAGTTTATTTTAAATCAACATGGAGGGGCGCTGGGGTGGCTATGTCGGTTAAGCCTCTGACTTCGGCTCGGGTCATGATTTCACGGTCTGTGGGTTTGAGCCCTGCGTTGGGCTCTGTGCTGACAGGTCGGAGCCTGGAGCCTGCTTCAGATTCTGTGTCTCCTCTCTCTCTGTCCCTCCCCTGCTCGAGCTCTGTCTCTCTCTCACAAAAATAAATAAACATTAAAAAAATTTAAAGCTCATACATAAAAAAAAAATCAACATGGAGAATTTCACCTGCACAGATAGCAAAGGGTGTGCAGATTGAGAGCCTTAAAGACATCTGTTTCATCATCATCATCATCATCATTTTTCTATTTCTTTGGAGCCATAGGAGAAAAATGCTTTGAAAAATGGAGATGTGCCCAACTGCAGTAGAAATTTTGTGTTGGTTTAGGTCGAGAATACAGTGCACAGAAGGAAAATCTAATGTCTATTGCATACGTTTCAGAAACATGGAGGAAAACAATTAAGAGCAAAAACAGAATAACACAAAAATGTCTATAAACACTCACCCTGGGTTGTTTCCGATGCTCCCAGCATCTCCAAAGAGAACTGAATCGTCACGGTCTTGTAATTTCAATATCAAATTATTTTCTAGTAGAAATAGCACAAATTTAAAGTTGGACAAATCAAATAACCCCATTTACCCTGATTTTTCCATGAGGATGGCCAGAATCCTTAAAGTTCCCTCGGGCTTTGTTCAGTGCTAGTAAGTCACAGTAAATATATTTCTGCAAAAATCATCCCTTCGTACCTATATTATTATCATATTTTTCAGTAAGTAGAGCATGTAACTCTGCCCTAAGATTTTCTAGAATTGGTTTCTGGTCAACTGAAGATGTGATGTAAGCATGGTATGTTTTTTGCACTTTTTCAGATGATATTGATGGCAGAATGATTAAAAGTAGCTACCAACCACTTTTGCGGGCCGTGCTAATTTACCAGGAGACCTCTAACACAGAACTGGACCTAATTATTCAGAATTAGTGTGACTGAGGCATTCTGTTTCCTGTGCAGCACATGCTCTATGTGTAAGTTTTATATTGCTAGCGTCAGATGGATTATTCCACCAAGGACTGAAGGGAAATCTGTCCAGGAAGAAAATAGCTGGGGCTGGCAGCTGCAGTGTTGGTGTTTTTTTAAACCTGAATTCTATAGGTTTTATGTCCTTGGGACCTTTAAAGCAATGACATCAGCCTGCTATAGTCACTAGTTAGAAAAAGTTAATTCTGTGGGGACAAAAGTTACAGACCTTGCAATTGTCACTATGGGAATTTAATGGGAAAGCAAGACTTCTACCTCTAAATCTTTAGGATGTGTTTATACATGATTAAATGAACTACTATTTAGTGATTGCTTTCTATGAGCTAAGTATTAGGTGAGGGGCTTTTGTGTTTTCTTATTTACTCCATATAAAAACACAGAAATGAGGAATGGGCCATGGGGTTGAGATTTTAATCGGCTCTCTGCCAGAGAGGTCAAGTGTTTGAACTTCAGAGTCAGATTGTCTGAGTGCAGATTCCAATGCCCTAGATGTATGCATTTGGGCAAGTTATTTAACCTCTCTGGGCCTCAGTGTCTTATCCATAAAACATGAACAGCAATGGTAATTTTCTTTTAGAACTCTTGAAGTTTTTGCAAAGCATGTGGCACTTGGCAAATATGTTGCCTATGTTAATACAATTATGCAATATGCAATTCAAACAATCAAACAAAAAAGCCACCACTGACTAACAGCCAACTCTTTTGGCAACATTTATTCATTGTTTTGTATACAATGAAAATGTAGAACCTCTTGCTCTAATTACCCTTTGGCTTTCTCTGTTTAGATATAAGAGCTTGGCAGTTTAAGTTGGTGAAAGAAGAATCCAAAGAAGAAGAATGAAGATCATAGTTGGAGTCTTTTTTTTTTTTTTAAGTTTTATTTATTTAAGTAATCTCTACACCCGTCATGGGGCTCAAACTCACAACCCTGGGATCAAGAGCCACACACTCCTCTGACTGAGCTAGCCAGGTGTCCCCATACTTTGAGTTTGAATTTCAGGATTGTATAGTTTTTGTGGGATGGTTAGGATATATGAAATCCAGGGTGTGGAGTTAGAAGTAAGCCTTATAGTGGACTCTTCATGTAACAGTGTGTAGAACAGACGATGGGAATAGGAGGAACAGTGTCAGAAATTACCAAAAATTCTTATTCCTAAGGACTTGTGGCTTGGGCTACTTTTCCCTAGTTTTCTTGTTGAATTTGTTGCCATTGATCAGAGGCCAGACTTGACTGCATCGAAAAACCCAGAGCTTCCAGAACTTACAGATATTGCTACTTTGTCAATGAGGGGCTTATATTATACTGTCACTTTGACAATTATGATATGCATTAGGAAGAGGGATATACTTACCGTACTAATTCTCAAGTATTTTTGGAACTGAGATACTTTATCATAGGTAAAATATACCAAGGATAATATAGAAAATGATGTTCAATTGATTATAGGGCAATTACTTTAGCCACTGTCATTGATAACATGCAAGGTTAAGAAATTAATTTTTGACCTCCTAACATACAGTTTCTGTATTTTCCCCCTTCTCGGTAGTCCTGTCTCCCTGGCCCACTGTTTCCCTCTCTGCCACTTAAGTGTCCCTCCCAGGCTTTTCCTCCCTGGAAGTCCCTCAATGCTCCAACACTGTGTGTTCCCATTCTCTCTGCAGAATAAATGAAAAGAATTGTTTACACTTGCCTAGCACTATAGAGCTTGCAAATCTCTTTTGCACTCATTCATTTATTTGATCTTCACAATATCCCCATGAGGTAAGAGCGTTATAGAAAAATGAGACTTGGCATTGAGTGATTTTCACAGAGTTTATATGTTAGGTAAGTACCTGAACCAGGGCTTGAGCTCAGGTCTTCTGCTGTTGAATTTGATAACTTACTCTATTACCTCACTTGGATACTGTACCTCATAGAGCAGCAACACTTAAAAGATGTGCTTGTTGAATCACATAGAGATTTTTCATCAGTGTAGGGGAAAGAGGACTATTTGGTATTCTTTGATCTTACTGATTCTTTCCTTCTTCCCATTCTATTTATTCTCTTCATTTGAAAAGATCATTTGAGGGGCGCCTGGGTGTCTCAGTTGGTTGAGAATCTGACTTCAGCTCAGGTCATGATCTTACAGTCCGTGAGTTCGAGCCCTGTGTCGGGGTCTGTGCTGACAGCTCAGAGCCTGGAGCCTGCTTCGGGTTCTGTGTCTCCCTCTCTCTCTGCTCCTCCCTTGCTCATGCTCTGTCTCTCTCTGTCTCAAAAATAAATAAAAACATTAAAAAAATTAAAAAAAAAGGAAAAGATCATTTGAAAAGTGATATGGTCCTCACTTATAAAAGATCACTGACTCTCTGCTAAAAGCAATCAATAAGCAGTCAATAACCCAGGGTATATGTAATATCATACTTATAATAGTATGAGATAAAAAGATCCATAAGAACAATGATTTGTTCCTATAAGGAATTTACTATATATATATATATATATATATATATATAGTGAATTAAGGTGACTTCTATCCTAGGATTCAAAGAAACCCATTGAAAAAAACTTTGAAGTGATGTCAGTAAATGAAATAAAAATTAGTGATGTAAAGTGAACTTTTTTTTTTAATGTTTTAAAATTTATTTTTGAAAGAGAGAGAGAGAGAGAGCACAAGAGAAGGAGACACAGAATCTGAAGCAGGCTCCTGGCTCTGAGCTGTCAGTACAGAGCTGATGTGGGGCTTGAACCCATGAACTGTAAGATCAGGACCTGAGCCAAAGTTGGACGCTTAACCAACTGAGCCACCCAAGTGCTCCTAAAGTGAACTTCTTTCTCAACCTTCAAATCAACAGAACGTGCATATTCCGAGTGAGACCATCATTCTGTCCTTCACACAAATGTGCAGAAATCAGACCCTGGAAGGAAGCTACCCATCACCTATCTACCCCCTCTCAAAAGAGACCAGCCAGTCTAATCTCATCAGTTCTTGTCTACCTACTCATTTCAATTCACAGCATGTTGGAACCTTCTGCTCGACCCTACCTACCCTTATCTCTTTAGGACTTGGTACTTTTCTGAATCAAGCTCATATCCTTCTCTGACCCTGCAAACACTTCATTATGCTCTCTAGCTAGCATTTTACAAGTAGAATCCTCTTTTCTGTACATGACCTTTGTATTCCTGCTCTAAGCCTTCTTAAGTAGTCCACATTTTTTCTCCTATGCCAGGCCTCAAGTTTTAGTAGGTGCCCCCACCCCCCCCTTTTTTTTTACAGCTGTTGATTCAGATAATTTGTCTTTTCTCCTTTGCAACAATTCATATCCATTGAAGAAAAATTTTTCAGACTATTCCACCTGTAACTTTTTCTTGTTGTGTACTCAATTTCCATCTTGGCCATTCCTCTGTCTTTCCAAACATTTTGGCACTTGTCATCTTGTACAGAGATGGTCCATATAGTACTCTTGTCCCGGTTCTTTGATCTCCACCTCACCTCAACCACACGACAGTATAGATGGTCTCACCTTAAAGTTTGGACCACTACCTCAAATAGGCAATTTTGCTACATTTTCCAGAGTCAAGTTACTTTTTTTTACTCCATGGTGACTATTTTACACTGTCTTTAATAACCCCTTCTACTTTTTTAATCTTAGCTAAAGACTTGCTTATTATTTCACCTGTAATTATTTCACCTTATTATTTCAGTGAGAGATAGAAGTAAGCAGAGAGAACTTTCACCCCATTCCACTGCTAAAGCCATCCACTGATTTGCATCTGAACTTGTAAACTCTGCCCACTCTTATAATGGATATCCTCTTCTTCCCAAGGCCAGCCCCACCATTTGGATTTTGGATGCCATTCTTTATGTCTCTCGAGGACTTTGCTCCTGCAGTTCTCTGTCTCCTGCATCATCAAAATTTTGCCATTGTTGGATCATTCCCGACAGCACACGAACATGCAATAATGATTCCAGTATTGACGAGCCTTTCCTCGACTCCACATTCCTCTCCAACCACCACCTGATTTCTCTGTTCTTTATAAGAAAATTCCTCAGAGGCATAACCTATACTCACTGTCTCCACTCCACCCCTTATCATTTCTTTATTGAACCTACTCCAGTCTGTCTTTGTGCCTCCATCGCTCCACTGAAACCGCTTTTTTGAAGGTCAGCAGCGATGTTCATATGGCCAATTCAATGGGCAGTTCTAGGTCTTTGTCTCATTTAACCTTTCAGCATTATTTAACATAGTCAATTACTTTCTTCTTTTCCAAAGAAGACACCACACTCTCCTATTTTTTCTGCTGTCTTCCTAGTTGCTCCTTCTAAATGTCCTTTGCTGGACCCCCTTCCTTTCTGACCTGTAAATAAAGTGCCCCAAGCTCAGTTCTTGGACTTTTGTTTTTCTCTGATTATGCTTTAATTGACTTCATTCAAGTTTATTGTTTTAATACCATATTTATGCTGAAACCTCAAATGTTTATTTGTAGCCTCAACTTCTTTGAGCTATAGTTTTATATACCCGGTGGTCTACTGGGATTTTTAATGAGTGTCCAAAATTAAAAACAAAACAAAACTAGACCATAAACCCAAAGTCTTAATTTCATGCTACTCCAACGTGATACAGTCATTATCTTTCTTCATTTTAAGTAACTTGGCATTACCTTTCACCCAATTGCTTAAGCAATTAACTTTGTATATGTTCTTGTCTTCTTTCTTTCTCTCATATCCCACATCCACTCATTCATGAGCAAACACAGATGCTTTCTGCCTTCCAAACATATTCTGAACATCACTACTCAGCTGTAGTGTAAGACACCATCATTTCTCTCTATAATTACTGTGATTGCATCTTAATTTATATCTCTTTTCACTCTTGCCCCACTACAACCTGTTCTCCACACAGCAGCCAGATTCATTCTTTAAAAGCACATTTCTCTTTTGCTCAAAACCCTCCTTTCATCATAATAAAAGTTAAAAAAGTCTTTGTTTTAGATTATATATGTTCTCTCCCTAAGGTCATTGCTTACCTCTACTCTTCTTTCTTTTTAAAAAAATGTTTATTTATTTTTGAAAGAGAGGGAGGGAGAGAGAAAGAGAGAGAGAGAGAGAGAGAGAGAGAGAGAGAGAGAGAGAGAATGAGCAGGGGAGGATCAGAGAGAGAGAGGCTCTGAAAGCAAAGAGCCTGATGTGGGGTTCTAACTCACGAATTGTGAGATTATGACCTAGATGGAAGTCAGATGCTTAATAGACTGAGCCACTCCTGCATTCCTTTTATTTTTTAATGTTTCTTTTTGAGAGATGGAAAGAGAGAATGAGTGCGCACGTGCAAGAGAGACTGGGGGAGGGGTAGACAGGGAAGGGGACAGAGGATCCAAAGCAGGCTCTGTGCTGTCAGCGCAGAACCCGATGCAGGATTCAAACTTACGAACCATGAGATCATGACCTGAGCCAAAGTCGGACACCCAACCAACTGAACCACCCAGGTGCTCCACCCCTATACTTCTTTCATACTCTCTCAACTCTAGCTACACTGGCTTCCCTGGTGTTCCTTGAGCACAAGAAACATCTTTTCTCATGGCCTTTGTGTTAGCTATTCTTTCTGCCTAGAATGCTTTTCTACCTCTGTGGCTCTCTGCTTCATTTTTGTTAGCCTTCAATTAAAAAAAAAAAAATCAGCTCTTGAGAGAAGACTTCTTTGATCACATTGCCAAAAAGGAATACTCTCCAAATCTTAATTCTGCCATCAATGGCCTTCAGCTGATGACCACCAAACAAAGCTGGGTTTACTGATTCCTTTCAGTGAGAGAGACTACACACCATAGGTAACATGGGGAGTCTGAGTAAGAGGAGATTAGAAAGGACTTACTATAGGATTTGGCCTTGGTTAGATGATAATGGGAAGGGTTCAAGGAAGAAGGGCTTTCCTCGGAAATGAATGCTGTCAGGACATGGGGATAATTCTCTAATTGGGTATCTTGATCATTCTCATCTAGAAAGCAGGAGGAATGGAGAAAACCTAAAATTTTAATTGTTTAAAAATCAACAGTTATTCATATAGTCAAGGTAGAGGAATATTTAGTGATTTTGTGGTTGGTATGTATTTTCATTTTTGTCTGTGTTCAGACATGATTATGGAATGGTCTTGTTTTTATCTCGCTCCATTATGGTGCAGAGTGGCCTCATCGGCTATTGATGTCTTGGGAAATTGTTTATGCTTAACATGAAATCACTATGGCTTAACTATGAGTGTGGACTAGTTCCTAGCCACACTAAGAAGTTGTTGCTTTGTTCATCAAGAGGTTGTCCAGAGAATATTTTCTGTAGTTGGACTAGGATTAGTTTCTCTTACTCCTGTTGCATACTAAGTTGTTGACTTTGACATGACAATGGATGTAAGGATATAGACAGTGTGCACTGGTTAATGGCAATGCAACCAATTACGTAGAACAAAATGGTTATTAGTACTTGTAATAAATCCTGAAGACAGAAGCTGCTCAAACTCAGGCAGTGAGAACATAACTTAAAGTCCAGTTAGTCTTTTCCAGAGAACCAGTGGTTTTTCCTTTTAGCATAGCCACAAGTTGTTTTGCTTGACTTGTACTATTTATATAGATGCATGAAAAGTGTTTGCTATAGTACAAAATTTTCCTTGTGTAGCCAAGAGGAAGTTGAGTTATGTGTTTATGAAGAAAATTCTGGCTAATGAATATAAATTGAAACTGCCTTTTGAGATTCCAGAACATAGGTCATGTTTTCATAAACAGTATTGATTTAGAGGAGCACAGACTCTGTTGAGAATATAAGTATTATTTAACTCAACAGGAATGAGACAATCATTGGTATTATTGTCAGGTAGGAAGATTTTTTAAAATGTGGTTAAACAGTTCCTGCAAAGTAGGCTGGAGGGTCTCTAAGGAGAACAAACCAAGTATTGTAGCAAAGAGAGCCCCAATATTAGTTTCCATCTCTGTTGGTTTGAGTTTTGTTGTTGTAATGACCTCAGAAGAACCGTTTTGTTGACAAAATATCAAAATCCAATTTTTACAGTTTTTACAAGGCTGAAATTTGAGGTTACTTGTGTGAGAAAAACTTATACCAGAGCAAAGATGTAGAAGGAAATTTACTCTCTGAGGTGTCTAAAGGCACACTTTACACATTTTTGTCAGTAGGATTAGGTGAGGGATTATAAATCTGACAATCAGTTGAATCAGAGCGATAGCTATAGTCTAAGAAAAACACACCAAAGAATTTTATTTGTTTTTCCTAAGTGATAGAAGACCATCCTGTGAAGATAGGAGAGATCGTATTGAAGCTTTTAGTCAGCTGATAGAGGGCGTGAGAATACAATAATAGGCAAGATTAATGGTAGATGAAAGGGAAAGAAAAAGCGTGAAGAATCAGAAAATTAATCTGATTTTTGTTGTCTTTGGTGGAAACTATTTACTTCTGGCTTGTTCCCTAGTTTTGGGAAGCAGCTATCCACTTCTATAGCAATCAGCTTCTGGAGCATTTATAAGAATCCTCAGTTTGAGGTCATTCAATTGAATGTATTTCTAGGGTCACGAGAAACAGATGTGTCTTTTTTCATTAGGAAGCACGACTCCAACACCTTAAGATTTTACCCTTGTGTCAGTTAACATTCTCTGCCAAAGGTTTTTTTCATCGAAGATCCAGGGCAGTTCTCTCTGATATCTTTTCCAGAAGACTATATCTCCAGATTTCAGATCTTGTAGTGGGGGTTTTAGGAATGCAGGTAGAACCTGTTCAGTGAATATTTTGTGGCTTTTAGTCACATGAATCTGAAATAGGGTAACATCTAGGTGTAGAAGGAAGATTTTCAAATGAATGGAGTAGCCTGTTATTCGCTCAGCAGGAGGTGACCAGAGAAGGTAGAGGTCAATCTCATTGCTGTCAAGGCTAATGGAAGTTCCAGTGTTTTTGAGAGCTGTGCAAATTTTAGTTTTATAATTTCATTGGTTCTCTTTACTTTTCCTGAAGTTTGTGGTTGATAAGGGTAGTGGAGTTTTGAGTAAAAGTTAAAGCATTACAATTTTTTGATAATGGTGCCAGTGAAATAGGTGACTATGTTACTAGGAAGATAAGTTGGAATTTCCCAGATAGGAGAAAAGAAAACCAAGCAACTTTGGCCACAATTGGGACCACAGCTCTTTAACATGGCCAGGAAAGCATCAACTCATCCTGAGAACAAACAACGATAAGCAGAACATATTGATAGGCCATCTATATAAAATGTGTAGGCATTTATATAAAAAATATTTGGAGGTGTTCAAAAGGGAACTTGAGGCCTTGGTTCATAGTCTTTCCACATCCTATTTTTATAATCTTGCCAGAATGATGTCATTGCAATATAGAACATGCATAGGAAACATCTTTAGCTATACCCTTAAAGGTATTCCACTATGTTGGTTAAATATCCTTGCCAATTTACCTGTTATTTGGACAATATAGTGAAGCATTTTTGCTAAATGCACTTTTATTTATAAAATAAAATAGCTTCTTATAAAATAGCAACATATATCTCTCTGTTCACTTAAAAATTTTTTTTAATGGTTTTTTTTTTTTTTCATTTTTTGAGAGAAGGAGAGAGAGACACAGGCAGAGACTGTGAGCAAGGAAGGGGCAGAGAGAGAGGGAGACACAGAATCTGAAGCAGGCTCCAGCCTCTGAACTGTCAGCACAGAGCCCGACGGGGGGCTTGAACCCACCAACTGTGAGATAATGACCCGAGCCGAAGTCAGAAGCTTAATGACTGAGCCATCCAGGCACCTCTCTGTTTATTTGATAGTGGCCAAGGAATCTCTTCATTTTAAAATTATTTTGAAATCATATACTAAGTCAAAATCATACCTACTATCATTATAAATATTTATTCTTTTATCATTTGTAATTTGGCAGGTCCAGGCAAAGGCAATGAATCTGGTCATTAAAAATGATTTGATTTCTGGGGGCGCTTGGGTGGCTCAGTTGGTTGAGCCCCTCTGACTTTGACTCAGGTCACGATCTTGAGGGTTCGTGAGTTCCAGCCCTGCGTTGGGCTCTCTGCTGTCAATGCAGAGCCAGGTTTGGATCCTCTGTCTCCCACTCTCTCTGCCCCTCCCCTGCTTGCACGTGTGTGTGTGTGTGTGTGTGTGTGTGTGTGTGTTTGTGTGTGTGTGCGCGCGCGCTCTCGCATGTGTACGCGCATCCCAGGTGCCCGAGCCACTGGAACCGGCGGCAGAAAAGTCCCTAGGGGTGAGGGAGGAAAACCCAATCTGGCTGCAAAACCCAGAAGAAACACCAGGGTGGGAAGCTCCTTTCTTGACAGGTGACTTTAAGCTTCCTTTAAGCAGTTGTGTGTTCCCTTAGAGCAGTGTCCTCACGGGAACATTTTCTACTGATGAATCCATAGGTTGTAGTCCAGGAGATTCTGTGAACATTGAACAGTAGAATGTTGTGTAAAGAACAGAGATGACAAGTGGGAAGAATAACACAGGGAGAGGCAGAAGTGGTCCATTTCTCCATAATAAGAGTTTCTCTTCTCCCAAGGCAGGAGAATATGGAAACAGGGGTGTGATCAGACATGGGTTATGCACATTGTGTGTGTGTTGGGGGGGAGAGGGGGTAGGGATGGTGATGGTGGTGTTTGCAGCACTGTGGAAGAGATGGGATAATTTTACTACCAGCAATCAGATATTTTTATTTAATCTAAAGGAATATAATATGTTAATCTGTATGTATGTATGAATCTAGAGAAAGAAATGGAAAGATGAGGGAAACTATTAACTTTAGTTGTTTTACTTTAGAAGGCTAGAATTAAAAGCAAGTGGTGAGGGGCGCCTGGGTGTCTTAGTCCAGTTGGGCCTCTGACTTGGGCCCAGGTTATGATCTCTTGGCTTTTGGGTTTGAGTCCCATGTCGGGCTCTCAGCTCTCAGAGTGGAGCCTGCTTTGGGCTTCGGATCCCCAGACTCCCTTGCTCTCTGCCCCTACCCTGCTCTCTCCCTCTCTCTACCTCACTCTCTCTCAAAAATAAATAAACATTTTAAAAAATGATTTGATTTCTGGGAGAAGTTGATATTTTAAGAGTAAATTCAAGGCTGAGATAGCATAACCTTTAACAATTGTTTTTTAAAAACAGTAGGAAGTATTAACGAATATATTTGTTAAATATTTATTTTTGAGTGAGAGAGAGAGAGAGAGAGCACATGGGAGAGGCAGAAAGAGAGACAGACAGAGGATCCAAAGCAGCCTTCACGTGATAGTGGGCAGAGACCCTTATGCAGGGCTCAAACTCACAAACCCACAAGATCCTGACTTGAGCTGAAGCCGGAGCCTCAATCGACTGAGCCACCCAGGCACCCCTTAAAAAATAGTTTTGAATCAAGATTATCCAAGGGAGTCACTAGCTCTGTGAAGGTATGGCTAGTTTGTTCCCTAATAGAGGCAAGCAGTCATAGGCTTCTCTTGGGTGAGGGGTGGAGGGTGTCTGGGGCTATTGTGCTATATCATGAAGCTTGGATAAATGAACTGAGTGATTGCTCTCATTCCCCAGCTCCAGTAACAGGCCTAATTGACCTACGTCAGTAAGTGCATTCATTGACTTTTGTTGCATTACACTTTCCCTGAAAGCCCTACTCCTCTTGCAGCAGCCATGTTAAGTTTTGACAATAAATCCCCCTCAATCTGAGTTGAGATTTCTGTTCCCTATAACTGAAATCATCCTGAGTGATAAAACATTTGATAAATTTTGACTCGCTGACCATTTTATTGTCAAGAATGGCTTAGAGACAGTGAAGAATAAATTAAACCCAGAAGCTACTCTGGGTTTAATTCTTATAGATAAGAAAGAACTTAATGTCTTGTATAGTGGGCAAAATAATCTCCCCAAAGATGTTCATGTTGTAATCTGGGAAACATGTGAATATGCTAGCTTACACAGCAAAAGTGACTTTGCAGATGTGATTAGGTAACGGACCTGGAGGTGGGGAGATTGTCCCAGAATAGTGGGGTGGGCCCAATGTGATCACAAGGGTCTTCCCGAGGGAAAGAGGGAGGCAGGAGTAGCAGAGTCTGAGAAGGAGATGTGAGGACAGAAGCAGAGGTAGGAATGACAAGATTGCTGGTTAGGGGCCACAAGCCAAGGAATGTAGGCTACGTACATTCTAGAAGTTGGAAAACTCAAGCAGATTTTCTCCTAGAGTCTCCAGAAGTAATATAGTTCTATTGACATCTTGATTTTAGCCTCATGAAACCTGTTTTTGACTTCTGATCTACAGAATTATAAGATAATAAATTTGTATGGCTTTAAGCCACTAACCAAGGTAATTTGCTATAGCAGCAATCAGAAGCTTACACATTATGGAAAGTGTCAGAATCTTAGAAGAGATCATGTGTTGAAGCGAAGGAAAAATTCTTCCTCTACCCCCAAGGTCTTCCGGCTGGATTTATAATTAAATTTACATGAAACAGATTGGCCAGAGGAAAAAAAAGCAAAGTTTTATTAGGAGTGCATGGAGGCCAAATTGTGAAATTGAGACCTAAAGAAATGACCAAGGCAGGCAGTTTTTATACTTTTTAGGCAAAAAGACAATAAATCTGTGAGGAATTGGTAGGACATAGAAAACTTAACTTTGGGAGCTTCAGTTAGTAAGGAATTCTAAACAGAACTTGGGCGGGGGTAGTAGATTAGTAAAAAGGAACAAGGGTTGTTTATGTAGCCTTCTTGGCTCTTAATTTCTTATCTCTGGTGATAAGGATGTTTCCTTACCTCCTGGGACAGGGAGGGTGCCTTTCACATGGGAGGTTTATTTCCTGCTTTCCAGGGAACAGGAGGGTCTGTGTGTTCTTCCTGAATAGACTGTCTCTTAAGTAACTTATTTTAAAGAATCAATATGCGAGGGGCCCTGGGTGACTCGGTTGAGTGTCCAACTTTGCCTCAGATCATGACCTTGTGGTTCATGAGTTTGAGCCCCTCATCAAGCTTGCTGCTGTCACCTGTCAGTACAGAGCCTGCTTTGGATCTTCTGTCCCCCTCTCTCTGCCCCTCCCTGCTTGCGCTCTCTCAAAAATAAACATTAAAAAAATGAAAAAATCATAAAAATAAATAATCAATATGACAAAGAAGCCAAACATTTTGGGGCAGTCTGCCTTTGGCCCCTATGGTGTTGATACAGTTTCCTGGGAATGAGGAAAGCTAATTGAAAAATTAAGAAAGTAGTAAGAAATTATGGGAATTTTACAGTCTTATAAAGGAAGAAAAGGCAGAAACACCTAAAGATATCAACCATATGATTGCGTAAGTGCTTCTCTTTTAAGATCAGGTTTTATTTTATTTTATTTTTTTATTTTAAAAGAATTTTTTTATATTATTTATTTTTTTGAGAGAGAGAGAGCACAAGCAGGGAAAGGGCAGAGAGAGAGAGAGACAGACAGACAGACAGAGACAGAATCCAAAGCAGGCCCCAGGCTCTGAGCTGTCAGCCCAGAGCCCAATGTGGGGCTTGAACTCACAAATCATGAGACCGTGACCTGAGCTGAAGTAGGATGCTTAACTGACTGAGCCACCCAGGATCAGGTTAACTGAGCCCCTGTTAAGATCAGGGTTTAAAAGGCAAAATGTGTGTGTGTGTGTGTGTGTGTGTGTGTGTGTACTTGAAGGATGTCACAGGTAACCAAGAATGTATCTATGGGGTTATTTCCTGAAGCTGTGAAAATAGAATAATAAGTTTAATATAGAATAAACCAAAGTAAAACTCATTACAGATAAGAAGAGATAAGCTTTGGCATAATTTATTAATCTTGCCTGAGCTCCATCTTCTATGTCAGAGCTGTACTCCTGAGGTGCCCTCCCACATGAAGTACCTCAACGTGTTGTAAAGGTTCTGAAATATTGATCCCTTTGCCATACGGGCAGCTGGGTGAGGTCCAGGCTGGCTGGAATCCTTGTACCAGGTATTCCTTGTTGTATCTGTTTGTTCCTGTGCACTGTGCAAATATAATTTTCTCCATGTACATGATGTACAAAAATTTAGGAAACACTTCTCTAACTCAGGAGTATCCTTCTAAAACTGAAAATTGTAAAATGTTACAACCCAGCAATTGCACTACTAGGTATTTACCCAAAGGGTACAAAAATACAGATTCAAAGGGGCACATGCACCCTTCATGCATGTTTATAGTAGCATTATCAATAATAACCAAAATATGGAAAGAGCCAAGTGTCCATGGACTGATGAATGGATAAAGATGTGGTCTATATATACAGTGGAATATTACTAAGCCACCAAAAGGAATGAAATCATTTCATTTGCAACAATGTGGATGGAGTTACAGTGTATTATGCTATGCGAAATAAGTCAACCAGAGAAAGACAAATATCATATGATTTCACTCATTTGTGGACTTTAAGAAACAAAACAGATGAACATATAGGAAGGGGGGAAAAAGAGGGAAACAAACCATAAGAGACTTTTAACTATAGAGAACAAGTAAGGGTTGATGGAGGGACGTGGGTGGGGAATGGGTATTAAGGAGGGCACTTGTGTTGAGAGATACTCTAAGACTGCCTACCCATTGAAAATTGCCCTGCAACGCCTGGGTGGCTCAGTTGGTTAAGCATCTGACTTTAGCTTGGGTCATGATCTCACGGTTCCTGAGTTCCAGCCCTGCATGGGGCTTGCTGCTGTCATTACAGAACCCCCTTCAGATCCTCTGTCCGCACCCCCCCGGCCCCCGTCCTTGACCCTCCCCTGCTTATGCTCTGTCTCTCTTAAAATAAATAAACAACAAAAAAGAGAAAATTGTTCTATGTCACCAGGCCTAGATTAAATAGATCCCAGAGTACTGGGCTTGCTTGCAGAAAAGCACATTTGTTTTGTTCTGGCTTGTTTTTGCTTTTTTGGTTTTTTGTTTTTGTTTTTGTTTTTTGTTTTTTGTTTTCCTGGCTGATAGTTTATTTCCCATTTGATGCAAGGCACATGGTTAACTGGACATCAGGAAAGCTCATCTGTGGCTTGGATAGTAAAGAACAGGGTTCTCTCAATTTCCTTTTTGGTGTTTGGCTGTTTTGACGTAAAAGAACACAAGCGCTTCTGCTCCTTGCAGCTTCCTAGTCCAAGGGGTGGGACACAGTAGGGTGGGGAGGGAAGGGTCTCTGAAGAGCCGAGCACCTTTGGAAGTGTGGTAGCTGGTGGTAGCCACTCAGGATGGTGTCTGGCATTGGCTTTGCTGGGCCCGTGGCCCGTCTGGTGGCTGGTCAGCTTCCTGAGCCAGGTCACAGATGATCATGCCGCTGGAGGCCTAGGGGAGATTCTTTGGAGGAAGAGGCTTTTGTTTTTATCTTTGAAAAATCCTGGAGAATGAGAGAAATGTGAGAAGATTTGAAATGGAAACATATCTCAAAACTCAAAAATGTCAGAAGTTTTAATGTGAAAGTCACACATGGTTTGATATCAGTCCCTTTTGCATTTCTATATGGATCCACTAGATGAGGACTTATGATATTTAATAAGAAAGTAGTGACTGCTGGCAAGGAGTAGTGGAAAGGAGAAGGCAAGTTTGTGGTCAGGGCTCATGCTGGAGCTGAGTTCAAATCTTTGCTTTGTTAGTTACCAGCTTCTTCAAGCAACAGCAGTCCAGGGGGCACCTGGGTGGCTCAGTTGGTTAAGCGTCCGTCCGACTTCAGCTCGGGTGGTGATCTCACGATTTGTGGGTTCGAGCCCCGCATTGGGCTCTGTGCTGAGAGCTCAAAGCCTGGAGCCTGCTTTGGGTTCTGTGTCTCCCTCTTTCTCTCTGCCCCTTCCCCATTTGTGCTCTCTCTCTCAAAAAATGAATAAATGTTAAAAAATAGAAAAACAACAACAACAAAGGCAGCAGTCCGGAACAGTGGCTCCCAAACTTTAGCATGCATTGGAATCGCTTGGAGGACCTGTTAAAACACCAAGTTCTGATTTAGTAGGTCTAAGGTGGGGCCTGAGAATTCATGTATCTAACAAGTTCCCAAGTAATGTTCATGTCGGTCTGGGAACCACGCTTTCAGAACAGCTGGTTCAGAAGAATTTTGTTAGAATGTAGAATTTGAATTTCGATTTGTCCAAAGCTTCTGGAAGTCTCTTTGGGAAGATGTTTTGGCAGAGTTGGGCTTAACTAATTCTGGTGGAGAATGTGCATGGTCTTCTTTCGTAGTCCAACGAGAGATAGAAATTCTGTTACTCTGTCCCCATGAGTTTGCCTCCAGTATATTCACAAATTTTGAAATTCCAGTAGATGGAAATGAGCAAGATGAAGGGTCTGGAAGTGAGGCAATGTGAAAAATGATTGTAGGAAGAGGGGACATTTCCTACAAAGATGAGAAGAATTTGAGATTCAAAAACATTTTGAGGTTTCTCTTGTAGAAGAGGAATGAGACAAAAGGTCACAAACTCAGATGAGCCAGGTGCCAGGCAGATAGTACAAATGAGTCAAGGGAACTGGGTGGGGGCTATGGCTCACCAGACAGTGAATGCACCTTCTAAAAAGGATGGATACTACATAGGACAAACTAACTGTTGCTCTGTGAATATATAGTTCCTGTCCTACTAGATCTTCTGATTTTTCGAAGAGTGGAAATCCTGAGTTACTTGAAAAATAGCCCAGTTAAAAAATATTGTTAATTGATTAAAAGCATTTAAAATCCATTGTTTGAGGAAAGCAATAGTCATCTGTAGTTTTAATCTGACCTTTGGTCCTACAGCTTGCTAAGTAGGATTTGGATTTCCTCAGTGATAACTCCAGAAGGCAGACATAGGAGGGAGATGATAACAACATGTGGGAGTAAAAAACAAGGTAATTAAGAATGTCTTTGGAGTTCAATGCATCCAGGGTCAAGCCCTGACTCCACCATTTCCTATCAGTGTGACCTTGAGCAAATTATTTAATGTCTTTAGCTTTAGTTTCCTCATCTGCCAAGTTGGTGTAATAACAATACCTATTTCATGGAGTTGTAATTAGGATCAATAAATAATGCATGTAAAATCTTAGCACAGCCATAGAACATATTTATGTATTCAACAAATGTTAGCTTTCAAAAATTAGAAATGGAAGATGAAGGCTAAAGGCTTATTTGCTCATTGTCTTTCTCTCTGAGATCAACTGAGTACAAGGACAATTAGAAAAAAGGGGGAACGTCATCTGTTTTAATTAAAAAAGGAATGCTCAAAATGCAAAAACATACAGAGAAATGCTAATCAGTGCATCTGAAATTGGATCAGGGTAAGGGAGGATGACAGCATTACAGAGTTGGGGCAGAGGTAGCAAGGCATAAACTTCTCCACAGAGGCTAACAATTGCCTGCTCTTTGGGAACATGATGAGAAATGGCTGTAAGAATCTCTGTAACCTACTTGGTTGGCATCACAATGTGACAGAAGAGTCAGAGTTGGATGAGAAAACTTAAAGTACTATCTTTGCAACCATGCCACCTGTGGAGGAGAATCTTGTGTGGCGAGCAGCTCTACAGCTATTCCTTTATTAACCAATCACAAGTGAAGGTCAGATCACCTTGCAGTTTTACAGACAGAAAGTATGTGCTACCCATGGCATCACTGTGGCAGCACTGTGTGTTGATGGCTTAGAATACTCTTGGAGGCTTTTCCCACACTAGCTTCCAAAAAATGGCTTGACTAAGAAGAACTCCCTTAATTTAAAGAGGAATGTTATTTAAAAAGGAATCAACACAGGGGTGCCTAGGTGGCTCAGTTGGTTAAGTATCTGACTTTGGCTCAGGTCATGATCTCATGGTTTGTGAGTTTGAGCCCCGCATTGAGCTCTGTGCTAACACCTCAGAACCTGGAGCCTATTTTGGATTCTGTGTCTCTCTTTCTCTCTCTGCTCCTCCCCTGCTTGCACTATGTCTCTCAAAAATAAATAAATATTAAAAAGGAATCAACACAGGATTTATATAAAACACTTCAATCTGAAAATGAAATTAACAAAATAATTCCATTTACAATAGCATAAAAATTACTTAGGAAAATATTTAGCCCAAGAGGTATAAGACTTGACCATAGAAAACTACAAAACATCACTGAAGGAAATTAGACAGCATCTCAATAAATGTGAAGACATCTTATGTTCATGGATTAAAAGACTTAATATTCATAAGGTGGCCATGTTATTCAAAATGGTTCACAGACTCAAAGCTATCTCTGTTAAAATCCCAACAACCTTTCATGAAGAAATGGAAAAACTGATCCTAAAATTTATATGGAATTTTAAGGGACTCAGAAGGACCAAAAAACCTTGAAAAAGAAAAATAAAGGTGGAAGACTCAGACTATCAGATTTAAAATCCTACTACAAAGCTATAGTAATCCAAACAGTGGGGTGGGGTGGTGGCATAAAGACAGACATGAAGATCAACAGAATAGAATTGAGAGTCCAGAAAGAAGCCGATTCATCCTTAGTAAACTAATTTCCAGCAAAGGTGCCAGAGTCTTTCAATGAGGAAAAGAATAGTCTTTTTGGCAAATAGTTCTGAAACAATTGGATATCCATATACAAAAGAATGCTGTTGGGGACACCTCGGTGGCTGAGTTGGTTCAGCATCCGACTCTTGATTTTAGCATAGGTCTTGATTTCAGGGTGGTGAGTTCAAGCCCTACACTGGGCGCTGAACTTGGTGTAAAGCCTACTTTAAAAAAAAAAGAATGCTGTTGGACCGCAGCCTCATACCATAAATATAAAATTAACTCAAAATGGATCAAAGACCCAAATGAAAGAGGTGAAACCATAAAACTCCTAGAAGAAAATATAGGAATAAATCGTTATAGTTTTGGATTTGGCAATGGATTCTTAGGACACCAAAAAGCACAAGGAAAAAAAATAGATACATTGGACTTCTTCAAGATGAAAAACTTTTTGTTTTAAAAGACACCACCAATAAAGTAAAAAGACAACCCACAGAATGGGAGAAAATATTTGCAAGTCATATATATGGTATGGAATTGGTATCTCAGGGTATATAAGGAACTCTTACAACACAGCAATAAAAGACAACCTAATTAAAAGTTTTTAAAATCTGAATAGACAGCTCTGTAGCAAAGATATACAAATGGCAAGTAAGCACATAAAACATGCTCATCATATTTAGTTATCAGAGAAATGCATTTGAAAACCATAAGATAACACTTCACACTCACTAGGATGGCTATAATAGAAAGGACAGACAGTAATAGCATTGACAAGGATGTGGAGAAATTGGAACTCTTATACATTGTTGGAGGGAATGTAAAATGGTGCAGCCACTTTGGAAAATAATTTGGCAGTCCTCAGACACTTAAACATTGGATTACTATATGATCCAGAAATTCTAGTCCTCGAGAATTGAGATCATGTGTCTAAACAAAAACCTATAAGTAAAACATTCATAGTGGTATTATGGATAATAGCCAAACAGTGGAAATAATGCAAATGCCCATCAACTGATGAACAGATACACAAAATGTAGTATATCATACAATGGAATATATCTCATATAATGAAATACAAAAAAAAGAGTGAAGTACTGATATATGCTACTGCACAGATGAACCTTGAAAACATCATGCTAAGCGAAAGAAGTCATACGAAATGTTACTTATGGTACAATCTCATTTAAATGAATTGTACAATGTTGTGGGCTAAATTATCTCTTCTCAAAATTCACATGTTGAAGTCCTAATTCCCAGTGCTGTCTTTGGAGACAGAGTCTTTGAAGCAGCAACTAAGTTAAAATGAGGCCAGTAGTGTGAGCCCTAATCCAATATGACTGGTGTCCTTTTTTTTTTACATTTTATTTAAATCCAAGTTCGTTAACATATAGCGTTATAATGGCTTCGGTAGTAGAATTCAGTGATTCGTCACTTACATGTAACACCCAGTGCTCATCCCAATAAGTGCCCTCCTTAGTACCCATCACCCATTTAGCCCGTCTCCCCCCCCCCCCCCACCTCCTCTCCAGCAACCATGTTTGTTTTCTGTATTTAAGAGACTCTTATGGTTTGCCTCTTATGGCTGTTGTCCTTATAAGAAGAGGAGCATAGGACACAATCATGCACAGAAAGAATACCAGGTGAAGGCATGGGGAGAATACAGCCATCTTTAAGACAAGGAAACAAGCCTCAAAAGAAACTAACCCTGATAACACCTTAATCTTGGACTTCTAGCCTCCTGAATAGTGAGAAAATAAATTTCTGTTGTTTAAGCTACTCAGTCTGTGGTACTTTGTTATGACAGCCCTAGCAATGAACACATCCGAAACAAACAAATGAGAGAAACAGGAAGTAGATTAGTGGTTGTCAGAATCTGGGGAAAGCAGAGAATAAGGAGTGATTGCTAATGAGTTCAGGGTTTTTTTGAGGGGGTGATGAAATGTTCTTAAATTAGAAAGTGATGATGGTTGCATCATTCTGTGAATATGGTAAAAACTACCACATTTTAGACCTTATAAGGGTGAACTGTATAGCATGTGAATCATACCTCAATAAAACTGTTAATTAAAAATTCCCAAATGAATAAAAGAATGTAGGTAATTAAACCTCAAAAGTACAGGAAAAAAACATAGAAGAATTGCTTTGTAATATTTTTTTCTCCTAGGGTTACTACAAGTCTTTGTTTAGTATCTGGAGTTCTGAAAAAGTTGGTTCTGACCATTTTTGCAATTATTACTATTTTTTTTCAAATTCTTATTTAAATTCTAGTTAGTTAACATACAGCACAATATTGGTTTCAGGAGTAGAATTTAGTGATCCATCACTTACATATAACACCCAGTGCTCATCCCAACAAGTGCTCTCCTTAGTACCCATCTTTGTAATCTTGGAAGCCTAAAGCTTTTCTAGAAAAGACACATAGTTCAGAAGCTATGCAAGAAAAGAGTGACAAATTCAATGACATTTAAACAGAGTAAGTTCTTCATGGCCTAAACCAGCACAAAGTCTGAGAACCAAATGGCAAACTGATAGTGAACATATCATTCAAACCACAACCTACTTGAAGTGCAAAGGGGCACTATTAACTATGATAGGGTAATAGGCATACTCTAGGACTTTTCAGACAAAGTGGGGTGTATGTTCACCCTTTTTACACTTCAATAGTTCTTTCAAAAGCAATAAGACAGGTCAACAGCCCAGTAGAGACATGGGTAGAGGATATAAACAAACAAATGATGATGACGATGATGACCACTTATATATTGTGCTGGTTCCATTCCAGGCACTGTATTTGACATTGTATGCAGATAAGCTATCTTTACAGTGGTCCTCCGAGGAAACTGAGCTACAAATGAATAAAAGAAAGTGAGAAAGTTTAATAGTTCAAGAAAAGAAATAAAAATGGTTTTTAAATATATTAAAAGATACTTCATTCATGGCAACAGTTATGAAAAACTTCATTGCAGGAGGAGCCAAGATGGTGGAACAGCATGGAAGTTTTTTTGCATCCTGTATCCATGAACTGCAGCCAGACAAACACTAAACCATCCTGCACACCTAGAAAACTGATTTGAAGATTAACACAAGAATCTGCACAACCTGAACCACAGAACTCAGCAGGTACATGGAACAGAGAGGTGAACTGGGGGAGAGAGAAGCTGCGGAGGGCAGGGGGCTGTTTTTGCTTGTGGAGAGAGGATGGAGATGGGGGGAGGGTAGAGTACAGGAAAAGCACCTACCACCCCAAAGCACCTGGAGAGAAAGTGGAAAAGTGGAAACAGCTGCAGGGACTGAACAAAAAAGGGAGAAAGGAGAAAGGAGGGGGTTTAAATTCTAATAAGACTCTATAAATGGAGAGCACAGAGTCTGAAACTCTGCAGCCCAATACCTGGTGGTGCTCTGGTGGGAAGGGTGAATCCCCAGGAGCAGAATGGAGTCTGGGGAGGTCCTCAGACCGCATGGGGAGAGGCGGTTCTCCTGCTGGGGACATTTGGTAGAGTCTCCATGGCCACCCCAGCAGGCCCCAGAGAAGAACCACATTTGCTGGTGCTGGAACAAGGTCGTTAAGGATGAAGCCTGGTGCCAGATGGGTGTTGTGATTTTTCATAATCCCTGAAATCCTTCTGCTACACAATCGCATGAAATTTTTCTGGGCAGGCTGGCCCCCAGCTGTAGTCTCTGGGCACCGGTAGCAGCACAATCCCATGAACGTTCCTGGGTGTGGCAGCAACCGGCCATTTCTCGGTGCGACCCTCCCGCAGAGGCAGAACGGGTCAAAACCGCAGTCCCTCAGAAGTAAGGGGCCGGGAAAACAGCTGCATCTGAGACAAAACTCAGGAGGGAGGTGCTGCCTGGGGCTTGGTTACGGACTGGGTAAAAGCAGGGAGTGGACCGAAGCCGAAGACAAAGGACGGGTGCTCGGTTGCTGGTTGGGGAGAGCACAGTTGCAATACTAGAGAATGGGTAGCTGCGTGACGCCATTTTCCCCACTCCCGCGCATGCGCATACCCACACACACCTACAAGCACAGCAACAATCCATCCCAGTAAGCTAAGCAGCGCCATCTAGTGGAGAACACAGCCATTACACTAAGCCCTGCCCAACTGGGCCAACCTTGCTCTTCAGGAACACGTCTCTCCGCCTGCTTAGTTTACAGACTACAAAGTGCTTCATAGTTTGACTTCTAGGGGAAAACGATGTAATTTCAATCATATTTCAGTCTGTTTGCTGGTCCATCTATTCAATTTTCTTTTTCTTTTCTTTTTCATTTCTTTTCTTCTTCTTGAATACAGAAAGAGAAAAAAATTATTTTCATTTTCAATTTTTATTAAAAATATTAAAAAATTTTTTTCTACTATGTATTTTACTTTTTTGTAAATTTTTCAAGTTCTATTTTACTTCCATCATTTCATTTTATTCATTTTCATTGTATTCATTTTTTTCAAATTTTCAAACGTTTTTCTTTTTTTTCTTTTTTCCCTTTTTTCTCTAATTTATCAAGCCCCTTTCAACACCCAGACAAAAACACACCTATAATCTAGCATCATTTATTTGATTTGTGTGTGTGTGTTTTTAATTTTTTAATTTTATTTTTTTTACCTTATTAATTCCTTTTCTTCCTTCAAAATGATGAAATGAAGGAATTCACCCCAAAAGAATGAGCAGGAAGAAACGACAGCCAGGGACTTAATCAACACAGAAGCAAGCAAGATGTCTGAACCAGAATTTAGATTCACGATAATAAGAACACTAGTTAGGGTCAAAAATAGATTAGAATCCCTTTCTGTGGAGATAAAAGAAGTAAAAGCTAGTCAGGATGAAATAAAAAATGCTATAACTGAGCTGCAATCTCGAATGGATGCCGCAGAGGCAAGGATGGATGAGGCAGAGCAGAAAAATCAGTGATATAGGGACAAACTTATGGAAATTAATGAAGCAGAAAAAAGAGCAAAGACTTTAAGATTATACACTTTATTTTATTTTATTTCACTTTATTTTTATTATTTATCTTGAGAGAGAGAGAGAGAGAGAGAGAGAGAAAGAATGAAAGAATCCCAAGCAGGCTCCACAGGGACAATGCAGAGTCCCATGTGGGGCTTGAACTCACAAACTGTGAGATCATGACCTGACCTGAAACCAAGTCGGATGCTTAACCGACTGAGCCACCCCAGGCACTCTTAGACAGTTTATTTTATTAAATAGATTGGGACATGATCTATTTTTAGGAAGATTATTTGGCAGTTATATGCAGGCTAGATTAGAAATAGGAATGACTCCCTTATAGAAGCCAAAGCAGGAGGCTGTGGTAGCATTAGGAGCATGAGTTAATAAGAACAATGGCAATGAGCATAGAATAGAAAGGGAAACTATGAAGTAGATTTCGAAATTTCAAAAGAAGAAATAATACGGCATCATATTTTCCTAACCACAGTTCAGTTAAAGCAATCTCTTAATTCTTTTCCAGACTTGTCTTCAGGAAGCAGACACTCTTACAATTTTCATTGGGAGAACGCTGACCTAGAAGCCTTGAGGTCTAGACCTGGTTCAGTCACAAACTTCTGCAGCATCTGCTTTCTCTCCTGTAAAACGAATGGACAAAGCAGGTACTATGACTACTTCCAGTTCTACATTTCTTAGATGATAAGAATTTATTATCTTGAATTTCCTCCCTCACTGGACCTAAGGCAAGAGATCATTTCAGCTGGAAATGACAAGAGTAAGTGAATTGCATGGACTAACTACCCACACAGGGCCCTGGTGAAGTATTCAACTCTAATTGAGATGGACAATTCTCTGTGCACACTGTGTTTTCTCTTCATAATGAAGGGAGGTGTGCACAAAGGAATATGGTTGTAGGGTACTAATTTGCTTCTGCTCTGCTGGGTCAAATGGCACTCAGGAGGTTAGGCGTTTATAATCCAAACACGCGCAAAGTTCAGGCAAGGGAGAAGCCTAGAGTTTGGTTACTTTTTGACAAATTACAGGTCAATAGGGACCACTTCTTAAGATGACCCAGAGGAAAATCCAACTTTTTAATTAATCTCCTGTGTTCCTATGGCTTCTGCCAATATCACAGATAAGACTAGAGGATGCCTCTGGCGATTCATTATAACACTTGTCTCACTGATTACTCTCTGTCTCTAAATGTTTCTCTGTGGTAAGACTAAGTAGTTAACAAAGGCATGCTGGATTCCCCAGTGGACCTTATTAAAACTGTTGCGGTTATAAGGTGATTAACTTATGTAAATGAATCAGTGTGGCCAATGAACCAAGCTATGCACACGGAATGTATCCAGGAGGCAGAGAATCATAAAGCCTCGTCACACTGAGGAGAACACCCGTTAGTGTGTAAAGATGAATTCCAGGAGAAAAATGAAAAAAGAACCCTGAGAATTATTTCTTTGATTTCAAAAACACTCAACACGAAATGACAGACAATTAAAATCTCTTTGTAGAATTTGTACGTGATGCTTTAGAATAGATTACTGGGGCAAAAGTAAAACTCCTTGCTGTGAGGGGAGGCTGGTCAGCTCAGGAAACCATTACAGAAATTGGAAGTCCAGAAAGGAGTCAGATTTTGCGTGAAAAGGATGTTAGATTTTGGCTTGTTTAGTAATAGTCATGTGTCTTGGGTAAGGGGCGTTAAGGAATCTACTCCTGAAATCATTGTTGCACTATGTGGTAACTAACCTGGATGTCAATTACAAAATAAATTAATTAAAAAAATAATCATGTGTCTTAAGTAAAGAGAATCAAGTTTTTCTGTTAAAAGATAATTCGTTTCATGGGGCGCCTGGGTGGCTCAGTCGGTTAAGCGGCCGACTTCGGCTCAGGTCACGATCTCGCGGTATGTGGGTTCGAGCCCCGAGTCGGGCTCTGTGCTGACTGCTCAGAGCCTGGAGCCTGTTTCAGATTCTGTGTCTCCCTCTCTCTCTGACCCTCCCCCGTTCATGCTCTGTCTCTCTCTGTCTCAAAAATAAATAAACGTTAAAAAAAAAAAAGATAATTAGTTTCCTTTGTGGTCCTTACTAGGAATATCAAAATCAGGGTCATCATGGCCTTTGCATGAAGGTGGTTGAGATTACTGACTTTTGTGAAATCAAGCTGCTTTACTCCCATTTGCTGAAAAATTGTAATGGAGACACACATCTCTAGGTCTGTGATGTGAATAGTTCTCCTGGGGGTTGGCCGTGCACACTTACATGATCATATACAGAGCCCTGTCAGATTAGACAGTTATTTAAAAATCGGGGCACCTGGGTGGCTCACTCGGTTAAGTGTCTGACTCTTGATTTCAGCTCAGGTCATGATCTCACTATTTGGGCTGTGCACTGACAGTGTGTAGCGTGCTTGGGATTCCCTCTCTCCCTCTCTCTCTGCCCTTACCCACTTGTGTGTGCTTGTTCTCTCTCTCAAAATAAATAAACATTTAAACAATTAAAAAAATAAAATAGGGTCGCCTGGCTTGCTCAGTCAGTTAATCGTCTGAATTCGGCTCAGGTCATGAGCTCGCAGTTCATGAGTTCGAGCCCCACGTGGGGCTCTGTACTGACAGCTCAGAGCCTGAGGCCTGCTTCAGATTCTGTGTCTCCCTTTCTCTCTGCCCCTCCCCTGCTTTTGCTCTGTCTCTCTCTCTCTCTCAAAAACAAATAAACATTAAAAAAAAATAGTTTACCTACTTCCCCAAAGTTTTGTCTTTGAAATAACTACCAGAGATACAGATACTGCTAAGAGATAAAGGCAGGAGGTAAAGGTCTGGGAATGGGATCTTATCAGATGCCCAGGAAAAGAAAGAAAAGTCAGGGAAAGAGACTAAAAAGGAATAGTCTGTGAAGTTTTAGGAGAATTAGCTTTGGGCAGCATCATGAGAGTGCTCAGCATTGTTCCTTCATAATCATGACGTGGAAAAAAGCATTCCCTTCTGTTTTGTTTTTTGGAAGAGTTTGTGCGGGATTGGAATTGATTCTTTAAGTAGCCATCTGGGTTGGGGTTTTTATTTCTGGGATATACTTTTTTATTGCTAACTTGATCTTTTATTTTTTTTAAGTTTATTTATTTTGAGAGAGAGAGAAAGAGAGAGAGAGCAAGCACACAAGGGAGAGAGAGAATCCTAAGCAGGCTCCACGCTGTCAGCAGAGAGCCTGACGCAGTGCTGGATCGCGCCAACTGTGAGATCATGACTGAACAGAAATCAAGAGTCAGATGCTTAACTGACTGAGCCACCCAGGAGCCCCACTAACTTGATCTTTTCACTTGTTATAGGTCTATTCAGATTTTCTATTTTTGCTTGAGTTGGTTTTGGTAGTTTGTATCTTCCTAGGAATTTGTCCATTTCATATAGGTTATTTACTGGCATATGATTGTTCATAACGTTCCCTTACAGTCCTTTTTACGTTTGTAAGGTTGGTAGTAATGCTCCCATTCCAAAATTTAATAATTGTAATGTTCTTTTGCTTTTTTCTTGGTCATTTTTACAAAGAACCAACTTTTGGTTTTGTATGTTAATCTCTTTTGTTTTATATTCTCTATTTCATTTATATACTCTATTATTTCCTTCCTTATACTTGTTTTTTCCCCCTTATGCTTGTTTTAAGGTTAGTATGCCCTTCTTTTTCTAGTTTTTTTTTATGGTGGAAAGTTAGGTTATTGTTGAGATTTTTTCTTTTTATAATATAGGTGTTTCTAGTTTTTCTCAACTCTGCTTCAGTTGTGTCCCATACGTTTTGTCGTGGGATTAAAAAAACGTTTGTTTGTTTGTTTGTTTGTTTGTTTATTGAGAGATAATTTGACTGGGGGATGGGTAGAGAGAGAGGGGGAGAGAGAAAATCCCAAACAGGCTCTGTGCTGACAGTGCTGATTTGGGGCTTGAACTCATGAACTGTGAGATCATGACCTAAGCTGAAATCAAGAGTCAGTTGCTTACCCAACTGAGCAACCCCAGCACCCCTTGTTGTGGGATTTTATTATGTTTTTATTTTTACTCATCTCAAATTCTTTTTTCTTTCTTTCTTTCTTTCTTCTTTCTCTTTTTTTTAAATTTTTTTTTTTTTCAACATTTTTAATTTATTTTTGGGACAGAGAGAGACAAAGCATGAACGGGGGAGGGGCAGAGAGAGAGGGAGACACAGAATCGGAAACAGGCTCCAGGCTCTGAGCCATCAGCCCAGAGCCTGACGCGGGGCTCGAACTCACGGACCGTGAGATCGTGACCTGGCTGAAGTCGGACGCTTAACCGACTGCGCCACCCAGGCGCCCCATCTTCTTTCTCTTTTTTGAGAGAGAGAGTGCAAGTGAGTGAGGGGAAGAGCGAGGGGGAGAGGAAGGAGGGACAGAGAGAGAGAGAGAGAGAGAGAGAGAGAATCCCATGAGGGGCAGAGGGACAGAGAGAGAAGCAGGGCTCATTTGAAGTGGGGCTTGAGCTCATCTGATGTGGAATCTCAAACTCATGAACCATAAGATTGTGACCTGAGCTGAAGTCAGATGCTTAACCAACTGAGCCACCCACATGCCCCTCAAATTATTTTCTGATTTCCCTTGTGATTTTTTTTGACAGTTTAACTTCAGAGTGTCTTGTTTAATATTGACATATTTGTGAATATCCCAAATTTCCTTCTCTTATTGATTTCTAATTTCATTCCATTGTGATAAAAGGAAATTGTATGATTTTAATCCTTTTAAATTTATTAGGGTTTTTTTTTGGTTCTTTTGTTACAATTTCCCTCTCTTTAAGTGATATTCTCTATTTGGTGTGGCATAATTCTTAGAGTTTTCTTTAATTATTTGTACGTGGTTTTCCTAATTCTTTGAAGATATTTAAAGTAGCTAACTTAAAGTCTTTGTCTGCGAAGTCTACTGTGTAACCTCCTCTAGCTCTTTTTTTCTTTGACTCCTCTTTTTCTCTGTATGAATCATACCTCGTTTCTTTGCATGTGTTATCACTTTCTAAAATTGAAAACAGGACATTTAAAATAATGGAAATCAGATTTTGTTGTTATTTTTTGTGTTTGTTATGGGTTTGTTTATTCACTGTTCTGAACTAATTTGTGAAGTCTGTATTTTTTGTCATATGTGGCTGCTGACGCTTCTGCCCAATTAAGCTTAAGGGTCAGCTAATGACTGGACAGAGATTCTTAAATGCCTGGAACAAGTAGGCTTCCTACCCTTTGCCAATGGGCTTTGTGTGCGGTTGGGCACTCTTTCAATATTTGGGTAGCGTACAACTCTTTCTTAGCCTTCACTTCTAGCTTTTACGGAGCTTTCGGATCAGTGCTAGGTGAAAGATTAGGGCGTCCTTAGGTCTTTCACGGGACTTCACATGGTTCTTGGCACTCACACGGCCTTCTCCATGCTTGTGTGTGGCCTTGTAGATTCCCAGGAATATGTTGGAGTTTTCAGGGCCCCCATAGACATCTTATTTCTCACTTTTTCTCTGTAAGTGTTTTGGTCAGCTTCTTGTTTGTCCCCCTGTTGTCATTTTCTCAGACAATGGCAATATTAAACAATTGGAACTGATTATTTTCAATAAGTGCCCGTGGGGAAAAACTTGTCTGAAATGAGTGAACTCTGAGTCAGGTCAAATAAATGCAAGTCCTACCACTAGAAGTTTAGGGATGTGCCAAACAGGTCAAATAATGACAATTCTCTGAGAATGCATTTTTGGAGAGTTCCAAACCAGTTTCAGTTAATTTCTCCAGTGACTTTTAGGCTGCTGTTTTTCACCACATTGGGAGGTTTTTGGTTTTCAAGGCTACTGCAGAGCTGGGGAGAAGGGTAAGTTAAAGTGCTGTTAAATTTTTCCCTGTTCTTAGCAAAGGTCAGCCAGTTTTCTTTAACAAATGCTCCTTCAATGGTTGCCAGGCTTAGGTTACTTCCGGAGTTCAAAAAAATTCAATTTGGCAATTTTTTTTTTTTCACCAATGTTCTCATTGTTTAAGGAATGACTTTCTGGAGGTCTTTACCCTGCCATTTCCACCAACCTCACTCATGCTGTTTTGTTGTGACTCAGTCAACCTGGGTCACAGAGAACAGTCTCTTCAGCACTTTCTACCAAACAAAATTACAATAAGTAATTAATTTTTAATAGACTTTATAAAAATCTATTTGAAGAATCTGAAGAATTCACAGATAAGGTCACATTGCATTCATGCTGCCTTTTGCAATCTGAAGACTTCACCATTATTTCCTTCTCTTTTTTCCTTTAGTTATTATCTCTCACTCCACCATCATGTGCCCTTCTCTGTAACTAATAAGCACATTCTTTCCTCTTTGTAACCTGCTTAGTGTTATTTGTTTTCTTTAATCACTACCCTAAACACTTGAAATTCTCTTAGAAAGAATTCAAAAGGACTATAATTTTATCTTGTTATAAATATTATATTTAAGTTATTCTTAGATGAGATATATATAGATCATTTCATAATATCTGTTCAGTCTATACCAAGGCATTCTGGCTGGCTACTATCCATGAAATCAACACTATCTCCCTATTCTTTCTTTCTTTTTCCTTCCTTTCCACACCTGAATTCCTCTTTTTCCATTCATAAACATGAGACTTTTTTTTTTTTTTTTTTTTTTTTTTTTTTTTTTTTTAGTTTTGAGAGGAAAGAGAAAATTTTACTGAGTAAAGGGTCTAAAGTAAAGAGAAGAGTGGAGGGGGAAAGCATAGCATCTGTCCTCCGCTAGTCTTCTTGTACTGATTTTGAGCTCCCTGTAGAGATAGGCGTTTAGAAGTAGAAGCTGATAGAGGTATATTCAAAGGGAACTTTGTGAGATGTGCAGAAAGTGCACTCTTTTCCAATCCACATGGAACAGTCTCAAAATTGAGCATATCCTAAACTACGAAAGAAGTCTCTCTCATGGGGATATTTAAATGCATTCTCTTTATGTCACAAGCAAGACAGGGATGGGCCACTACTACCTCTGTTCATTATCATCCTCTAGTATTAGGTGCGCAGATGTATCCTTTGGTGTGTGCTGCAGGGACTGTGTCTAGCAGGGTAGCAATCTAAGAGCTTCGTATATTCAGTACTGAGTGCCTTCGTAGCTGGTTGAGTGAGTCTGTAGTATTGGTGTTGAGCAGTGATGATATCTGATTGCTTGATTAGAGTGTTCCCTGTGGTGTGTGTGAGCATTGTTTCTGGCTGTATAACATTGAACCCTATTTCACACTCTGCCTCTTCTGGAGAGCCTGTGATCTATGTAATATCTCTTAATATATTCTTTTTCTGTTTCAAATGGCTAGAGCGGATCTCACTGAAATGTATCTAGAATTCTGACTGATGAAAGGGGAATCTTGACAAAGCACATTGCTTGATAAAGCTAAGATAATAAACACAGTATGGTAGTGTTGCTGAAGAAACAACTAGATTAATGAAACAGAATATAAACCTCAGGAAGAAACCAAGTTAATAGATAACTTTAATATTTAATAAAGATGGTACCACAAATCTGAGGGGGAAAGGTGGATTATTTAGTAGATAGTGTTGGGAAAACTTGCTCTATGGAGAAAAATGAAGTTGCCTTTCCTCTTACACTATATATACATGAAAATTTCAGATGAATTAAAACCAAAATATAAAATAACCTATGTGTGTGTGTGTGTGTGTGTGTATGTGTGTGTGTGTGTGTGTGTGTGTATGATGGTAAAATAAAATGGGGGAAAATACATTTGCGGCCTTAGGGTGGAGAATGATTTCTAAGTCAAAGTCCCTAAACCTCCAATCATAAGTGAAAAAAAGTGATAACTTTGACTTCATCAAGGTTAAGGATTTCCATTAAAAAAAGGACATCATACACAAAGTTAATAGATTAGGGGTATATTAGAAGAAAGTATTTGGGATGTTGAACACATCAAGGTACTCATCTATGAGGAACTCCTATAATTTACTGGGAAAAAACTACAGACTTAATTTAAAAATGGGCAAATCATTTGAATAGGAAATATTGGAAAGGAAAAGACCAATGGCTTAGTTTCACTAGTAAAGGGTGATGGTAATTAAAATGAGACTCCACACTCAGCATATTGGCAAAATTTAGACAGCTTTATGATATTTTCTCATAATTTGAAAAATACCAAATGCTGTTGAGGATGTAGAGAGACTGGAATGCTCATGCACTGCTGGTGGAAGTGTAAATGGCTATTGCTGCTTTGAATGATTTTTTTCAATAGTTTATTTTATTTATTTTGAGATAGAGAGAGCAAGTTGGCAAGAGGCAGAGAGAGAGGGAGAGAGAGAATCCCAAGCAGGCTCCACACTGTCAGCGCAGAGCCTGACATGGGGCCCAAACCCACGAAAGGTGAGATCATGACCCAAGCCAAAATCAAATGTTGGATGCTTAGCCAACTGAGCCACCGGGGTGCCCTTGCTTTGGATGATTAATTACTGAAATTGAGTGTGTGTATATAATATGTTTGCACAATCCATGCTGGTTACATGCCCCAAAGAAATTCTTGCATCTTTCGTAAGGGGAAATATCAAAATATGTTCATTGCTATGTTGGTGGAACTTGGAGGCAGCCTATGAGTCCACCACTAAGGGACTGTATAAGTAAATGTGGAGGAAGCACACGCAAAAATACTGTGCAGTTGTGGGAAACTTTGAATTGGGAGTATGTAACCAGTAACCGAAAAAGAATTTTAAGTTATCTATATCTATATGTCACTTGGCTTCAGGAAAAAGCTGCTTGAACACTTAATTCGTTTCTTTGTAGAATTGTATTCCCTTTGTGTTTCCTTTTATGTTTCACTTGTCAGGAATTTCAGAGCTCAAATTAAACCCAGTAGCTATACTAGTCCTTGCACTTACGTTTTATTTTCCCATCTTAATTATACAGTCATATTGGAATTCTGTGTTTTATTTGGAAACCTTTTGGGGTCAAAAATATTAATAAATTTTCTCTGTTGGGACTAAATAATTATCTTATCATTATTAAAGAACCTCCCAGTATAAAAATGAGATACTATTAAGGAAGGAACAGATTCCCCTGACCTGAAAGGGAGACTATAAAAAAAGAAGAAAGGAAATGAATAAAGCAACCATCTTTAGAGACATATTTCATTCCATGGAAGTATGTGTTAAATAACTACTCACCTGAATGGAGAACATCTTTTAATAACCAGAAAGCTTCCCAGGAGGTAGGTATTTCCTCTGGTCAACCTTTATATCTTTATGGAAATTGAATAAAGATGAAGAATTTGAACAAAACAAAGGGCATGAAATCACCTCAAGATGTGAGAAGCTACAAAGACAGGCCGCAGGGTGGGAAATGATGTTTTATCAGTTCCCACATCATCCACTAGGTGGTGGTTGTGCACATAAAACTCTTTACTGTATAAACTCGTATTGCCACAAACCTTGTTTACTCTTCTTTTAAAAATAAAACTCCAAGAAAATCTGTATAAAACAATAAAAACCAGGGGGAGAGCTATTAAGTCTTGCATTCATCACAGAGGACACAGTCTCATGCTACAAAATGAGAATAGGTACCATCCGAAAGAGTCATCTCGAAATGCAGCTTTTGGAGTTTCCTTGATCCAATTTCTTTTGGTTACAGAAACGTATAACTGAGCATTTCTTTCCATACTTTTTTAGAGACAACCTTGGATGCACAAAATCATGTTTTGATGAATATGTTTGCACAGGAATTTTTGTGCCTTAAAAAAATCAACTCTCATCCATCACAGTTACTAGGATTTCCTGATCATTATTTAAGAAATATTTAAAATTTAGTATTTAATTTTTAATTTAATTTTAAATTTAATATTTAAATTTAATATTTAAAATTATTTTTAAAAATTCCTGATCAAAATTAAAAAAAAATTTTAATGTTTATTTATTTTTTGAGAGAGAGAGAGAGAGAGAGAGAGTGAGGAAGGGGCAGAGAGAGAGAGGGAGACACAGAATCTGAAGCAGGCTCCAGGCTCTGAGCTGTCAGCACAGAGTCTGATGCGGGGCCCGAACTCACAAGCCGTGAGATCATGACCTGAGCCAAAGTCAGCTGCTTAACTGATGAGCCACCCAGGTACCCCTCCTGATCATTATTTTAATATGCTCGCATGTCATTGTACCCCATGTGATAAGTTCAGCATACTTGTTGTGGGAATACATGACTTTAATTTGTGTTTTGTTTTTTAAATGTTTATTTATTTTGAGAGAGAGAGCGAGTGAGAGAGATCGAGCCCATGAGCAGGGGAGGGGCAGAGAGAGACAGAGAATCCCAAGCAGGCTCTGCTCCCTTAGCACAGAGCCCAACATAGGGCTCAAATCCATGAATGGTGATATCATGACCTGAGCCGAAATAAAAATTTGGATGCTTAACTGACTGAGCTGCCCAAGCACCCCTTTCACTTTAATTTGAATGATGAAGCCATCTTTCATCAACTATGGGAGTCCTTCTGACACCCTGAGAGAAGAAAAGCAAGGTTCTAGAATGAATATGCCCAACTATGGTGACCTCCAGAAGGATACCTTCCCTATAAGACCACTGTCTCAGAAAAGAGCTCTGTTCAAGTCGCTATTAGGTAGCCTTACAGCTGGAGTCACTCTTCTACACTTGGCAGATTCTAGCTGATGATGTCATTGACACAAAGAAGAAAATGCAAAATAGGCAGCCTTACATCAGCTTCCTGGCGAGGATCACACTTCCAGCTGGGGCGTGAGACCAGCTGCACTCGGGCCATGGTTTTGCAGAGTGCTCTGGAGGCAGTGTGGCTGGGGCTCCTCCTCAGCTCTCCTTGGAAGCGTAGGCTCCTTCCCCAGCTGGTCTTGGGAAAACATATGCCACTGTTTTAAATTTGGGCTCACTTTTTTTTTTTAAGTTTTTATTTATTTTCGACAGAGATGCAGATGTGGGAGGGGTGGGGCAGGGGGGCGGGTGGGAGAGAATCCAAAGCAGGCTCCACGCTGTCAGAGCAGAGCTCGATGTGGGGCTTGAACTCATGAAACCGTGAGATCATGACCTGAGCTGAAACCAAGAGTCAGACACTTAACCGACTGAGCCACCCAGGTGCCCCAATTTGGGTTCGCTTAAAAAAGAAAACAGAAAAACCAGCTTTGTTAATACTCACTGCGCCACAGGGGCAATCAGCAAGCCCGATAGCAGCACAAAAATCACAACCCTTCTTTATTTGTTTCCTGCAGTTGCAGAGAGCAAGGACCAAGTGTTTCAGCCTCCTGGCATGGCTTCTCCGGAGGGCGCTGTGGTGGAAATCTCCTGCAATCACTCTATATCCAATGCTTACACCTTCTTCTGGTACCTTCACATCCCAGGACACGCTCCGAGACTCCTGGTTCGGGGTTCCAGGTCTTCTCAGCAGGGACGCTACAACATGACAAATGAGCGATTCTCCTCACTGCTGCTCATCCCCCAGGTGCAGGTGGAAGATGCTGCCACTTACTATTGTGCTCTGGAGGGCACAGAGGCAGGGAGCCTATGAAGAGCTGAGCAGAAACAGGAAGGGGCACAGCCTTTGCAGGAGGCGGAAAAGAGGGGAGCCATAACTGCTTTCCTCCCTGATTCAGCGTGCCCCAAGCATGTCCACTTGGCACTATCAGAAAACATTTTGAGTGCAGACACACTATGTGAGAGCAGATGGACATGGGAAGATATGCTTGTAGGGGGTGATTCAATAATGGTGCTGCAGATCCGTATTTCTTTTTTTTTTTTTTTTAATTTTTTTTTTTTCAAAGTTTATTTATTTTTGGGACAGCGAGAGACAGAGCATGAACGGGGGAGGGGCAGAGAGAGAGGGAGACACAGAATCGGAAACAGGCTCCAGGCTCTGAGCCATCAGCCCAGAGCCCGACGCGGGGCTCGAACTCCCGGACCGCGAGATCGTGACCTGGCTGAAGTCGGACGCTTAACCGACTGCGCCACCCAGGCGCCCCTGCAGATCCGTATTTCAAACAGTTTTCTGGATAACTGAAACACTTGTGAGGATTTTCTTTTGAGATCTCACTAGATTATTTTTGCCTTTAAATGTTATCTGCCAGCTTCTGCTTCTTTGCAGGAATATTTTTAAGACATGTGTCCATCTTGTAAAGAATAGTTTAGTTGAGGGGCGCCTGGGTGGTTCAGTTAAGCATCTGACTTCAGCTCAGGCCATGATCTCACAGTTCGTGAGTTTGATCCCCGCATTGGGCTCTGTGCTGACAGCTCGGAGCCTGGAGCCTGCTTGAGATTCTGTGTCTCTTCTCTGTTCCTCCCCCACTCATGCTCTCTGTCTCTCTGTCTCTCTCAAAGATAAATAAACATTAAAAAAAAAGAATAGTTTAGTTGACATTGGATAATATCATAAGAAGTGGAAATGGAATAAATGAGTGAGTAGTTTCTACCAACAGACTGGAGTGTGGAACCTTAATCCAGCCATCTGGGTATCTTGCTTAGAATCTAACATACAGACACAGTGAGGATGCCAGTGTCGATCAGTGTATAAACTATCTCTTTTTTAAGTTTTATTTTTTATAAGTTTATTTTGAGAGAGAGAGCATGCAAGTGGGGAAGAAGGAGAGAGAGAGAGAGAGAGAGAGAGAGAGAGAGGGAATCCCAAGCAAGCTCCACGCTGTCAGTGCAGAGCCAGATGCGTGGTTCAAACTCATGGAACTGTGAGATTATGACCTGAGCTGAAACCAAGAGTCAGACGCTTAACTGACTGAGCCACCCAGGTGCCCCAGTGTATAAACTATTTGTAAAACTCAATCTCTTTCCTGATATTTAATGTAAAAATAGATATGAATGGAAGTTGTAATTTATTCTTCCCATATCCTTGTTAAATTATCTTGGTCTTACTACCCCAGATATGACCCTCTCACTTTATAGACTGATGCCCGAGGGTAGGCCAGTGTTTTCTAAACCTTTTCATCAGAAGTATCTGGACTTTTGGAAAGTGGGGGCGGGGGGGTTGCTGTTTTCCAGATTAATTGAATCTGTTTTCAGGGCTGGGGCCCAGAGACTGTATTTTCCATAAAGATCTCTCTGGTAATTCCGCTGCTCAGTCAAGTTTGATCTGGGAATCCTGGATTCTGGACCCCAGGTCTTGAGGTTTTAACCACTATTCTCTACTTCCTTGCACTTGGAATTATATTAATAAGGAAGTGTTTCAGGAAGTGGTCCCTACAGTGCCAGTGTTTGCCTACATAGTAGGTGTTCAGCAGGTGTTTACATATGGAACAAAAAGTAAAAAGTGAAAGATATATGATTTGAAGAGAAACCAGAATATTATATGGAACAAAAAGTAAAGGGCAGATTGCTGACCACAGAAGAAAGGAACATTCTAGTAATAGGAAATATCATAAAGTTTTTTTTTGTTTTTTTTTTTTTTTAGTGGCATAGTCTTTCTTTTTTTCTTTTTTAATGTTTTTATTTTATTTTTGAGACAGAGAGAGACAGAGCATGAGCAGGGAAGGGGCAGAGAGAGAGGGAGACACAGAATCCGGAGCAGGCTCCAGGCTCTGAGCCATCAGCACAGAGCCCGATGCGGGGCTTGAACTCACAGACTGTGAGATCATGACCTGAGCCGAAGTCGGATGCTCAACCGACTGAGCCACCCAGGTGCCCCAAAATATCATAAAGTTTTACCAAGATGTCTTAAATAGCTTGGATCTGAACCCCAAAATTTAATGACACCTAAATATCGCCACTGGATACAAATATGAATTGGCATATTGTTACTAACATATTGTTAGTAACACTTCTTTAGGCATATTCTATTTTCAGTGATTGCTTGTTTAAAAGGGTGTTGTCTTATGTTTTTAACCAAACAAAATATTTGGGAAGAAGAACCATGTGTTCTTAAGAGTCCTGCACAGTGCCATGTATACTGTTGTTGCTCAAGAAATAGTGAATAAGTGTACAGCCCTCTCATTGCTTTGGCAAACAAGGAAAGAGACAGAAAATTCCCTTTGGTCATATAGGAGGTTCTTTTCAGTTCACTGAAGAGTATATGTGTGGTGTATTGAAAACCCTACCTTTTATATTGGTGTTTTGACTCTATTGTTTGTTTTTTTTTTTTAGTTTTTGAAAGTTATATACTTCCATATTTTGAGAGAGAGAGAGAGAGAGCACAAGTGGGGTAGGGGCAGAGAAAGAGGGAAACAGAATTCCAAGCAGACTCCATGCTGTCAGTGCAGAACCTGATTTGGGGCTTGAACTCATAAACTGTGAGATCATGACCTGAGCTGAAATCAAGAGTCGGAAGCTTAACTGACTGAACCACCCAGGCGCCCCTTGATTCTAGTGTTTAAACCATCAACAACTAGTCTTCCTACGGATTTTTTCCAGCTCACTTGTAAACCATCAGAGGCATTATTACCCAAAGGGGAAAGTGGGAAGAGAATGAAATAAAAGAAGAAAATGCAGCTAAGGGGAGAGGAATTACTTTGACAATGGCAGTGATAGTTCAACCCCAAAGGAATAACATCATGAAGCTCTCATTCAGTTTGATGGTGAAGAGGAAAAAACAGAAGATCCCACAGGAGAGTACAATTCCCTTTACTCTCAAACTCTGGAGATTTGCATGCATGTAAAGATTGCCATCTTTTGTTGTTGATGTTGTTTACTTCCCATAAAAACAAAACAAAAGAAAAATTCCTATGTGAAAAAGTTGTTGTGGGGATTCTGAGAATAAACATGGGGGGCAGAGCTGAAAAGCTTACCTGACAGGCCAATGCCAGTGGAATGGAGCTGTGTGAAGCCTTTCTCTGGATTGGTCTGCTCTGTCAGCTGCTGGCTGTGTCGGCACTAGTGGTAAACTTTTCTTGGGGGCGGTATCTCGGCTCTTCAATATGTGAGGATTGCCTCAGAGGGGTATGGGTCTGCCACTGGTTCCATGAGAGACCTAAGACTTTAAATCACTCTCAGATTAGGACTTATCCTGCCTTCCTCCAATGGGCCCTGCCTTCTCTAACCTCACTGTTTTCTATTCTTCTTGTGGGTAAGGTCACAGACCTACCTGGGAGATTTTCCTGCACGTCTGAGGATCAGGGCACCAAAGAGGATGAGTGGGGATTAGAATGCTGAGTAGCTTTCATTTTCTTCCAAGGGTTAGTGTCATGGGTTGAACTGTGTCCCCCTAAAAAACATAGGTTGAAGTCGTAGCTTCCTGTACCTCGGAATGTGACCTTACTCAGAAATAGGGTCTAGAGGCAGTAGAGTTAAAATGAAGTCATTAGGTTGGGCTTTAGTCCAATATGACTGCTGTCTTTAGAATCAGGGGAAATTTGGACACAGAGACAGACACGTACAGATGGGAGACAATGTGAAGAGACATAGAGACATGGCCAAGTGACTGCGGTGATACATCTATGAGCCCAGGAACACCAACAGTGGTCCGCAAACACCAGAAGCTTGAAGCAAACACACTGTGCTCCTGTGGCTTCTATACTTTTGGGGACCTGGAACAGTTTACAGGTTTCTTTTTTTTTTTTTAATGTTTATTTAAAAAATTTTTTTTGAGGGGTGCCTGGTTGGCTCAGTCAGTTGGGCATCCCTTTGGCTCAGGTCATGATCTCTCAGTCTGTGAGTTCAAGCCCCACGTCAGGCTCTGCGCTGACAGGTCAGAGCCTGAGGCCTACTTCAGATTCTGTCTCCCTCTCTCTCTACCCCTCCCCCACTCACACGCTATCTCTCTCTGTCTCAAAAATAAAATAAAATAAAAACATTAAAAAATTTTTAAAAAATAAAAAAAAATTCTAAAAATGTTTTATTTATTTTTGACAGAGAGAGACACAGAGCATGGGAGGGGGAGGGGCAGAGAGAGAGGGAGACACAGAATGCGAAGCAGGCTCCAGGCTCTGAGCTGTCAGCACAGAGCCTGACGTGGGGCTTGAACCCATAGACTGTGAGATTATGACCTGAGCCAAAGTCAGACGCTCAACCAACTGAGCCACCCAGACACCTCAGTGTTATTTATTTTTGAGAGAGATAGAGACAGAGTATGAGCAGGGGGTGGGGCAGAGGGAGACACGGAACTCAAAGCAGGCTCCAGGGTCTGCACTGTTAGCACAGAGCCCGACAAGGAGCTCGAACTCACAAACTGTGAGATCATGATCTGAGCTGAAGTCGGACGTCCAACTGACGGAGCCATCCAGGTGCCCCCACATGTCTCCTTTATAAATTTTTTACCAGATTTCACATTGCCACCGAGCAGTTTTTTTTCCATAGTAAATATTTGTTTTCCTAACCATTTATTATATGTATGCAACATTTAAAAAAACCAATTATTTAAAAAACATTTTTAAAAAAATTTTCTTTTTAAGTAATCTCTGTACCTAACATGGGGCTTGAACTCACAACCCTGAGATTAAGAGTCACATGCTCTACCAACTGAACCAGCCAGGGGCCTGGTATGCCACATTTTTTATTTCTCTCTCTATTGTACACCTCAAACAGTTTCTGGTTGGCTTGTATTTCTTTAAAAATACAATTCCTAGAACTTACCACACACCTCAAGTGTAGCTTGAGCTATCATTAAACTAAAAGGAATCAGTAAGGAAACTGGGTCCAGGTGAGGGAAAGTATTGGGCCCAAAGAAAGTAGAAAATCTCTTCAGTCCATGGAGATGAGGAGGGTCAATGATTTATGGTGTCCTCTATTGGAAGGAGAGAAGTTAAATCATGGGGTTCCCCCCTTTCTTCTGAGAGTTCCCTAATTTATGTGAAATAAGTATTATTTTCTTAGTTGGATTGAATCCCATGTTTCATATGAAAAAAACCACCGATTTTCCTTTTTGTTCCAGTAACTTTATCTTGTGCTGATTTTTCTCCGATACTTCTATCATGAATATAACCTACATTGCAGAGTCTGATGTTTGCAAAGGGCTTTCTCATTATTTTACATGAATCCTCTCTTGTTGTCTCCTGGGAAATCAGTGACATTTACAGCATTCTGATGTTTATAAATAGTTTAACGGGAAAGGCAGTAGGCAGTCTGAAAGAAGTACCTGGGATCTCGGACTGAAGCTCCTTGACATTGCTGTGGGCCACATCTTCTTCCTTGTACTCCAGCCCATAGGTCCTGCTGGGTCATAGTTGCCCTCATTCACAGGTGTCCCCAGGTCACGGTAATTTCTTCCTTCTCCTTCCCTTCAGGCCTACAAGTGGTTCAGTCTTCTGGCTGTTGCTAGGCCCTGGGTGCTTCACCTTCTCTTCCACGTTTCCCTTAAACCTGCCCACAAAAAGTTTAAAATATCCTTTTCACTAAGCTTTGTTCCAGATATCCTCTTGAGGTGATTGCCAGGGCCCTCAAAGATGCAAGGCTAACACTCCTCTTAGGTGCTAGGCAGAAAGAGAAGGAATTTATTATAGGTTCCTATTCATCACAGGCCTCCTGCAGCTTGAGGATGAGTACTTAAAGCTAATTTACATATTCCAAAGAAAGACATTATCATAGTGTTAAGGTTTCAACCATTTATGTACGAGATGCTTAGCAAAGCTTTCAGAAACAGCTATGATCCGCTTTTCTTCTGATTCAAAGCAAAGAGATTTTCCAATCTCTTTCTAAAATATATGGCTTATTTGGACATTATTATTTTTAATGTTTATTTTTGAGAAAGAGAGAGAGAGAGCAAGCAAGGAGGGGAGAGGCAGAGAGAGAGAGGGAGACACAGAATCCAAAGCAGGCTCCAGTCTCTGAGCTGTCAGCACAGAGCCTGATTTGGGGCTCAAACTCTCAAACTCACCAGCTGAGCTGTGAGGTCATGATCTGAGCCAAGGTCAGAAGCTTAACCAACTGAGCCACCAATGCTCCTGGACATTATTTAAAGGAAAAATAAGGCATATCAGAGGAATGATGTCTTTATATTGATACTTACTTGTTTCATTTCAATAAAGTTTATTGAACAATTGCTCTGCCACTATTGTGGCATTTTTTAAGTACAACACTTTACTCCCCTTGAAATGAGCCCTTTATCATCATAGTACCTCAAGCTTACTTAACCATCAAGTTTTGAACTTTGTTCTAAACAGCCTCCCTGCGTGGAAAATCTCTATTTTTCAGCTCCTTCACAGAGGGCTTTTCCTTTTGTCTTTATAATCTACTATTTAACAGGACAACTGTGTCAGGAGGAGCATATAATACCATCCCTTCCTTTTCTCTCCTTAAAAATATTTAAAGGCTGGGTTCAAGTTCATTTTGTATGAATCTTTACTTAAAGGTCATTATGGGGAGGGTTCTCCCACAGGGCCAACCTAGAAAACAAAACAATTATTTTTCAGTCCAAAGGGTTTACATAGAAGCTGGCTCTAATTTATTTCTGAAGAGAACAAGGTTCTCTTCCTCTCTGATTTCTCTTCTCTTACCTTCTTCTCCTATTTTGCCTTTTCTTATCGCTCATTTTTCTTTTTCTTTCCCTTTTCACCCAAAGCTATGCTTTTCCTCCTCTTTTCTATTTATTTTCCCATCCTATTAAAAAAATTCTACTTCCCTTCTGTCTTTTATGTTATCTAAATAGAGCACAAACCAGTGAAACCTTGATCCACTCGACATGTGTTTTTTCCACTTTGATTCACAGACTCCTGCTTCTTTTCCTTGAACAGCAAATTCTCCCTTTGTGGCTCATGGAAAGTGTAAACATCCAGAATTCTGGCCCTATGATGGTAAGACTTGGAAACTCCAGCTACTTGATGATCAAGTTACCAGGCTCTGGGGCGCCTAGGTGGCTCAGTGGGTTAAGTGTCGGACTTCGGCTCAGGTCATGATCTCACGGTTCCTGAGTTTGAGCTCCACATCGGGCTCTGTGCTGACAGCTCAGAGCCTGGATCCTGCTCCGGATTCTGTGTCTCCCTTTCTCTTCTGCCCCTCCCCAGCTTGTGCTCTGTCCTTCTCTCTCTCAAAAATAAATAAACACTAAAAAAAAATTTTTTTTAAGTCACCCGGGTCTGTGCGTGGGCGCTAGGGGGCGATGTAGTGTGAGGCTTGTTCCAGGTGCAAGAGGAATAGCAGTCTGGCTTCCTCACCTAGCTTTGCAGAATCTGGGCCAAGAGCTTGCTCAACAGAAAGACACAGGTGCCAGGAAACAACAGGTTCCCCAAAGCAGAGCCATTTATTAAAACTCTGCCCTGACAAAAGGGTGCTGATCCCTCTTTGAGAGCCTGTTCTCTGGGGTGGGACTTAATCTCCAGCTGGGGTGGGCTGGAAAGGAGTCCCCAGCCAGCGCGGCTTAAACCATGGCCTCTGCATGCATCTCCATGCTTGCGATTGTCTTCACACTGAGTGAGTAATATGCCTTCCCCATTTTCCACTTGTATTACCCACTTACATGCTTTACAGCAGCTTCACTGATGGAGTGTGGATTCATTTACAGGTGGCTGAGAGCTCAGTCGGTGTCTCAGCCAGATCAGGTCACTGTTGCCGAAGGGGATCCAGTGACTGTGAAATGCAACTATTCGGTTTCTGGAAGCCTGTATCTCTTTTGGTACGTCCAACATCGCAACCAAGGTCTCCGGTTCCTTCTGAAATACATCACAGGGGCCAACCTGGTCAAAGGCAACTACGGTTTTGAGGCTGAATTTAATAAGAGCCAAACCTCTTTCCACCTGAAGAAACCATCCGTCCTTGGGAGTGACTCTGCAGTGTATTTCTGTGCGGTGACAGACACAGTGATGGGGGCTGGAGGCAGAGCTGAGCACAAACCCCTGAGTACCACAGTGAAACTGTTTTCCTGAAGCCTGTATGGATCTCCACAGAAGGTGGTGTGGCTCTAGGATATGTCATTCATCATAACTAAATTACAATTTCAAGCCACAGAATTTGTTCATGGGACAGATATTTATGAATCCTTATGTGCTCGGTACTGTATTGAGCACTGATGACAAATAGATGTAAGAAGCTATCTTTGCTTTCTGTGTGCCCCATGTGATCCCCAAACATTTACGAACCCAGTGTAATTCTCACAACTGTTAGCATGAGGTTTACTTTGCCGGTGAAGAGACTAAGGCCCAGAGAACTTAAGTTCTCACTCAAGTCACAAAACCGTGAAACGGTGAGTTGCAACCCAGCAGTCTGTCTCTCAGGTGCCCGGTCTAACCGCTCCCCTGCTCTGCCAGCCTCAAGGCTCTCTGAGGGCATGAGACTGATTTCGGCGATGGGGCAGCCCCAACTCCCTGGATGGTTCCTGCCAAAAAGAGTGCTGTTGGCTGTAGAGTGAACCAACAGCGACTCAGAACAGTTTGGCAAGTGCCAAGATAGAGGATGGCACAACATGTGATGTGCGATGGGGAAGGGGGCAGGTAGCTCTGCTGTGAAGGAAGGAGAGGGTGAAGCTATAGTGCAAGGAGAATTTGAATCAAGGGAGAATTTAAACATGTAGTTTAAACATGCAGGCTGCTTTCGGCTCCTCTGCTCACATCTTACATACACCCTTGAGGGACTGGACTTGATGCCTCTCTCTCTCTCTTTTAAGTTTATTTATTTATTTTGAGCAGAGAGAGAGGGAGAGAGAGAGAGAGAGAGAGAGAGTCCCAAGCAGGCTCTCTGCTGTCAGTGCAGAGCCCGATGCAGGGATTGATCTCACGAGCCATGAGATCATGACCTGAGCCGAGATCAAGAGTCGGACTCTTGACCGACTGAACCACCCAGGTGTGCCAGAGCAATATACTTTCATTTTCTCATTGTTTATATTCTTTTAATTTCTTATCTACTGAGAAGAACCTGCCTTCTTTTTTTACTTTTTATCACCTTTTGGCTTAAAACTCCCAGTTTTTATTACATATCCTGCTAAAATGGCCTTACCTTTCTGGAATTGATTTTGTGGGATGTTAAGGGGAATCCTGGCACTTTTCTTTCCTATTTTCTTCTTTTAGCAACAGATAGGTAATTTTTTGTATGTTTTAATTGTCACGATGCTCAATTTCAACCTGTCAATAGCTCCATAAACAAAACTGAACCTGGGTCAATCGGCCTGATTCTTTTGCCCTAAGGACTACTAGATGTTTTCCATGTAATCTGTTATGGACAATGACTGAGACGACTACTGTTCTCGCCTAATCAATTTTTCTGTGAAGGCTGTTAGTTTCTCTCCTCTTATGTGTCTTCATATCTGAGATGAACAGTATGGACCTTGGAGGGTCACATACTCACATATTACAGAAGGAGGAAATGTCAGAACAGTCACAAATCACATCACGTCTCTGCAATCATAAGGATGAGAAAATTGTGCATCTGTGGGGATTGTTACTATGCATGGTTTCAGGTGAAAGGGAAGAATGTTCCTGAGTTACCTGACGTTAGAAGTTTGCTCAGCCTTCTTCTACATCCCTCTCTAATGGTGCTGAAAGAGTAAAAGGCATGACAAGGCTCACCAGAAGAACTACTTCTGCTTGGCCTCCAGAGGGCAATGATGCACACACGAGAATTACACTTGAAGATCTCCCTCCCTCCCAACCATCCGTCTTTTAGCTCCTCCTTCACCGAGCTGACTGAAGAGTCCAGATGGAGCTCTTCACAGATGGTGGCATATGAGGAATTTAGAAGTCAGGAAACACCCAGATTTTCAAGGAAAAGACTCTTCCAGACGTCTCTGGAACGCAATTACACAAGATTCTAGGGCACCCACCATACACATTCTTCCTTGTTCCAAGGGTATTGTTTCCTCAACCATACTCCTTCTCGCTCAGGAAAGATCTTCAAAAAGGAGACTACAGTTTCTTCAGTCCTCAGCCATGAGCTTGGCTCCTGTCCCCATGCTTGTGTTTATGATACTTTTTGCCCCGAGTGAGTAAAATTCTATTTCATCTTCTTGTTCCCTACCGGTACAGTATTTCAACTGGACTCTGAGGAGAGACACCTCTTCTTAATCGGTAAGTCTTTCCTGGTCTCACTGACTCAGCATTGATGTTTCAGGAGGAAATGGAGCCCAGTCAGTGACCCAGCCTGATGTCCACATCACTGTCTCTGAAGGAGCCCCTCTGGAGCTGAGGTGCAACTACTCATCTTCTGTTCAGGTGTATCTCTTCTGGTACGTGCAGCACCCCAACCAAGGACTCCGGCTTCTCTTGAAGTACATATCAGGGGACATCCTGGTGAAAGGCACCAAAGGTTTCGAGGCTGAATTTAGGAAGAGTGAAAAGGCCTTCCACCTGAGGAAACCCGCAGTCCAGTGGAGCGACGCAGCCAAGTACTTCTGTGCTGTGAGTGACACAGTGCCTGGGACTGCAGGGGGAGCTGAACACCAACTTCTGGTGAATGTGAGGCTTCCAGTGACTCAAGGGATCAACCTGGGGCACTTTCAGTGAGACCTTATGTTCTATGGTGACAAGATGGACAGAGGGGACTAAATTGCTTAGTTCTGGTGCAGACATGGTTCTAATCTTCCAAGAGTCAGGATTCATGAGGAAAGGACAACTTATGAAAACAAACAAACAAACAAATAAACACAATGTCGCCAACAGACTGGAGACTGGAACTTGCTCAGAGAATCGCTTTGGATGGGACAGTGGCAGGGATGGGTTTTGTGCTGCGATTGCCATTTGACTTGTGACCAGAGAGGAGAGTACTATGACAGTCTACGCTGATGGTTGTAATCCACTAGGGACACTCTAAGCTTCCCCCTAACTGAGGAACTTTCCTTAAGATCCTAGATAATTCCGTCTGTGTGTGTGCCTATTTGAAAAACTGAATGGAAAGAGGAAGGTTAATATTAGAGGAAGCGACCGAGGAAAATGTGATAAAATAAAATCAAGCACAGGGAGACTTTTTAGTGAATGCTTCTGTCATTTACTCAGCTCTTTCATTTTAACATCATCTCAAAAAGATGGAGTTGAGATTTCCATCAATCCATCACTGGATGAGGTTGAGGAAGGTCAGGGCTATGCTAATATGACAGAGATGATTACTAGAGTGGAGTGAGAGTAGGAATCTGTTAGGGTCAAGTCAGCTGGAGGCTCCAGTAGTGAATATTTATATTTTCCTTTACCTAACTTTTGTAACTAAGAATTCCCACTCTCCTCCTCCTTCTTCTTCTTCTTCTTCTTCTTCTTCTTCTTCTTCTTCTTCTGGAGAGATAGAGATGGAGAGCAGGGGAGTGGCAGAGAGAGAGGCAGAGAGAGAATTCCAAGAAGGCTACATGTTGTCAGTGCAGATTCTGGTGCAGGGCTTGATCTGAAGGCCATGAGATTATGATTTGAGCCAAAATGGAGAGTCAGACACTGAACTACCTGAGCCACCCTGGAGTCCCCAAATTTCCCTTTTTAAAAAGATACTAATCATGTTGAATTGAATTCCATTCAAATAACCTCATATAACTTCATTATTTCTGTAAAGACAATTTTTCTAAGTAAGGTCATATTCTAATTTGCTAGAGATTAAGACTCCAAGTCCCCCCCCTCCATTGGTGTGTGTTGGGGGGGGCACAGTTCAACCCATAACACCACAGCCATTAACAATTACTTTCATTCTAAAGACTGATACATGGGAAAACTAGTGTTTCTTTCTCTACTTGCTTGATATCCAGTAACGTTCTCCCAGAACAAGATAATAGATAGCAACACAGAGATATCAAGTTACATTTGTTGACCTGAACAGTAAGATCATTTTTCTTGTGATTTCTTATGTTAAACATAGTTTGCATTTGTATAGAACATTAAGGCTTAGAGAGAATTTTCTTATGCATACTTAATTGATCTTTTAATCTCTCTCATAGAGATGAAGAGAACAAATGCTTTGCACTAAATACACGACTAGCAAGTCCTGAGAATCACTTACAATCCTCTTTGTCTAAATCCTCATTCAGGGTCTTTTTTTCCTTTGCACAAAATATACTCCATAGTCCATGTGACCAAGCCCAACCACTTGCTACTCTGTTTAACAAAGATTATAATTTCCATAAATTGCTGGGTCTGAGACATACTGACTTTTGAGAAACATTTCTTCTGTCCAGGTATAGTGACCACTTGGGGTCGCTGTTGTAATTAGTTGACTCTATTTTGCTTTATTTATGTACAAGGTGTTCTAGAGTCTTTAGCTTCCCCTGAAATACTTCTTTTCTCCTCCATTTGCTACTGCGGGCAAGTTGGTTATTTATTCATGACTTGTGATATCTAAAATGTTACTAGAAGTCATCCGCATTCACTAATGTTTACTTGAGGAAATGGAAAAATTGTTCACTCAGAATAAATTGGGCAATTCTAGACCTAAAAGTCACCTCCTAAATATTTTCTAGTGATTTTCCATTCGCATATTATATGAGCCAAGGAATCACACCACATTAATGTGAGTATCTAGTATGTTTTGATTATTGTAGTTGGCAGATTCCATTAACATTAGGTGTTTTGGGGATTTGTCTCTTTTCCTAAATGGTGTTTGTTGTTGTTGTGTTGTATGTGCATGAGTTATTACTATTATTGAATTTATATTGGATATGTCTTGATGGAAGAGTGAATGGCATTATTTTAAAAAATCATGTGTAATAAAAGCAAAAATGAAGTCTTGGGACCTCATGAAGATAAAAAGCTTCTGTACAGCAGAGGAAATAATCAACAAAACTAAAAGGCAAGCGATGGAATGGGAGAGGATATTTGCACTGACATAGCAGATAAAGGTTAGAATCCAAAATCTATAAAGAACTTATCAAACTCAACGCCCCCCCCCCAAATAATCCAGTGTAGAAATGGGGGAAACACGTGGACAGACACTTCTCCAAAGAGGACATGCAGATGGCTAACAGACACATGAAAAGATGCTCGACATCACTCATCATCAGCGAAATACAAATCACAACCACAATGAGCTCTCACCTCACATCTGTCAGAATGGCTAAAATTAACAACGCAGGAAACAACAGATGTTGGCAAGGATGTGGAGAAAAGGGAGCACTTGGGCACTATTGGCGGGGATGCAAACTGGTGCAGCCACTCTGAACAACAGCGTGGAGATTCCTCAAAAAATTAAAAATGAAGCTGCCTTACAACCCAGCGATTGTGCTATTAGGTATTTATTCAAAAGATACAAAAATGCTGATTCGAAGGGGTGCATGCACCCCAATGTTGATAGCAGCACTGTCAGCAATAGCTAATGTGTGGAAAGAGACCCAGTGTCCATTGACTGATGAATGGATAAAGATTTGATATATGTGAAAAAGTTAGTCAGAGAAAGACAAATACCATATGATTTCACTCATATGTGGAATTTAAGAAATAAAACAGATGAACATAGGGGAAGGGAAGGAAAAGGAAGATAAAACAGAGGGAGGCAAACCAGTAAGAAATTTTTAGATACAGAGAGCAAACTGAGGGTTGCTGGAGGGGTGTTGGGTGGGAGGGATGCATTAAATGGGTGACAGGTATTAAGGAGGACACTTGTTGGGATGAGCATTGGATGTTATATGTAAGTAATGAATTACTGGGTTCTACTCCTGAAACCATTCTTACACTATAAGTTGACAAACTGGGATTTAAATAAAATTAAAAAAACCATATATATGTTATATATATATATATATATATATATATATATATATATTTATTATAAAAAAATGTATATAATCCTGCACAACTACTTTCACCGATTCAGATGAGAAGGAAGGGCATGAAGAAATTGAAGTTCAGACCAGGGAAGTTGCTCAAGGTCAAAAGATGGCAGAACTAGGACTTGAAATTAAGTCTGTCTGACTCTGAATTTGAGTGCCTTTTCTTCTTCATCACCTCACCTCCTCTCTGGTTGGGTGAATGATTCGGCATCAAATGTCCTAGGCCAGCTGGTCAGTAGGGACCAGTGAGGGGTCTCCTCCTCTGTGCAACAATTGTTAAGTGAAGTCTGAGACGCAGTTGTTAGATGTGGACTTAGTGAGATTATAAAAGGACACCAGGGTGTCAGGAGAGGAAAGGTTCAGTTCAGACAAGCTCATGGGCTCTTTTGTGGAATAAGATTAGCATTTCCCGTTCATCTGGTTGCATAGGACGAATGGGAAGGATTCCAGGCATATAGGACCAGGTCAGGGGTCATTCTCAGCTCTATGAGTATCACAGTGACTACAATCAATGGCCGCCTTCTGGGACTGTGGGAAAAGTGATGTGATGGGGAATAAGGAGCCTAGTGGAATCTACCCTCTGATATATTAGCTTCCTTCAGACCAAATCTACAAGGGGTTATACCTTCTCAAAGAACGAAAAGGAAATCGGGGTTGCTGTGCTGTTGTGCTGGAAGCTTTTACCTTTTATTCTTCTTCCTGAGTGTTCAGTTGAACCTTAGGGGGAAGCTCATGCCTGCAGAGTGCACATGCCTGCAGAGGAAGGCCTCTGGGGAGGTGCTGTCGGTGCTATTGGCTTATGCTGGAGACAGCCCCAGGTGACAGCTGCTGGGGACAGCCCTGGGTGACAGCTGCTAGTGTGGCTCTGGCTTTCCTGCTGTGCCTCTTTTCTGGTTCGTGTCCCAGGCCAGTCTCAGACTCTGCAACAGGACCGTGACTCCAGGGCCGGGTTTAGACCTAGGATATGAGGCAGATGACAAGAGTGACTGTGCTCTTGCTCTTGGGTGAGTTTATTTTGGGATTAAAAGGAATTAGGGTGTGGCTGAGACTAGACGCTGGACTCTTTCTTGCCTGTTATCATTGCTCTTTACCTAAGATGTCAAGGACTGGCTGTGGGGTCCTGTGTTTCTCTAGGTAGAACTTCACCATTCATGCAAGGGGTGACTTGCAATAAAGATGCTCTGGATTACTGAGCCCTGGGAAATATTACCCCTCCATGGGTGGGAGATATTGCCCCTGTTACTTTTGTACACATGTTCCTGGGGTTATCAAAATAAATATTTTTTAAAAGTGTCCTAAAACACAAATGGGAAGGAAATTGCATGTATCTGCATATGGTGGGGAAGGAGGATGTGGGGGTGGATTTGACTGTGAGAGAGAACCTGGAGGGTGCCGAGTTGGACCTTCAATCCACCCAGTTTCAGGATAGGAGCTAGTATTGTGTGTTGACTCCTTTTACAGGTACTTTGAGCCTCGCTAAGACCACCCAGCCCGTATTCATCGAGTCCTACGAAGGACAAGAAGTGAACATACCCTGTAACCACACCAAGATCGCTACAAATGAGTATATCCACTGGTACCGACAGTTCCCCAACCAGGGACCACAATTTGTTATTCAAGGATATAAGACAAACGTGGAAAATGAAGTGGCATCCCTGTTCATCTCTGCGGACAGGACGTCCAGCACCCTGAGCCTGCCTCGGGCTGCCCTGAGAGACACTGCTGTGTATTACTGCACCGTGAGTGACTCACAGTGAGTCAGATGGGGCTGCACCTGTACGATATTCCCTGGGGGTGGGAGGCAGAGCCCAGGGGAAGCCCCAAAGAGTTGCACCTTCTGAACTTTTTACTGTACTTTATTGTTTCCAGAGGCATTAGCAAATCCATGTATCATTTTTGTATTTAAAAACATTTGAACTTACTTTTTTTTAAAAAAAAATTTTTTTTTTTTTAACGTTTTATTTATTTTTGAGACAGAGAGAGACAGAGCATGAACGGGGGAGGGGCAGAGAGAGAGGGAGACACAGAATCGGAAACAGGCTCCAGGCTCTGAGCCATCAGCCCAGAGCCTGACGCGGGGCTTGAACTCACGGACCGCGAGATCGTGACCTGGCTGAAGTCGGACGCTTAACCGACTGCGCCACCCAGGCGCCCCTGAACTTACTTTTTTTTGTTAGGTTTATTTTTATTTATTTGGAGAGACAGAAAGAGTAAGCAAGAGAGGGACAGAGAGAGGGAGGAAGAGAGAAAGAGAGTCCCAAGCAGGCTCTGGCTGTAATCATGAAGCCCGATGCAGGGCTTAAACTCACAAACTGTGAGATCATGACCTGAGCTGAAGTCGGACTCTCAACCGACCAAGTCACCCAGGTGCCCCAATTAATTTATTTTAAAAGAGAGAGAGAGAGAGAGAGTGCACACATGCCTGCAGAGGAAGGCCAGAGAGAGAGAGAGTGGGAGAGAGAGAATCCCAAGCAGGCTCAGATCTGTCTGCTCAGAGTCTGACGTGGGGCTCCATCCCATAACTCTGGGATCATGCCCTGAGCTGAGATCAAGAGTGGGATGCTAAACTGACTGAGCTACACAGGTGCCCCATTTTTTTTTTTTTTTTTTTTAGAGAGAGAAAGAGAGAGAGTGTGTGAGTGGGAGCGAGGGGCAGAAGGATACAGAGAGAATCCAAGCAGGCTCCACCCTGCCAGCAAGGAGCCTAACTTGGGGCTTGAACCCAAGTAGTGGGAGATCATGACCTGAGCCAAAATCAAGAGTAGGACGCTCAACGGACTGAGCCACCCAAGGGCCTGAAGTCCCTATTTCTGTCTGACTTGTCATGTCACTTTCCTTACCCTCCATTCCAACTTTCCATCTTTCCTACCTAAAACAGCTTTGAAAAAAAAGACAAAAAGGTGGGGAACGTTGGATATCTCTCTTTACTGCTTCCTCTACCCCCTCCAGCCTGAATCCTCTCCCCCAACACATTGACACCCCTGAGAAACCTTACACATGCAGCCAAGGCGGGGCCATCATTGCTGGAGTTTCCTGTAAAGAAGCAAAATGAGAAGCTGAAGTGCGAGTGTGATTGGTGCTCAGTGATTCTGGAGGGACGTGGTGACTGTTGACAACACAAACTTCTGCAGACCCAAGACTCTACACTCTTCAGAGTAGGGGTGAAGGCCTGTCAGCGACCAGACAAGGAGTCATGAAGAGACAGCGGGGAGCCCTGCTGGGGCTTCTGTGGGTGCAGGTTTGCTGTGAGTGGGGGCGTCCCAGACGGGGGCTGGGGAGGTTCACAGCCCGCAGTGGAGGGGGAGCTGGCACAGAGCTCCTGCAGGGTCTACACCCTCAGCGGGTGTTCCCAGGAATACTTTATGGGTTTGAAAACTGCCTCAGTGGCTCTGCAGTGACTTCTTTTGTGTTTGGTTTTGTCTTTCCAAGCAGGGGTGAGAGGGATGGACGTGGAGCAGACACCTGCAGCCCTGAGCCTCCAGGAGGGAGCCAGCTCTACCCTGAGGTGCAATTTTTCCAGCTCGGTGACCTACGTGCAGTGGTTCCGACAGAACCCCGGGGGCGGCAGCCTCACCCGACTGTTTTACATAGTTTCAGGGATGAAGCAGGATGGGAGGTTGAACTGCACGGTGAACACTAAGGACGGGCACAGCAGCCTGCACATCAGGGCCTCCCAGCAGGAAGACTCAGCCACCTATCTGTGTGCTGTGGAGGCACAGTGCTCCCTGCTGCTCTGCAGCCTGTCCCCAAACTGCAGCTGGGCTCCCAGCCCAGCTTCCTCCACCAGGAAGCCTTCCTGTCTCAGTTTCATTTGCACAGCCTTATGTTTCGTTATTCATTTTGTCAGTCTTTTAATTCTGTCTATAATTATAAACTTATAATGCTAACATGGAGCTCTTAGAGATGCTAAACACAGTGGCAAGGTTCAAAGTCACGTTTAAGTAAACAGTGGAAATGTCCAACTCAGGGTCAAAGCTAGAGTTTCAATGAGCAGAGACTAAATAGGTTACTATGGCGTGAAGCCCACACATGTTACGTGTTGCTGCTACAACTCACCTGTTAATGTGAACACGTAGCTCAGCTTTTAGGAAGGGTAAAAAAGTGCCTGGTCTTACTTGGTCATGCTTGTATTTATGACTTTCAGTGCCTAGAGGTCCCGAATAACAAATATAATAGCAAAGCAGCTAATGTTTAGGGAACATTATGTGCAAAGAGCACCACACAAACACCTTTATTACCATGTCACCTCCATAACACCTTATGATGCGGGTACTGTGTTGTCCCCACCCCCACAGTTTTACAACGAGGGTAAGAAGCTTAAAAAGTAAAAAGGTAAATGACTTCGAAAGGCAAGTTGCTAACTGGCAGACCCACTATTGGAAGAGAAGCAATGTGACTTCATCCCACGTTCTTTTTTTAAATGTTTAGTTATTTATTTTGAGAGAGACAGAGAGAGAGCGAACATGAGTGGGAGAGGGGCAGAGAGAGAGAGAGGGAGAGAGAGAATCCCAAGCAGCCTCCACACTGTCAGTGAGGAGAGGAGCCTGATGTGGGGCTCAATCCCACGAACTGCAAGATCATGACCTGAGCTGAAATCAAGAGTGTGACGCTTAACCCGACCCAGCCACCCAGGCGCCCCTCAGATCCCATGTTCTTTTTTTTTTCAGATCCCATGTTCTTAATCCCTACATTCTTACTACCTTTTCAAGAACCTGTAAATCAAATTATTTAATATGATTTTAATATTATTATTTAATATTGAATTATTAATATCGATAAATATGCAGAATGTTTTCATACAGGTCAATGAATAAAGAAGCATATTTTGACAATTTCTAATTAGTGACATCTAAGGTAAAGTTAGTTGTTGAGGTCCTCTATGAAGTGATGACTCCCCTATTGTTATCTGTTCTACAAAAGCACCCACTGCCATTTCCAGCAAGTCTCAGTGACCCAGGCAGCAAAAGCCAGTAGACAAATGAGACCAGACTCATGCCATGAGTAAACCTTGGCCCTATCAGCCATCGGGAATCTGCTTTCTCCCAAGAGAGAAGTAGTCAAAATTATTTCATTTGGAGTTCATTCAAACATACATTCACTCTGGATGCCTGGGTGGCTCAGTCGGTTAAGCATCTGACTTCAGTCTGGGTCATAATCTTGCTGTTCCCTAGTTTGAGCCCCACATTGGGCTCTGTGTTGACAGCTCGGAGCCTGGAGCCTGTTTCAGATTCTGTGTCTCCTTCTCGCTCTCTGCCCCTTCCCCACTCATGCTCTGTCTCTCTCAAAAATAAATACACATTAAAAAAATTTTTTTTCGGGGCGCCTGGGTGGCGCAGTCGGTTAAGCGTCCGACTTCAGCCAGGTCACGATCTCGCGGTCGGTGAGTTCGAGCCCCGCGTCGGGCTCTGGGCTGATGGCTCGAAGCCTGGAGCCTGTTTCCAATTCTGTGTCTCCCTCTCTCTCTGCCCCTCCCCCGTTCATGCTCTGTCTCTCTCTGTCCCAAAAATAAATAAAAAACGTTGAAAAAAAATTTTTTTTTTCTTTTCAAAGTTTTTTTTTGTTTTATTTATTTTTGGGAGGGGGAGGGGCAGAGCATGAACGGGGGAGGGGCAGAGAGAGAGGGAGACACAGAATTGGAAACAGGCTCCAGGCTCCGAGCCATCAGCCCAGAGCCCGACGCGGGGCTCGAACTCACGGACCGCGAGATCGTGACCTGGCTGAAGTCGGACGCTTAACCGACTGCGCCACCCAGGCGCCCCGAAAAAAATTTTTTTAAAAAGCACAAAAATCATACATTCACCCAACAAGTATTTATTCTGTAGCATGATGTGACAAGCACTCATGTGGAGGTTGAAGATATCTGATTCCACATTACAGACAAGCCTCCCATACATATGGAATTTTTATTGTACAATGGGGAGATAGGGCAAGGAAACAATTGAACAAATGACTTCAAAATATAAGTGATATTAAGAAAATAAAATGTGAAGGAGAATCGCAGTGGTCATGGAGCTTTCTGGAGTGGTGACATTTGAACTGAACCTTCAGTAATGAAAATGACAAAACACAAGGTGTTAATACCTGGGGTAAGGAAGAGTTTTCAAATGCAACAGTCGCCATTAGGCAGAAGCAAATTTGGTATATTTGTGAAAGAAGGCTGATGTTCCCAGAAGGCAGTGAGAAGGAGAGTGGTGGGTGATGTGTCAAAGAGGGAGTTAGGGGTCCAGTCATATGTGGCCTTATACCATTATGGTTAGGTTCACATATTATTTTATATGTAATGGGAAGCATTTGAAAGGTTTTATTTTATTTTTAAAATTTTTTAAACATTTATTTATTTTTTGAGAGACACAGAGAGACAGAGCACGAGTAGGGGAGGGGCAGAGAGAGGGAGACACAGATTCTGAATCAGGCTCCAGGCTCTGAGCTGTCAGCACAGAGCCTGACATGGGGCTCCGACTCATGAACCTTGAGATCATGACCTGAGCTGAAGTCGAACTAAACCACCCAGGCACCCCTGAAGGGTTTTAAATAGGTGTTCTAATTTATATTTCAGAAGGATCACAGTCCATGCTCTGAGGAACGGCTCATGGGGAAGCGTGTGGCAAGACTATGGCACAAAGACAAAAAGAGCTTCCAAGACCCAATGAAACCTGGTGGAGGCCAAGTTCTGGGAGGGGTCCTATAATATAGTCACATTTTCTTTATGTGAAGATTTCAAAAGGAAGTTATTTTAATAGCAATTGGTTAAAACCAATTTCCCATGCTAACTACCCCTATATCAGGCCTTCCCTTGTTTTAGGTGGTGTTGGAGTGGCTTCAGACATTTTTGGGACTCTGGCTAAGGTGAGATGGAGTTGAGGACACATTTAGTTTACATTAGGTGAGATATATTTATGTGATTTGTAGTGATTTCTGTGTAGAGTTAAGTTTCTGCTAATCATTCCTAGTGTAAGAATTGCTTTCAGGAATATTTCTTCTGCCTACTGTGTCCACTCTCCAAGCATTAAGACGTGAAATGGCACAAAAGTGGCTTGGACATGGGCTATGGCCCTCAGTACTTAAGTATGTGGGTAGAAGAAGAGAATCAAGGTTTGAAATACATAGAGATGTACATTGTAACTTGCCTGTTCTAGGTACCTCCTGTAAGTGGAAGGAAGCCTACGATAATTATCCTTTTGTGTCTGGTTTATTTCACTGCAGCCTGTCTTCCAGGTTCATCTATGTTGTAGCATGTGTCAGAATTTCATTCCTTTTTAAGCCTCAGTAATATTCCGTTACATAGGTATACCACATTTTTTTATCCATTTGTCAGTTGATAGGCATTTGGGTCATTTCTGCTATTGGGCTATTATGAATAATGCTGTTATGAACATTTGTGTACAAGTTTGTAAAAATATGATTTTTAATCAGAGCCTTGAAGAATAAGAAAGAATTAGACAAAGCTAGTTAATTCATGGGAGTGAGGATCTGGAGTATAAGAAAAGATAGGAGAAGTAGTCTGAGGCCAGACTGTGCAGATCCTTCCTTATAAGGAGTGTAGATTTTATTCTAAGTGTAATGTCAAAGCCATTGACTGAATAAAAGCTCCATAATGACATGATCTAATTAGTGTTTTAGTGCTGTCACTCTTGCTGCTATGGAGGGAATGGGTTGTAGAGAGCAAAAACAGAAAGGAGACTACTGAGAAGACTATTGCAGTGGTTCGGGTGAGGGGGGTAATAGCCTGGATTAAGGTTATGGTGGTGAGTATTGGAATTTGTGACTGCATTCAAGATGTATTTATCAAGGGGCACCTGGGTGGCGTAGTTGGTTGAGCATCTGACTCTTGACCTCGGCCCAGGTCATGATCTCATGCTTCACTGGGCTCTGCTCTGATGGTGCAGTGTGCTTGGGATTCTGTCTCTCCTTCTCTCTGCCCCTCTCGGGCTTGTGCACGCGTGCTCTCTCTCAAATAAATAAAAGCTTAAAAAAAAAAGATGTATTGCCAAATGTTGCCAGAAGGGTGGTGGGTGAGGAAGGGGCAACATGGCAGAAGGGTAGTGGGAGATACAGGATTCCAGTTATGGAATGAGTAAGTCACGGGAATAAAACATGGCACAATGAATATGTCAATGATACTGTAGTAGAGTCGCATGGTGACAGAGGGACCTACAGTCGTGGTGAGTGCAGCATAATGCTTAAACTTGCCAAATCACTACGTTGTACACCTGCAACTAATGTAACATTGTGTGTCAACTACACACAAATAAAAACAGTTAATAAAGAAGATGTATTTATTTCTTCCATCAGGTTTTTTAAAAAATTGAGATATAATTGACATATAGCATTGTGTAAGTTTAAGATGGACAAGAGTTTGGTTTGATATGTTTATATATTGCAGTGTGATTACCACCATGTCATGTCATGTATCATTTCTTTTTCTATGGTGAGAACAATGAAGATCTAGTCTCTTAGCAATTTTGAAGTTAATCATACTGTGTTTTTTATTATAATCACTGTGCTGTGCATTAGATCTCCATGACTTATGTATCTACTAATTCTAAGTTTGTACCCTTAAACAATCTCTCCCTAACCCCCAGCTCCTGATAAGCACCATTCAACTGTCTTTTTATGAGTTTGGTTTTTTAAGATTCTACATATAAGTGATATTATACAGCATTTGTCTTTCTCCGTCTGACATATTACACTTGGCATAATGCTTTAGGGTCCATCCATGTAGCAAATGGCAAGCTGTCCTTCCATCTCGTGAGTGAATGATATTCCATTATGTAATATATACCACATCTTCCTTATGTGTTTATATGTTGACATGTGCCTGATTTCAAGTAGACTAAGCCTGTTGAAAAAACGTGGAAAACATGTAACTTCTTCAAATTTATTTAAAATGACTCAATGCCATGCTGAGATGAGACGGAATTCTGAAATCTACATTTACACTACGTTTTCTTTCTGTGAATCCAGTAACTTCTGGCTAGAGACACACTAAGAACTTAATTTATTCAACTTATTGTTTTGTGTGTCAGTCTCCCATAGATACAGGATGAGAGGATTTGACCAGCTGGTTTAGCAGATGGGGACCCGACCACAAGATGGCAGAGCATCTCTACTAATGCAGATATGTGAAAGGGTCCTTTTGGTTGACTCTGTAAGAGTTGGCTAAAGACAGAAGCAGATGCCTGTGTAGACAGTTTAAGAAACCACTGTGCTTTGGAGGAAATCAAGAGATAACTTGGTAACAGAAGCAGCTCTCCTGGCTGGAGACTGCCGGTCCCAATTGGAAGAAGCATGAAGACACTCATTGGACCTTTGTTCCTGTTCTTGTGGCTGCAGCTGGACTGTGAGTGGAAAGCTTTTGGGAACAGGGTGTCTTAGTAAATATTCGTTAGAAGTCTATATGGGAGACTGGCCTCTTCCAGATTTCCTGAAGTTGCTGCAGCAAAAAAGAAATGCAGGGGCACCTGGGGTGGCTCAGTTGGTTAAGCGTCCGACCCTTGGTTTCATCTCATGGTTTGTGAATTTGAGTCTGTGTTGGGCTCTGCACTGACAGTGTGGAGCCTGCTTGGGATTCTCTCTCTCTCTCTCTCTCTCTCTCTCTCTCTCTCTCTCTCTCTGTGTCCCCACACTCCTCCGCTATCTTTCTGTCTCAAAATAAAGAAATAAACATTAAAAAAAAAAAGCAAACTCTGGAGAATGGCGACCTGATGCTCTTGCCTGGCTTTTCTTTTTGCACAGGTATGAGTAGAGGAGAAGAGGTAAAGCAGCATCCTTCTTTCCTGAGTGTCTGGGAGGGAGACAGCTTTGTTATCAACTGCACTTACACTGACAGTGCCTCCACCTACTTCTTTTGGTATAAACAACAGCCTGGAAAAGGCCTCCAGTTGCTTATATATACTGTTTCAAGTATGGACAAGAAACAAGAACAAAGGCTCACTGTCCTATTGAATAAGGACAAACATCTCTCCCTGCAAGTCACACGCACTCATCCTGGAGACTCAGCCACCTACTTCTGTGCAGTAAGAGCACAGTGGTCCCCAAGCACCTGCAGCCTGTCTCCAAACCTAAAACTGGGGTGGAAGCCTCACTCTTTTTATTTTGCCACAAGCCTTCAAGTTAGAGATTTTGCTGTATTGAATTTTAAACATATAAACATTCTAAATGATTTGAAGAGTCAGTGTCAAGTGACCCAATAAGTGTCAGAACATTGGGAATGAATACTGAAGGGAGTTAGTGATTTCTTAGTTAAATATCTAGACTTTAAGATTGACTTTATGAGTATCATTCAGAGTTCTCCTTTACCAAGGACATCTTGGTGTCAATGTCAGAGAGTGTTCTTTTTGATAGGAAGATTTTTATCTTTTAATAATAGCATTTATTAACTTTTTGTTATTATAAAAATATTAACTCTATGTTATAAGAAGAAAACCAGAAAGATATATAAAATATAGAGTCAAAATATAATGCTATTATACAGATAAATCACGGCTAACATCTGGTATACCTTCTTCATTAAACTCTTGTTAAAAATTAGAAGCACACTAGGGGCACCTCGGTGGCTCAGTTGGTTGAGCATGTCACAGTTTTGTGGGTTCAAGCCCTGCATTGGGCTCCGTGGTGGCAGCGTGGAGCCTGCTTGGGGTTTTCTCTCTCTCTGCCCATCCCCCGCTCACTCTGTCTCTCTCAAAAATAAATAAAAAGAAACTTAAAAAAAAACTAGAAACACACAGACTACTATTTTGACTTACTTCCACTCAATGTTATATCATAATCTGAGCATTTCACATTTGCCAAATCTTATGAAATTGAACTTTTAATACTTTTATTAGTGATTTTATGTCATCATTTTCTTTCTTTTTTTAAATGTTTATTTATTTTTTATAGACAAATATTTTGATAGATAAATAATGTTTATTTATTTTTGTTTAAATTTTTATTTATTTTGAGCAGGAGAGAGAGAGGGAGAAAGGGACACACAGAATCTGAAGTAGGCTCCAGACTCTGAGCTGTCAGCACAGATCCTGATGCTCACAAACCACGAGATCACGACCTGAGCCGAAGCTGGACACTCAACCAACTGAGCCACCCAGGCGCCCCAGTGTCACCATTTTGTTTATGTAATCATTCCCTTATATTTTTGGTGAAAAACAATATTTTTCTTAACTCAGACGTTACCCTTAAAACAGTTAAGTGTAGTAGCTAATAATAACAACAACAATAATAGTAATAATTAGTATAAAGACAATGGAAAAACAAGAAATGGATTAGAATATGAAAGACTTTGAATAAAACAAAAGGGGACTTTTAAATTAATGGGGAAGAACAGGATTATCCTCAAATTATGTTGTATCAATTGTTCAGGTCGGAGGTTCTCAGACCTTCCCCAAAGCATCTCTATAGAGCAGGGAGAACAAACATGAATTCCCTTTTTGAAATCTGGATGTGAGGTGAGGGCACCGTAGCCCAAAGCAGTCTGGTGAAAGTGCAGACAGTCTCATGTTTACTTTAAAATTTATGGGTGATCATTTTTATTTTAATGCATTATGTACCCATATTAATTTTAGAGCTTAATAATTGTAAATCACTTACCAGTTTACCTATTCTCCAATTTTTCAGTAATATTAGTGCTCTCAGATGATGCATTATATTTACTACATGTTTTGTCTTGAGGACAAGAGTCCTCTAATTTGAGAAGCAGAGTTGACTATTTGAAAACAAAAGTGTTGCAAAATCATGAGGCAATCAGTAAGTGTTCGTTGAACAAATAAATGAAGTACCTCACATGATGAAATAAATTCCAGAAGTATTAACAATTAAGTCACAGTTATTAGTAAAAAATGCAAATGCATTTGTTAATCAAGAAACTGAAGGGAGAAGAATTCTCTAAACTTAAGAGCAATGGAAGAAATCAAGGGAAAAATAGATTTGATTACATAAATATTAAAAGCTAATTTATTATATGAAAAACATGACAGAAATTATATTAAAACCACAGCTTACTATTACTTTGCTGCTAATGTGACAATAGATTAATAATATCTCTGAGTAATTTCTATATGCGTAAGAAGGAACACATTGATATCGAAATAGGTAAATATTCAGCAGGTACGCTGAGGGAGCTTACACAGGAAAAAATACCATGCTTCACAAACACATGGAAAATGTTTAAGCTCACTGGTATTCATAGAAATGTAGAAAAATAACTTAAAAAAACCATTAGGGAGTTGTAGGAATAATTTAATAGCGATTTAAAGAATAGAGAACTTGAGGAGGATGCTGTGAAATAAACAGACTAGTGGGATAGTAACTTTGTAAGCTATTTTGGAAAGTAATTAAAAAAGCATGACTTCCTGGTCTAAAAACAGATTAATTTCCTTGTAATTTTTTTTCCTAGAAAATTTGTCTTCCGGAAAACCCTCCATGCATATGAAAATTATTATTTATAAAACTATTTGGGAAATTATTTATAGTACCCCAAAATTGAAACCCAAAATGTCTAATCTTAAAGGGAAGGGCTTAACCACCCAAATGGAATATTAGATAGTGAATAAATGGTATTTATGAAAGAGAATCTATAATGGTTATTTAAAAGTGATCACTGAAAAGAATCAAGATATAACTGGTGTGATTATTACTTAATATTGCTACTTAGTGAAAATCTGAGCAGCACAAAGGTTGGAAAGTAAGACACCAAGATATTGGTAATGTATATCCTTGCTTAATAGGATAAGTAGTGATTCTTCTCTTTTCCATATTTTCTAAAGTATAAGTCTTATTTGATTTAAGGTATCTCTAATCCATCATTTTCTGCAAATTCTCTAAAATTCTTCCCAGTTCCGAAGTGCAGTGAACTCTGGTTCGGTCACTATACCTCACAGTGAGAAGGCTGGTTGTGCAGCCTTCATTGTATTCATTCTCTTAAAAATTTTTTTTAAATGTTTATTTATTTTTTGGGATGGAGAGGGGCAGAGAGAGAAGGAAACAGAATCTGAAGCAGGCTCCAGGCTCTGAACTGTTACCACAGAGCCCGACGTGGGGCTCGAATTCATGAGCCAAGAGATCATGACTTGAGCCAAAGTCAGATGCTTAAGGGACTGAGCCACCCAGGGATCCCTGAGTTCCTTCTCTTAGAGTTAAGAGTTCACATTTACTGAGTTCTCATTGTGCATGATGTATGTACAAAGTGTTTTATGGACGTCAGTTCATCTATGTCTCCTCATAACATCCTGATGATATTCTTGTTTCAAAGATAAAGAAATTGGTGCTTGAAGATGTTAAGTAGCTTGCTCAAGCTCCGTCAGAGATTAAATGTAAGGGTAGGTTTCAAAGCTGGGATGGCTTGAGTTTGGAACATACTCCACAATGCCTATCAACCTCAGTCTCCAAATTACTCTTGTGGGCAAGCAGCCAGGTTAAATGTACAGAATTTCCATAATATTACTTACTTGGCGAAAAGCCTCAGTAGGTTTTTTGCTAATAAATAACTTACAAACAAATCCAAACATTCAAAATCTTCTGTCTTCTTGACCTAAATTTTCCTTCCAGCTTCATTTCTCAGCATCCCCTAGTCCATTTTCTTCTTTCTTCTTTCCATGCATTCATTTGCCTATCTGGCTGTCCATTTATCTATCCATCATTTAGGCTACAGAATGGCCTAAATGTATCTGAGAAAGTGACTACAATACGCCCACCTTAGCATTAGCAAAGTAGAAAAGAAAGAAATTCTGATGTATGCAATCAGAGGACTATTGTATTTATAAATAACAATTTACCTTTCAGAGAGCTTGGTTCTGCATGAACCAGGAAACTTCCCTGATTTGAATTCCTGTTGGGTTAAAAAATTTTTTTAAATGTTTACTTATTTTTGAGACAGAGACAGAGCGTGAGCAGGGGAGGGGCAGAGAGAGAGAGAGAGAGAGGGAGACACAGAATCCAAAACAGGCTCCAGGCTCTGAGCTGTCAGCACAGAACCCAAAGTGGGGCTTGAACCCATGAACTGTGAGATCATGACCTGACCTGAGCCAAAGTCAGACACTTAACTGACTGACCGACCCAGGCACCCTGAGCTCCTGTTGGGTTTAAAGTGAGTGTTTACTTACATTAGCCCAACAAGATCAAGAAGAAAACCTTTTGAAGTCAAAGCAATAATTTTCCTGCCTGAGGGAGGCCAGTCAGGATGAAGAGAGGAGGTTCACTCCCGGATCTGAGAACGTTCCCTAGAATTCAGCCATGCATTGTCCTGTGCCTTACATTATCTACAGCTGGTGGCAGCCTCTGGCAATTGTTGTGGGAACATCAGAATAGCCTGACTGGGCAGTGGAATGGACACCTGGGGAAACGTGATCATTTGTCCTGTATCAAACCTTAATGCTCAAATTCCCTTTTATGGATTGAGACTCAAAAAGCATTCTTCTAGACTTATGACTTAAAGTGTGAGCTGAGAATGAGCGGCATCGACATCGCCAGGAAACCTGTTAGAAATATAGACTATCCAGGGGTGCCTGGGTGGCTCAGTTGGTTGGGCGTGCAACTTCGGCTCAGGTCACGATCTCACAGTTTGTGGGTTCGAGCCCTGTGTAGGGCTCAGTGCTGATGGCTCAGAGCCTGGAGCCTGCTTCGGATTCTGTGTTTCCCTCTCTCTCTGCCCTTCCCCCACTCACGCTCTGTCTCTCTCTGTCTCAAAAATAAATAAAAATTAAAAAAAAAAAAAGAAATATAGACTATCCAGTCCTACCAGGGACCTAAGGGTAGAGACCCTGGGCTGGCTGCCCCAAGACAGGCCTTTTGGCACCAAGATTATTTTGAGTTAAAAGGCAATCAAAACCCAGCAGATTCAGGAAAAGCTTTTTACCTCCCCCTCTACCCAATAATTGCTTAAAAAGAATTTAGATAGAGCACCTGCTCCAGGAAGAGAGTTTCCACCATAAATAACTATATTATACTATGAACTAAGTGTGATAGATGGGGAGAAACTTAACAAAGCCTGTTTGTCAAAGTCCTCTGTGTCCATTGTGGCTCAAATTGCTTACTAAATATGTACCTTTTCATCTTCCTGTGAATTGCTTTCCTTCCCTTTGAAGTTCTGGACCCCTGCCTCCTTCTCCTTAGTTCAGAATGAGATATACACCTCATTTTGCCTGTCTTTGGAATTTCCATGTCTGTGTGGATTCCCCTTAAGTACAAAATCATATTTGATTTTCTCCTGTTAATCTGTTTCCTCACCATTTGATTCCTAGTCTGGCTAGAAAGACCTTGAAGGGAATAGGATATTCTTGCTCCCCTACGTAATGAAAAAGAATCTGTAGTTTAGCAAAATCCCTAGGTAATTGGTATGCACATGAGAAGCACTTGTCTGGAGCACATTTTATTATTGTCAAAAAGCTTCTGAACACGAGATGGCGGTGTTTACTATCTTATTGGGATCCTTTCTCAGATTTGAAACAAGTTCTCTATTTATTTATTTATTTATTTATTTATTTATTTAAACGTTTATTTATTTTTGAGACAGAGAGGGACAGAGCATGAACAGGGGGAGGGGCAGAGAGAGAGGGAGACACAGAATCTGAAACAAGCTCCAGGCTCTGAGCTGTCAGCACAGAGCCTGACGCAGGGCTCGAACTCACAGACTGTGAGATCATGACCTGAGCCGAAGTCAGACGCTTAACCGACCAAGCCACCCAGGCACCTCATGAAACAAGTTCTCTTTAAAGTTGGATTAGACCAGTGTGTGTCTGCAGAGGGCTGAACAAGCTTGTCACTGATTGGGTAGGAAAGAGAGTTCCTCCCATAGAAGAACCCCAGTAACACCCACCTAACTAAAGAGAATGGCTTTTTGATTGAGGAGACTGAGTCCACATATCAAGCTATAGTTGGGGAGAAGAATGGAGCTGTTCCTGGGAGTTATTTTGGTGATTTTGTGGCTTCCAGTGGACTGTGAGTTGGAGGCTTCCTGGTGATGAGAACAAAGAGACCCAGAGATCCAGGCCATGGGATGGAAAGGGAAGAGCTAGGATCCATTCTGCTTCATCTTTGGTTATATCTGGGGTTGTGGAAAGAAAATATGACTCTTAAGAGTGTAGTGTAGTGACTAAACCTCCTGTTTCTGGTATTGTGTTTCTGCCTAGGGGTAAGCAGCCAAAAGATGGAACAGAGTCCTCAGTCCCTAAACATCCAGGAGGGTGAGAAGGCCGTTCTGACCTGTAACTGCACAAATTTTTCTCCAGTGGTCTTCCAGTGGTACCGACAAGATCCGGGAAGAGGCCTTGTCTTCTTGCTACTAATACGTGAAAATGAGAGTAAAAAACAGACAGGAAGACTGAAGGCCACCTTTGATAAGACCATCAAACAGAGTTCCTTTTACATAACAGAACCCCAGCCTGCAGACTCAGCCACCTACCTCTGTGCTGCAAACACACAGCAGGGTCCTATCACCTGCTTCCTGTACCCAAACTCTGCTAAAAACTCTCGCAGTCAACAGAGCTGCTGGCTGCGCTGACCCCAAGGTCATATTAAGGTCCTGGCATATTAAATGGGGGTACTTGAAAAGATTAAAGGGTGTGAGAAGGAGCACTGGACTGACCATGAGGGAGTGGGGGATCCATCCCCCAGCCTGAGCACTGCTGATACCACTGTGTGACTTAAAGCAACTGGTGAGATTTGCAGGTCTCAGTTTCCTCATCGGACCATGAAGGGCTTACCACAGGATTCCCAAGTTTGTCTCAGTTCTGAAATTCAGAGCCTAATTTTTCAGGAAAAATGAATATGCCCTGAAGAGTGCCAGAGAGCAAGAAAAGAGAATTTGCATGCGTGTGTGTGTGTGTGTGTGTGTGTGTGTGTGTGTATGAGCTTAAGGACAATTAATTCTGCCCAATTTTTGTGACTAGGCCAGAACAGCATGAGACATAGAGAGGGTTAAACACATTCCTTTTAAAGAGAATGTAGTTTCCTCTACATAAAGAACAAAAACAAACAAAATACCCCTGTCTAAATATTTCTGAGACCCTTCAAAACTGAACTCCAAGTGATGATGATGATGATGGTAAGGATAAAAAAATTGACCTGTGTTAAATAACAAAACTGAGCCAAGTAAAATTGAAGATATAACTGGCTTTATTAAATGATTTGTGAATCCAGAGAAGCATTCCATCCAGCATGCAGAGGAGAAAGCTCCACAGAGCTGCAGGAATGGAAAGGGTTTTAAAGGCAGAGCGAAGGCATTAAAAAAAAAAAAATTATTAGTAAGGAATGCGATGTTTAGGTAAGGTCCCCTCCTAAGGGGTAAAGGGTCTTCCAGGGGATTGCCTGAAATTCCAGTTTGGCTGGTTAAAGGTACATTCCTGAAGGGGTTGAAACTGCAGTTAGGTTAGTTATTAAATCTTGATTTATTGATTTAGAGCCACAAGTAGCTCCATTATGGTCATGCAGTTTTCTTTTTCATACCTATGTTGTTTGTTATTCATTTTGTGAATGAAGGACCATACTATATTGGGCAATAGGCCATAAGTCATGAGTCTCGTAAAGATGGGTTTACAACCTTTGTTTACTGTGTGTGTGGTATCAGTGAGTGTGTCTATGTATAACTTTTTTTTATATAAAGGATTTTTTTTTCATGTTTATTTATTTTCATTAAAAAAATTTTTTTTTCAATGTTTATTTATTTTTTTGGAGACAGAGAGAGACAGAGCATGAACGGGGGAGGGGCAGAGAGAGAGGGAGACACAGAATCGGAAACAGGCTCCAGGCTCTGAGCCATCAGCCCAGAGCCTGACGCGGGGCTCGAACTCACGGACCGCGAGATTGTGACCTGGCTGAAGACGGACGCTTAACCAACTGCGCCACCCAGGCGCCCCTATTTTCATTTTTGAGAGAGGGAGAGAGAGCTGGGGAGGGGCAGTGAGTGAGGGAGACAGAGAATCCTAAGCAGGCTTTGCACTGTCAGCACAGAACCTGATGCATGGCTTGAACTCACAACTGTGAGGCCATGACGTGAGCCAAAATCAAGAGTTGGATACTTAACTAACTGAGCCACCCAGGTGCCCCGATGTATAACTTTTTAATAGAAGTAACTTGCACCTTATCATGCTGGGCATGGGTTCTGAGTTGAGGACTTCCCCTTTTTTTTTTTAACGCTGCACTGCCATTTCTATTGAAAGGGAGCAGAAAAATGCTCTAGATTTTTTTTTTAAGTTTATTTATTTTGAGAGACAGAGAAAGAGAGAGAGAGGGAGAGAGTACGAGTGGGGGAGGGACAGAGACAGAGGGAGAGAGAGAATCCCAAACAGGCTCTGAGCTGTCAGCACAGAGCCTGATTCGGGGCTTGAACTCATGAACTGTGAGTTCATGACTGAGTTGAAATCAAGAGTTGGATGCCTAACCGACTGAGCCCCCCAGGCGGCCCAAGAAGATAGCACCTTAAATATGCACAACCACCATACCCTTTGTTTACTGTGCTTTGGCTGAAAACCTTCCATAATTGGCATATCCCTCACCCCTCAACATCTTTCTTTGGTCTTTAGCTGAAGATGGTATTGAAGGTGATGGTTTGGGTCTTTTCTGGGAGTTACTCAGTTTTCCTGGGTCTCTCTCACAAATACGGGAAACGTACATACCATCAAACTTCTGTTTGTTTTTCTTCTGTTGATCTATCTTTTGTTACAGGGAAGGCGGAGGGGGGGGAGGTTGTCTCAATCAAGAACCTAGAAGATTAGAAGGAAAATTATTTTTCCTCCCCCCTTTCATCCATATATTACCTCCTTTCTTGATCCATTTTCAGTTTATTAATTGGCAAAAAGACAGACTCTAGATGTCATGGCATATTCAGTTACTAATATTAAATAAAGAAAATTCAACCAAGTAACTTTCAAGATCTAGTGGGCTTTATGAAGTGATTCATGAATCTGGCAGCATTCCATCTAGCAAGTAAAGGAGACTTCCCAGGAATTGTATACAATGGAAATGTTTTAAGAGGAAGGAGGGTGGGGCAGAAAGTTATTAGCATAAGAAAAGGATAGTTTCAGGCAAAATCACCTACTCTTGGGGGGGGGGGCGGGGTTTTACGCAGATTACATCATCTTTCTTGGGGGGACAGGTGGGGATAAAGAGGGTCCATGTGACAGATTATCTCATTGGTGCTGACCACAAAATTCCAGATTGATTGGCTTAAAATTCCACCCATGGAGAGGTTGAAACTGCAGTTAAGTCTTAAATTTGCTGTCCTGGATGCAGCTGACTCCAACTTGGGCCTGTGACTCTTTTTAATACTAATGATGGCAGAATTGTGGGTTTTTTGGCTGACTGGGTTTGGGGTTATGGTTGATATCTCAGTCTACTCGGAGCCACATGGAGCATTGCCATCATGGTACTATCATTATGTTGTTTGCGTGAGTGTAGGGAAGAGACGCTAAAAGAACAGAGGAAGAAAATGATAAAATGAGAAAAGTAGAATTTGAGAGTTAGAAAGTACATTAGTAGTCATACTGTCCAAATTCTTAATTTTAATCACAATCAATATAATAGAAATAGCTAGGAACATTAGGGAGCTAGGAAATAATTGGATCTGAGTGCTGGCATCCGGGATTTTTTAGAGAGAAGAGACCTAACACAGGATTGTTAACGATGGTTAGACTTATTGAAGATTCATGAGCCTCCTGAAATTGAACATAGGTGTTGTGTTATTGAGGCATAAGTGTTATTTGGGAGGAATTTTCACTGCATTTTTAAAAGGTGTTGATGAGCCGCAAAAGATCCAGAGAATTTGGATAAGAGTAAGAGTCATGTCAGGAAAGGAGGTTGAGAGAAGGATGGAGAATCAGCCAGCAGCTCAGGACAGGGATGGGAGGGGGACTAAGAAATTATTGAATGTAAAAGAATTACATTAGAATTGAGTAAATTGTTTTCTCCCAGGAGGAACTGGCATACTTTCTAGTTTGTAATACACGGGAGGTTAAGTTATAATTGGCAGTACAGTATTTAAAAAGATGGGCACGGTTGGGGTGCCTGGGTGGCTC